>NC_142083.1:39101462-39458962 GCF_054644295.1 Miniopterus natalensis | reverse complement strand
TGGGTCTTTTTTTTTAAATGCCATTCTCAATGTTCCTTTTACAGGAATTACAGATAGGAAGAAAAAGTAGTCTAAGTTAAATGAGATGGTTAGGAAGATAAAAGTTCAATTTCTCACAGTGTTGAGGCTGCGTATTTAGCCCATTTTACCATAATAAAAATATGACCTCATCCCCTACCTGATTTGTGCTATATTGGAAATTTATGTTAGTGGATATTTGTTAATGGTTGTTTGGAGATCTATAGATGATGTTTTATGTACTAATTTGTTCATAAATTCAAAGTTAAGTCAACAATTTTAAAGTACTTATGCAGATAATATTTTATATTGAAGCTTTCTTTAAATGACCTTTAAAAAAATTGTACTGCTTTATAAAATTCCTAAAGACCATTGAGTATTTGCCATTCAGATACCATATCTAAGATAGAAAAATAAACTTGGATTAGGAAAAATTGGATTCAATTTAAAAAAATTGTGAGCTATATATAATGTTACTATAATTTCTCAAACTAAATATTTTGCTTGATAATATCACAAGATGGTATGACTAGTTACTTTCTATTAAAATGTGAATTCATTTATAAGCAAATTAAAATTTTAAGTGATAATACAGTTATAAAGTTCATGGTCATTTATTTAATATTAATTACACTAATATACAAAGATATATACTACTACTATTAAGCTATTGTTGCCACATTAAGATTTATTTTAAAAATAATTATTAAGTTGATAATATGACATTTTATTAACTTCTATAAATTGGAAATTTTGAATAAAACATTTTTGTATTTAACATAGGATAAACATATACTTTAGGACTAGAAATTTATCAAATACTACAGTCAGAATTTTGAATATTACCTGTCTCTCGTTTTGGATTCCAAGTTTTGGTGTTCTATAGAATATGGTTAACTAGATCTTAATAGGTACATTGAAAAGTGTTCTGTGTTCAAATTAATTTGAGAAGAGCTAAGTTAAACAAAGTTTAACATGTTCCCTTATTGTAAGATTACTCAGAAGCTCTCACTTTAAGAATCTTTAAGAGGGGAATAGAGTTATGCACTATTTCCCAAGCTTTATTTTTTCATAGAAACCTTTTTCTTTTCACTGAAAGAACTTTCCTTTTTCTTCTGTGAAAGGAAACAATTGTTACCACATTTGAAAAATGGCAGTTTGGTTATATTTACATAGTCAATAAAAGAATAAAATTTTGCCCCCTACATATAGGCAAGTTTGAAGTAGTTCCTGTGTCCTTTCTTTAACGCTAATGTTGCATGGTAATCTATTCTCAGTATCAGGATCCTAAGATTCTACAAAGTAACTCATCTAAAATAGTCCAGGATGACTGTTTAGAACAACTTGCAAAAAGTTGTGATGCTCTTAAAATGCCATAAAATACATTATATATTCTTCTGTTTTTGTGAGATAGAGATCTTTCATGTTTTTACATGCTAACACATGTATATTGTTTATGAGAGGAGAGCTAAAGTTGGTATGCCTCCATTTGTGAAAATGCAACATTTTTAAAGTGTTTGCTGACAAATTCAGGAAGTCAAGCTATAAAATTACTATTTTAGTCTGAATAAACAATTATAGAATAAAAGGAGGAATGTTAGAGACAATGCAAACTTTCTAAAAACTACACACTATAATTAATGTGGCATAGCCAAGAAAGATTTGAAGGGATTCATAGTCATTGGGAATCACTAATCTAATCTTAGAGTAATTAAGAAAATGTTGCTATGTTGCATTTTCAAACCAAATTTGCTAGCTATTAAAATTGTATCAAATACAGCTCTGAAGTTCCATTACCAAATAGTTAAAGACTTAGAAAATTGGCTTAAGTTTTTAAAAATACTTTATATGCCATGGCTGGGTGGCCCAGTTGGTTGGAGTGTCCTCTCCTGTGCACTGAAAGGGTGAGGGTTTGATTCCCAGTCAGAGCACATACCTAGGTTGCATGTTACATCCACTCTCGGGGTCTATACAGAGGCAACTAATCAATATTTCTCTCTCACATTGTTGTTTCTCTTCCCCCCCCCCCCCGTCCCCCTCTGTCCTTCCCTCCCTCTCTCCTCTACTTCCCTTCCTCTCTCCCTCCCTCCCTCTCTCCTTCCCCCATCTCTTCTCCCTCTCCTCCTCTCCCCCTCTCCTCTCTCTTTCCTTCATCTCCCCCATCCTCTCTCTAAAATCAATAAACATGCTCCCATGAGGATTAAAAAAAAAAAAAAAAAAAAATCACACAAAGAATGCTTTATGTGTGGTAAAGTACAAAATAAATATATATGATGAAAGTGGGGCACTTTAACACACGAAATTACTGTGTATATACCTTTAGATAGGATTATAGTGTAAAAATTGTTTTTACTTACATTTTTCTGAATGGAAATTATTACTAATGATTAAACTATTACTCCTGATTATTAATGATTACTTTGTCATTCTTCTATACATAGGGCTTAATTAATGCTTCAGTATCAGTAATATGAAAATAGAAAACAGTCTTTGTACGTGTTTCTTATTGAACTATTTTGACTTAATGAACAAATCTTAGTACAACAATCTGAATAAACATGTTACATTTCAAAGTACCTCTGTGTAATGCTAGTAAATCCAAAATCATGAGTTCTCTGGATCCTAGAGCTCTCCAACTAAAAAATTCCAGATTCAGCTCTCAGATTTTCTCATCAGTAATTCTGAGAATAATTTGAGTTAATGGATCACCAAAAATAATTACTATATGAAGTATTGTTAAATTGCATCTAATGATATTTTCTTTGCCCTTTTTAGCTCTGATAACCTATGTTAGTTTGGAATATATTGCCCATTTTTGCTATGATAACGTTACTATGTTTGTTTGGAATCCATCGTCTCCCTGACTGTTTTAGCCAAATTGAACTATTTCATAAAATAGAGTGATGGTGTTGGATATTCCTCTGCTAATACTCTAGTTTGTAAAGGTTGTTCTTCAGATGCTGCCTTAATCCCTTTTGGATCTAAGTTATATATAATAATTTTGGAAGTAAAATTATGAAAAATAATAATATAGATGCAGTTCATCTAATGCAATACCATTTATCTGCCATGCTTTAGGTTCTTTGCTTTTTGGCTATTTTTTGTTTGTTTTTTAGTAGCTGCATCACCCTCTTGGCTCACTGAGCTTGCAGACAACTTGGTTCTTTTCGCATGAACTTCGTACAAGCCAGGCCTCCTTTATGTGATTCTGATGCTGAGAGTTCAAGCTGGGAAAAGGGGCCTTGTTTTAGAACAGGAGGATGATCACCTTTCAGCCTGTTTCAGTTAATGCTGGTGGGATGTCTAAACAGAGATATTCTGGAGAGGGGTTTGGGCGCAGGATAGGAAGTCAAATGTACAGAGAAATTTGTGGCTTTAAGTAGTAATTACAACTATCAGAGTGTTCTGTATTGAGGTGAAGCAGCTATAGGAAGTACTATTGCTTTCTCAGACTAATTGAAGCAGAAACTATTCACAGTAGTGTCTGTAACCCTTTCATTAGTACACACTTCAGTTTCGCTGACATCTCAAAACCTTAGAAGGACAGTGTAGAGGATTAGTGAAATACTTAGTTTCACATTTGTGTTCTGTGAATTATTCCTAAGATTAATCAATTTATGAATATCTGAAGTTCACAATATTACAAAGAAGTGTAGTGGTGTTGATTTTGTGTCTGGCCTGCATCATCATAGCTGTTTACAAAACATGTTTTGTCTTATTTATTACAATTAATTAAAGCATATATTTTACATAAGCAGTGAATATAACTTGAACCCTCTCCAGCTTAGTGGGTTAATTAATGGGTAGTGAGAATAAGGTAAAAAATGCAATCAAATTAAGCATGTAATTTCTTTCATTTAGGATACACAAGAAATTGATAACACGTTGCTTCCAGTGGTAGGAACTGAGTAGTAGCTAGAGTCAGGGTTTGTGAGTAGTTGATTGCCTTTTCACTTTGTAGTTTATGCTGTTCAAATGTTAAACCATGGAATTATTTTACTTTTGTAATAGGTAAAAGAAATTTAAAATTTGAAAATTGCTTCATTTACTTTAAACATGAGATAGTATGATGTGTTGGAAAGCATTGACACTTGAAGTCAGAAGTCATGATTTCAAATCCTTTCTATTATTATTTATTATTATTTTTAAAAGATTTTTAAAATTTATTTTTGGAGAGAGATGAAGGGAGAAGGAGAAAAAGAAACATCTATGTGAGAGCAGGACATCAATCTGCTGCCTTCTGCATGTCTCCTACTGGGGATAGAGCTTGCAACCCCAGCATGTACCCTGACCAGGAATCAAACCCAAAACCTTTCGGTGCACTGGACTATGCCCAACCAACTGAGCAATATTGTCCAAGGCTTCAAATCCTTATCTCACCATTTCCTGGCCAGATGGTCTTACGTGAGTCATTTCACCTCTGAATTAGTTTCCTGTTTGAAAATGGGGATAGTGATAGATAGCTACCCTGCTTACCTCTCAGGGTAATTGTGAGCTCTTTCAGTAAGCATATCTGAAAGGCACACTCTGATAGGGGGCACATTTCCAGTTTCCATTCTTCAGACCATTCAGCTTTACGTATGGAAGTAGACCAAATTTTAACCTATTGTGATCAGTTCTATGATGGAGATAAATATGCTGTCAAGATCCATAGAAGAGATCCACAGTAGCAGCTTAGAAGTGATGAAGATAGGAGTTTGAGTGGTCCTTCTGGACAACAAGGACACTTGAGTTAAGTTTTGGAGAATGAATGGGGTGGGGAAAGGATGGAGGAAGAAAAGGCATTCCACTCAGAGCAACATCTCCAGTCGCATCTCATGGTGTTCGTGTGTAGCACATTTTAATTTTTTTGTTAAGACAGAGTATTGTAGCAAATTCTTCCTTAGTTTGCCGTTCCCAAAATCTTAACTATAATTATTAGTTGAAATTTGGGAATAGTAGGAATTTCACTTGACTTGATTAGTGACCACAAAAGAATAGAGAATGACTAAAACCTAAATTTTAACCACATACATTTTACTATATAGACTGTAAGCACTAAATCATCAGATTCTGATGTTAATCTTCAGTTCTTCCCTTACTAAAGGAACTAGTGAGAATTCTTAATTGGGGTGGCTGAGCAATTAGTTTCTAATTTGCAGTCCCCTTGTATTTTCCTAAATGAATCTATTTTTTTCCTGCACCTTTCTTGGTATTTCTGTCCTAACATTCTTTTGTAAAGACATTATTTCTTCTGTTTCTGGGGTCACATTACTAAAATCCTTGGTTTTAAAAAGCCTAAAATTTATTCTAACTACAGTCTTTTACTCTGATTTTTATAGAATGCTTTCTCCTGATACATTTAGCAGAAAAACTTGTTGCCTACTTTGTCAAATAGCTTCTTTTCCTAATCTTGAATATTTCACTCCTCTTCACCAGGAAAGAGGAATTTTATTTTATTTTATTTTATTTTATTTTATTTTATTATTTTATTTTTTAATACATCTTTATTGATTTCAGAGAGAGGAAAGGAGAGGGAGAGAGAGAGACAGAAACATCAATGAGGAGAGAGTCATCAATCAAGCCCACAACCAGGCATGTGCCCCGACCGGGAATCAAATCCTGATCGCCTGGATCCTAGGCCGACGCTTAACCGCTGAGCCATGCCCGGCCGAGCAAGGAATTTTAAATTCATTTGACAATGAGTTACTGAGTTCCAAGTCATAAGTGGATACGCTTTTCTTGGTGCCATAGTGTTTCCTTTTTAACACCATTAAACATCTTACCCCCCATAATAGACAGTATTTATT
Source organism: Miniopterus natalensis (assembly GCF_054644295.1). NCBI lineage: Eukaryota > Metazoa > Chordata > Mammalia > Chiroptera > Miniopteridae > Miniopterus > Miniopterus natalensis. The sequence continues at coordinate 39,453,155 of NC_142083.1, read as the reverse complement.
TAATATCCACTTTCCCGTAAGTTACAGTTTAGGGGCATTGATATTTTAGTATTTAATATCCAGTATCCTATAAATTATAGATGTACTTTACATATTGAAAATGTGACATAAATAGAAGGTTGTATTATTTATTATGTATATTAGCTTCTAGTAAGTACCATGATTATTAAAAACAAAGTTGTTAAGTTTTACACTAGTTTAGTTCTAAGTGTGGAATAAAGACTTTTGCACAAAATTTACAGGGAGTATTTCTTCATACAGTAGAAACATAAAGTTGGGTATTATATAAGAAATTTCCTCTTTACTTTTTTCATGTTTATTTGTCTATGGGAAGAAAAGGTTTCTCAATTTCTAAGTGATTAATTCAGAGTGAATTAACCCAAAGTAAGAAAGCATTTCTGAATCTGCAGGAAAATCTTGTGCTATTAATGATTGTCACTTCAGATGCTCTTAGCTTCAAAGTAATAGGAAGTCAAACTATATGTGGCTTAAGCTATAAGGATGTTTTATCATCTCATATAATAAGAAATCTGGAGGTAGAATGCTTTCAGAGTTGATTTAATTTAGTAATTTAATGCCATTATCAAAGATTCAAGTTCTCTGACATCCAGAGTGACCTGTCCTTTTAGGCTGGATCTCCTCATGATCCCAAGGCACCTGCCACAAGTAGCAGGTGTTTCACATAGGTGACAATGTCCAGGGGAGAAAACACAGTTATACCCGCTTAAGTCACATTTAGCACGAAAGACAACCTTCTCAGAAGCCCCAGCAGGTGGCTCTTTTGTAACTTCGGCCAGAATTGGGTCACTTAACACATGCCTAAACTATCACTTGGCAAAGGGAGTAAGACCATTATGATTGGCCTCTTCCTTGAAGGACACGGCTTCTTGGATGATCATAATCAAAATTAGATTTTGTTGGCAAGTAAGAAGTGCTACTGGTTAGGCAACCAACAATGCCTGTTATATTTGAGTGCATTTTAACTTTTTTATGTGTTCAGATGTTTGAGATTTACTTTAAAAAATAAAGAGTTTATCATAGTGGCTAGGAGTATGAACTTTGGAATAAAACAGTTCTTTGGCACTTAATAGCTGTGAGAATTTGGACAAGCTCCATGAATTTCAGTTTAGTTATTACTAAAATGGGACTCATAGAGATACCTATTTTATAGGATTGTTTTGAGGATTGAATGACTATGTACGTAGCATACTTTGATGTAGTATTTGGCTCATAGTAAATGGTCAGTATGTGTTAGCTGCTTTGATGATCTTATTTTAATTTTACCTTATCTTGAATGATTCAAGCTTTTTCCTAAATCTATATATCATGTTTCATGGGATGTCAGTACTGTAATTCTCTTCTTGAGTCATAACTGTTGGTTGAACTTCACCACAGGCTAGTTTGTGGAGAGCAGATTCAGTGGTGGCCATAGGAAATGCTAAAATATCAAAAGTCATTCATCCAATCTGACTTCTTTCATCAGTGTTGCTATCTGTCTTCAGCTTAGTTTGCATTAGTATTATCATTTTTGACCAAAGTTTCATGAACTGTGTGAAATACAATAGTTTATATTTTATTCATTTTGAAATATTGATAAATCCTGGTTCACTCCTCTTTGAATCTAAAGACTTTTGAAAACATTGTGGGGAGGCATAGCTAAGAGACTGTAAAGTGGGAATCATACTTCAGTAGGATTATAAGTATTAAATGCAGTAAAGTACACAAAAGTCTGTTCACGTGAGGTCTTCAATTAAAGTTCCTTCTTTCATCTCTCATACAGTAAAAATCTCAAAAATATTGTTTGTTTCTTCAGAGACAAGAGAGTTTATTATCAGTTAGGAGAGAACTGTGTCAGGGAAAAGGAAGTCATACTAGGATGTCAAACGCAGGGTTTAACACAGGAGATTGATTACACAGGTAGTGATCTGATTTTTATGAAATGCTGAGTTTTCATTGGCTGGCCAGAGTCATCTCAAATTTTTATGAGAAAAAAATTCAGTAGACATTTCTTAGCTTTAAACAAACTTTAAAAACACAAATCAAATATTTCAAACAGGTGGGGAAGGCGTGTTTGCGCATAGGTCTAGTACAGAAGTTGAGCATGAACGAATAAGTGTGTATTGTTTTAAATACGGTCTGTAGTATAAGGTTGCATTTCTTTCTCAGTGGATCCCGTGCTGCCCAGAGGAGATTATTCTTATAAATCCAGATTAAGTGAATTTTCTTTTTCATCAATTGCTTCATATTACAGCCCTAACTCTGTGTGTGTGTGGAGGTGTGCTTTTCCTGGAGTTTCTAATTGCCTTTCATTTTTTATTATTGAGAGAAAAGGCACATGACTGACTTCTCTTTTACCTTCTTACTCATTGTATCTGTTCCTTAGAACCTATTCTGTGCCTCTTTGTAAAGATGTTCCTATAAGACTCCTCACTAAGGTTCTTATTTAGACTATTTTCCAAGTCTACAGCACAGTTTTAATCCTGGGATTTCTTTTTCTTTTTTTCCCCACTTCATTAGACAGTTGCATTACGTTGATCATGGTTTCTTTTCTTGATTTTCATCTTTAATTTGCTGGAGTACATTCTTAAATTTATCAGAAAGGGGGCATAGTAAATAAACTTTTTGAATTTTTATATAACAAAAAATTATAATTTCTGGCCTATGATTTCTTTCATTAGTTATTCACATGACTAAATTGCTTTTTTCAGATCTTAGTTCACATACCCTCTTCTCAAAGTGGCCTTCCCTGGCCATCTTATTTTAAATTGCAAATCCCCTGTTTTACCAGTCCTTCTTCACTGCTTTTTTTTTCCGTAGCACTTTTTCACATTCTCACATACTGTATATTTTACTTATGTATTATCCTTATTTCCCTGCTAAAAAGTGTCATGGAACAGAGATTTTTATAGTTTTGTTCACTACTAACTATATCCTTGGTACGTAAAATCATGCCTGGCACATACTGGCCATTTAGTAAATAAGTATTGAGTGAGTTAGCGTATTTTCCCCTCCCTATTTAGTTACAAATCTAGTTTACAAATAATCTCTCAGAACTTCCAAGGGATTGCTCTGTCGTCTTCTGGTATCTAGTGTTTTTAATGTGAAATGTAATGTCAGTCTGATTCGTTTTCCTTTTACGGGTGACCTATTCTCTTTTTGAAAGCTTTGATTGTCTTGGATTTCTGGAAATTCTTAACAATGTACAAAGAAGTGGGGTTTTTTCACTGATTCTAGTAGGAACTTAGGACGCCCTTTCAATTAAGATTGTTTTTTTTTCCAGCTCTGGGAAGTTTTATTTTATTGATTGATTGATTGATTGATTGATTTTTGAGAGAGAAACGGGAAGAGAGAGAGAAGCATCGATGTAAAAGAGAAACATCGATCGGTTGCCTCCTGCATGTGCCCGATGGGGGACTGAACCCACAACCTGGGTGTGTGCCCTGGTTGGGAATTGAACCCGCCACCTTTTGGTGTACAGGACAACCTTCCAACCAACTGAGCCACACCGGCCAGGACTGGGAAATTTTACTTTTTAAAAAAATCTTCCTTTGCTTTTTTTCTGTACTATCTACAACTCTTATTGGTTATCAGATTTATATTCTTTTCCCTTGAGGTTTCATTTTCTTTATTTTTCTTTCTTTAATTTCACACCTCTTTAATGTAAATTTTTATATGCTTGTTAATATTTAAACAGTGAAATCTGGCATACTGTTTTCTTTGACTTAAATGAAATACCAAATAGTAGGCTAAAATAGGATCAATTGATTTAATGTTTGTGTCTGTGTATTACCACCAATAATGAATGACAGGTGGTTTATCACTGCGGGAAAAGGAAGTATTCATCAGTGAGTGGCCCCTGGCCTCCTGGAAAAGGCTTAGCCTGATTTCTCGTCAGGCATGCTGTATTTTAATATCATGTAGGAAAATGCTACACGCTTACAGAGTTTATGAGTAGGATGTTCATCACGGAACTTAGAACATGGGGGTTGCCCAAGTGTCTCATAGGATACTTTAATAAGCTGTTGTAGTGATACTATAAAATGCTGTGTAGCCACTAAAAGCTATATTTTCAAAGAATGTTTAATGACATTGGAAGTGATGCATTATCTTATTTATTTATAAGTATATATTTTTATATATTAATATAAATTTTTACATATACATGTTTAAAGAGAAAAATGAATGGAAAATATGCAATACAGGTCCATAATCACCTCTACAAAACCCTTGGGCCCATGTGTATTTTTGAATTCCACATTTTTTCAGGTTTTGAAGTAGTAATATATGTATTTACATAATAGCATCTAGAGAAGTACTCTGTAATCAAACACATTACTATTTCTGCAGGGAAACATGTACTATTCACATTTATTTAGTAGGATACATAAAATCTGTAGCTTCATGTCATTTGAGGTCACATTTTGCTGCTGAATGAGTTTGTGCCAGACAATTAAAAAAAAATGTTTTAAGTGTTTTGGATTTCAGAATTATTTGTGTTTTGGATCAGTAGTAATTAATTTGAACAATGAGATTTTGAATGAATTTTAAGATTTTCATTATAATTTTTCTATAGTTCTATATTGATGGGAGCATATATATGTGCTTGTAACAGAAAAAATATTTTAGTAACAAATTTTTAAATTGTGATTGTATATACTTGAGTTAAATTTTCTTATTAAATCTTAGCCTTCCCTAGAGAAAGGAATGAGTCAAATTCACCAGAAGGTATTCATTCATTATTTAGCAAGTATTTATTCAGTAATTGTAGACCATTAGATAGACATGAGTAGAGTAGGAAGATACAAAAGGGTACAAAAGGTCACCAAGTTGGAAAATCTCCTGTGCCTAGCAACCAGGAAAACTAGGACCTTCCCCCTAGGTTGACCTTTCTTACCTTAGCATATCACTGGTCATGCAGTTTAGACCCCCTGATCTTTCATATCCCTAATCATGCAGTTTGGGACCTCCCCTGGTCTTTCCCCTCCTAGTGTATCACTAGTCACGTCCCTTAGAGGAGGAACAAGGGGGCTGGAGAATAGCCTCATATGACTCCCATACAAGACTTTGCAAGGCTACATCCCTTAAGCATTAAGTCCTCAAAGACAGTGAGGTTCTGACCTGCATCACATAATCTTAGGAACAAAGCCTCAGGTCTGTTGACCACAGACAGGAGGTTTGGTCAAACTAGAGGTGACATCTAGACCTCAGTTGTGTTTCAGCTCTAGGCCCAGAGAAGCAGCAAGGCCAGGACAGGGTGACCAGCTGTGATGACTAATGACCCTCTGGCTCTGCTCTGGTACCAAACAGTCAGTAGAGACCCTAAAAGGACACACGTGGGAAAGATCCCTGCCTTCAGAGAGAGGGTAAAATAAAATCCCTCAGGACAGAGGACTGAGTGCATGCTCTCGCTCCCTCTCTCCAGCCGCCCGCCTTCTTCCTTTAGGTGTACCTTTGCTTTCTTTCTCCTAAGCTCCAAGGGCCCTTCTTCTGTTCTTTAACTCTTTTCCTGAGCCCATGCAGCCCAGCTGGCTCACTTCTTCCACAGCTTACTTCTACCTCTGTGACTTTGTAAATAAACTTTGGCTTTATTTGAGTCTTCTCTCTGAATTCTTTCTTAGCCAAAACTCAAGTACCAAGGCTGCTGAACCAGTCACTGGTAACATTCTGGTGCTGCTTCACCACCAACAGTAATTACTGTTTTAATAAAAATTAATATTTCAAGTTAATATTTCAAATTAATATTTCAAACCATGATTTAATACCATTTCACACTCTTCTTGTCAGAAATTTAATAATTTTTTTTAGTGATCAGAAGACTTTATTTTTAGTGAACACAGCCAAATAGACAGACTGTGGCTGTTGCAGATTTTAGTATAGCATATACTTGATAAGAAATTTAATAATTTTGACAGTTCCAGTTGTTTACCAGAATGCAAGGAAGAAATAAGAAATTTTATACATTGCCGGTTCAGTATCAGTTGATAACACCATTTTGGAAAGCAGTTTTTTAAAAGATTTTTTAACTGATTTTTAGAAAGAGAGGGAGAGGAAGAGAGAGAGAGAGAGAAACGTCAATTGGCTGCCTCCTTCCCCCCCCCCCCCCCCCGCTGCACCAATTGAGCCTGAAACCTGAGCATGTACCCTGACCCAGAATCAAACCAGTGACCCTTTGGTACATGGGACGATGCCCAACCAACTGAGCCACGCCAACCAGGGCTATACTTTTCTTTTATATTAAAATATATTTAACCAGAATTAGGGGAGATTGATTGAGCTGTTATGGTTAATCAAATTTTGGTTATCTGAGGAATAATCAGTAGAACTTTGTGTTGCTCTATTCTTTATTGTTGAAAATCTTAGTGATCTCTGTCAATACCTTTTCTTGCTTTAGTAAATAAATGTTTATTTCCACTACTTGTCCATGAAAGAACCATGTCTAAACTATATCCCAGTTCCTCACACAAGGAAGGTTGGGCATAAAATTATGTGCACAGTGAATACTTGTCAAACAATTTCGTTGTTGCAAATAATCTGATCTTTCTTTGTTTTGGATTTGGCATGCACTATACTGACATTTTTTCCCCCAGTAAGCTGAGCTTTTACATTATGTTGTTTCAAGTACATGTATGTAAGTTTGGAAAACATATATCCAAAAAAAGCAAGGCAGAAATGTTAGCACATAGTAACTTTGAGTGTTTTTACTTTGAAAAAACAATTATTATAACGGGATATGTTTTTTCATTAAAAATTTAAGAATTGCATGTTTTGATAGATTGCGCTTGCTTTAGGCAGGTGTAGGTAGGACTTAAGGGCAATATATATAAATGGCTAAAATATTTTTCTTCTCCCCTACTCCTCATCTGTACATATACTTTGGTATTTTAAATATGTTTTATATTTACATAGTTTCTTTATTTCTTGTGGTCTATTTGCTAGAGAGAATTAATTTTCTGAAACTTTTTTGATTTATAGATTGGCCAAAGAAAAAATGATGTATGAAAAGGAAGCAAAACAACAAGAAGAAAAGATTGAAAAAATGAAAGCTGAAGATGGTGAAAATTATGCCCTTAAAAAGCAGGTAAACCCTTGCTGGTGTGGCTCAGTTGACTGGGTGTCATTCCATGCTTTAAAAGGTTGCTGGTTCAATTACTGGTCAGCACACATGCCTGTGTTGCAGACTAGATCCCTGGTAGGGGCCATACAAGAGGCAGCTGATGGATGTTCTGCTCTCACGTCAATGTTTCTCTTTCTTCCTCTCCCTTCCTCTCTCTAAAAAAAAAAAAATCAATATTATTTTTAAAAAGCAGGTAAAATTATATCTTAATAATAGTTAACATTTACAGAATACTGTATGAACTAATTTAGTAACACCCCTTTCAGAAGGTTCTATTTACTTCTTATTTACTTCTTTACTATTAAAACCTCCATTTAAAAATGAGGAAATTGAAACACAGGTTAAATAATTTGCCCAAGGTCACACGACTGCTAAATGGCATTTTGGACACAGGCGTTTTGGCTATGGAATTTGTACTCAACCATTAAGCTCTACTGCCTCTCCAATTTTAAGTATTAAATATGAAAATGACCTAATTTTATATTAAATATATTTAAATTCACAAATCTGTTCCCCAACTGATGTGAAGACCACCAAAATAAAATATATTTTACCTTTTTCAGTAGCTACTTCTGATTATCTTCATGACAAATTTCAGTCTCCTTAGCATTGCATACAAGGCTTTTCTTGATTTTGATACCTGCTTATCTCTCCAACTTATCTCTTGCCAGTTCCTACCTGGATCTCTTAGTTTCTGCCTTTTAGTTTCCTGAATATGCCCTTTCTTCTTTGCTTCTGAGATATTTGCATATCTGGGGTGCTCTTCCTACACCTGCTATCTACCCTCTCCTTATTAATTCCTATTCATCCTTTAAACCTCCCCTACACTCCACCTCAGTGCTGAGTTAAGAGCCCCCCTCTGTGCTCCCATAACACCTTATTTACTCCCATCATAGCATTTATTGAATATTCATTCTTGGCTAACACTTGTTTCATAATTCCTCAAGAAAAAAAGAGGCTACCAGGGAAACTTCCTCATATTCCCAACACAAAATCTATCAACCTTCCTACATCTGTACCCATACCACCTTCTTTCATATTAGAGTGCATTATGTGCCCTAGCCCTTGTTACATCATTAGTGACATTGTTACCACTTCTTTCCCCTCATGGTATATAGCTTCAACAGCATTTGACACAAGTAACCACTCTCTCCTTGAAACACTTTTATATTGGCATCTTTAATAGAATAGCCTCCTGGGTTTTCCTTCTATTGCAGTGCCATTCCTCGGTTTCCTTTACTGAAACTCTCCCTTTCTCCTTTGTCCCTCCTCCTCCTACCTACCTACACTTACCTACCTACCCCACCTCTACACACACACACATTTTTTAAAAACCTTTAAGAGTTCTAAAATCCCTCTCTAGGTAATCTCCTGCCCTCCTATAACTTTAAGTACCATCTTTATGCCCATTTATTTATTCATTCAACAGACATTTATTGACAAATACAGTTCCAGGTACTCTTTTAGTCATGGAATTAATAACAAAACAAACAAAACCCCCCAAATTCCTGTTTACTTGGCATTCATTTTAGTGCCAACATCTCCCAAATTTGTATCTCTGAGCCTGGCCACTCCAGATATACATATATATAATTTCCAGCTAATCACCTGCTTCACATATCATTGTGGTTGTCCAAAATAAAAATCTTGATCTTCCCTCAATGCAACCCACTCCCCCAAAACAAAAAGCTATTCCTTCTCTAATTTTCCTCCTCTCAGGAAATGGTTACTTCCACCCATCCAGATACCCGAGCCAAAAATTTAGTGGGTCCCTTCTTGATACTTCTCTCTCTTTCTAATAACTACATCTTATAACACCAAGTCCTATTTCTTATTCTATTTCTTTCTCTACTCCCACTATCCTAGTCCAGCCCACTATCATCTCTTGCTTGTACTATTGCAAAAGCCTTGTACTGTTGCAAAAGCCTCCTGGTTGGCGTACTGTTTGTCTTTTGACACCCTCCATTCCTTCCCTGCCACAACACCCAGGTTGATCTCTTCAGAATGTACATTGAATGTTAGCATTTTGCATAATTATATTACAATATCCAAACCATGAAACTGACTTTGGTGTACCACAGAGCTTATTTTCATTTCACTAGTTATACATGTACTCATTTGTGTATGTGCATAGTTCTGTGGAATTCTGTCACGTGTGTGGCGTGTGTAACTACCACCACAATCAAGATGGAGAACGATTCCATCCCAAGACTACCTTATGCTGCCTCTTTATAGTCCCTGGGCTTTCCTCCCCTAAATCCTAAATAATTAACACTCCTTTCTAGAATATTGTGTAACATGGAATGGAATCATAACAGTATGTAACCTTTTATAATTGGCTTTTTCCACTTAGCTTAATTCCTTTGAGTGTATCAATACTTTGTTCTTTATTATTGCTGAGTAGTATTCCGTGGTATGGATGTACCACAGATTAACCATTAAAGGACATTGGGATTGTTTCTAGGTTTTGGCTGTTATGGAAAAAGCTGCTATGAACATTTGTACACAATTTTGATGTGAACATAGATTTTTGTTTCTCTGGGATAAAATGCCCAAGCAATTGCTGGGTCATATTAGCCAAGCTCTTTTCCAGAGTGGCTGTACTATTTTACGTTTCCCAAAAATGATGTGTGAATGATTCGATTTCTCTGCATTCTCACAGCATTTGATGCTATCACTATATTTTATTTCAGCACTTACCCATCAGCTACATGATAGGTGTGTAGTGATACCTGATTGTTCTTTTAATTTGTATTTGCCTGATGGCTAGTAGTGTTGAACATCTTCTCATTTGTTTATTTGCACCTGTATACCCTCTTCAGTGAAATGTCTGTTCACGTCTTTTGCCCACTTTCTAATTGGATGCTTTGTTTTTTCACTTTTGAGTTTTGGGAGTTCTTTATATATTCTAGATAAGTGCCCTTTGTCAGATTCGTGGTTTGCAAGTATTTTTTCTTAGTCTGTTATTTGTCTTTTTATCCTCTTAACAGGGTCTTTCACTGAGCAATAGTTTTTAATTTTGAGGACATCAAATTTACAGCTAATGTTTCCTTTTGTGAATCATACTTTTGGTCTCAGATCTAAGACCACTTTGACTAGTTCCAGATCCTGAAGATTTTCTATTCTCTTCTAAAAGTTCTGTGGTTTTATGTCTTACATTTAAGGCTTTGATGATTGATTGTGAGTTAATTTTTGTAAAAGGTGGGAAGTTTAGTTAGAGGTTCATCCTTTTGCCTATGGGTACCCAGTTGCTTCAGCAGCATTTGTTGAAAAGGTTATCTTTTCTCCATTGAATTGCTTTATTTATTTCTTTCTTTTTATTGAATTTTTTTAAGAGAGAGGGAGAGAGAGAGACAGAGACAAAGAGTGACAGAGACATCAATTGACCAGGGATCAAACCCGCAACCTTGGTATGTGCCCTGACTGGGAATCAAACTTGCCACCTTTTGGTTTGGGTAGATGCTCCAACCTACTGAGCCACACTGGTCAGGGCTGAATTGCTTTTGTACCTCTGTCAAAAACCAGTTGGACATATTTGTGTGGGTCTATTTTTGGGTTCTCTCTTCTGATCCATTAGTCTGTGTCTGTCCCTTACCAGTACCATCCTGTTTTCGTTAATTAGCTGTACAGTAGCTGCATTATCATAGGGAAGAATAAGTCTTCTCACTTTTCTTTTTCCCCCCCAAAATTGTTTGAGCTATTCTAGTTCCTTTGCCTTTCCATAAACTTTTTAAAATAAGCTTGTCTGTTGTCTATAAAACACCTTGCTAAGATTTAGATAGGAATTGTGGTAAACCTATAGATCAGTTTGAGAGTTGACATCTTTACTATGTTGAGTCTTCTAAAAGTCCAATTTATTTACATCTAGCTTCTCTCGTTAGCATTTTATAATTTTCAGCATAGAAATACTGCACATTTTGTTAGATTTATACCTGAGTATTTCATTTTCTTTGACACTATTGTAAATGTACTGTTTTTAGTTTGTTTCCATATAAACAGTACTTGGTGTTAGATATACAAGTACAACCAGTTTTTTGTGTGTTGATCTTATTATAACCTGCGACCTTGCTGAACTCACTTATTAGTTCTAGGAGGTTTTTTTTCATACATTCCTTCTGACAATACATAGATAATGTATAGATAATCATGGCCACATAAACAGTCATGTCATTTGCAGATAGGGACAGTTTTATGCCTTTTCAATTATATGTCTTTTTTTCCCCTTGCCTTATTGCTCTGGTTAGGTCTTAAGTACTGTGTTGAATAAGAGTGGTGAGTGAGAATTTACATCCTTACTTTGTTCCAATATCAAGTAGGTGACATTCAATCTTTTACAATTAAGTATAATGTTAGATGTGGGGTTTTTTTTGGTCAACGGTCTTTTTTTAAGTTTAGGAAGTTCACCTCTATTCCTAGTTCCTGAATGTTTTTGTCATGAATGGGTGTTGAATTTTGTCAAATGCTTTTTCTGTGTCATTTGATAAGATCCATGTGAGTTTTCTTCTCTGGCCTGTTGATATTGTGGATTACATGCATTGATTTTCAGATACTGAATCAGGCTTGCATACCTTCTTGATCACTTGACCATGCTGTTTAATTCTCTTTATATGTTGCTGGATTCCATTTGCTAATATTCTGTTGAGGATTTTTGCATCTTAAGTTTATGGGAGATAATCTGCAGTTTCTTTTTTTATACTGGCTTTGTTTAGTTTGGGTATCAGGTTAATACTAATCTTATGAGTTGGGAAATGTTCTCTCCTTTTTTTCTTGAAGGATTTGTATAAAATTGGTGTTAATTCTTCTTTAAATATTTGATAAAATTGTCCAGTAGAACCATCTGAGCTTGGAGAGTTCTTTTACAGGAATTATTTGACATGTTATATTTTCATTTTTATTTATATGTATATTTCTGTGCTTCCTTTGAGACTTCCTTGATGACTCATGGGTTATTTAGAAATATGTTGTTTGATTTCTAAGAGTTTAACAATTTTACAGTTGTCCTGTTTTTGTTTTGTTTTGTTTGATTGTTTTGTTTTTGTTTTTTGGCCCAGCATGCTGTGCACTGCTATAAATATTTCATGGGTGCTTGAAAAGTATTTGTATTTTCCTTTCTTAGGTAGAATGTTCTAGAAGTGTTCATTAGATCTTGTTGGTTGATGGTTGTTCAGTTCTTTTATATCTTTGCTGATTTTTTGTTTTTGTCTAGTACTTCTATCAGTTGCTCAGAAGGAAATATTTGTCTCTTCTTTTAGCTTTATCAGCTTTTGTTTTGTGTATCTTGAAACTGTTTTGTTTAGTGCATACACATTTAGGATCACTATGTTTTCTTGGTGGATTGATCATTTTATCATTTTGTAATATCCCTCTTTGTCCCTAAATTTTTTGCTCTGAAGTCTTAGTTACCCAGTATTAATAGAGCCATTCCTCTTTTTAATGTTTTCATGATACCTCATTTTTCATCCTTTTATTTTCAATCTGTCTATTTCATCATGTTTGAAGTGAGTTTCTTGTAGACAGCAAAAAGTTGGGTCCAATCTGTGAATGTCTGTCTTTTAGCTGGTGAATTTAGACCATTTATATTTAAAGTAATTAAGGGACCAGATTATTTCTGACTCATGGGATTCCTCTTACATCCTTAATCATTCAGCAATAACCACAAACACAAGTCAAATGAATTTCTTCTTCTTGTTTGAGAGAAGGGTTTCCCAAAAGTGAGCATTCCAAAATGCCACTGTGGAAGCTGCAAGGCTTCTTAAGACCTAGCCTCAGGTCTTCAGTCCCAGAATCCTACCTCCACTGCATTCCATTGGTCACACAGAGCCAACCCAAATTCAGTGTGGCAAGTGACTGCACAGGGGCAGGAATTCCAGGAGGGAGGGGAGGATCATTGGAGGCCATAGTGGAGACTGGCTACCACTACCCTAATTCACATGCTAGAGTTGCAGTCAGAGTCATGGGCTGTAACTCAGACCCTGTCACCTAGCTCATCACTCTGGGACTTGGGTTTCTCATATGTAAATTGAGATTGAACTAGATGACCACTTATGTCCCTTCCAACTCTATGATTATCTGTTTCTCGGAATATCTTTATATCTTTGCCCCTCAGCTTTATTGAGGTTTAGTTAACTGATTAAAATTGTACATATTTAAGGTGTACAACCTGATGATTTGATATACATGTACATTGTGAAATATTCACATTCAAGCTACTTAACAATCCATCACCTCACATAGTTGCCATTTTCTTTCTTTTGTTGTCAAATGTAATTCTTGATATGTTTATGAGCACATTACCATTTTACCACAGTAGAAAAGGAAAGACTTAACTCACTGTTCAGTAATCTCTGGACTTCTGTACAGCACAGTTTGGCAAACTAAAGCAGTTACCATTGGTTCCAGAAGCAGCCAGTATCCAATATTAGAGTGTCTGTAGATTATCATAGGTATAGCGAGCCCTGGGTGAATGATCTGGATAATTAAGCTAGAAACCTTATTCCAATCAAGTAATAGCAAAAGAACTTAACATTAGGCAGACTGTTTCACAGAACTCTTCCTTTGGGGGGTGGGGGAGGGAGATCTGCCAGTTAGGGCTTCCCTCCCCCCCACCTCCCGATTTGTATATGTTTGATTTTAAAGGAAATTGATCAGATTTTAGTTCAGTTGTTTATTCATTGCTATAATCTGAACCTTAAGCCTCCCCTGATTTTCATTTTACCTGAATAACTTCCTCAAAAAATTGTAATTTGTTTTAAAAATAAGACATTAGCCAAGAGACATATGAGAAAATGCTCAAAGTCCCTAATCATCAGAGAGATGCAAATTAAAACCACAATGAGGTATCACTTCATACCTGTCAGAATGGGGACCCTGGTACACTGCTGGTGGGAATGCAGACTGGTGTAGCCACTATGGAAAACAGTATGGAGGCTCCGCAAAAAATTAAAAATGGAGCTGCCTTTTGACCCAGTGATCCCACTTCTAGGAATATATCCTAAGAACCCTGAAACACTAACCAGAAAGAATATATGCACCCCTATGTTCATAGCAGCACAATTTACAATAGCTAAGATCTGGAAACAGCCCAAGTGCCCATCAGTAGATGAGTGGATAAAAAAACTGTGGGACATTTACACCATGGAATACTACGCAGCTGTAAAGAAGAAGGATCTCGTACCCTTTGGGACAGTATGAGTGGACCTGGAGAATATTATGCTAAATGAAATAAGCCAGGCAGAGAAAGACAAACATCACATGATCTCACTTATATGTGGAATCTAAAGAACTTAATAAACTGATGAATACAATAGATTCAATGACATGGAAGCATGGATCAGACTGACGAATGTCAGAGGGATGGAGGAGGGCAGGTGGGTGGAGGGGGAGAGAGTAACCGAAGAATTTATATGTGTATATGCACAACCCAAGGACACGGACAGAGGTGTGGAGGGGGACTGGGGAGAGGGATGGGATGGGGTGGAATGGGTCATTGGGGAGAAAAAGGCACATTTGTAATATTTTAAACAAAACAAAACAAAAAAATAAGACATTAGTAGGACTGCATCCTGTTGTGTTCCCCTAAGGTTCCTTGTACCTCCCAATTTATGTCAAGATCCTGATTTAACCTTAGTCTTGTAATAGTCAACATTTTAAACAGAGGCACCATTCATTTGAGTGACTTTCTCCCAAAGGGAACACTTTGAAAGGTAATACTCATTTAGCGTAGTGAAGCTATTTTTGAGGGTGTCTTTACTATATAATCATACCTTATATACTGTCTTTCAAAATTATTCCTGACAGTTGTAATTCATTGTTACAAGGTAAAGTATATGATTTATGGCCTTGGTAGAGATGTGGTTTATGGGTTCCAAATCATTGTCATCAGTATACTGGAAGCCTTTGGCTCCCTGTGGCATGGTCGTATAGAAGCAGTGTCAAATGTTTATTTTTATGTTTATACTCCTATACTGGATTGGGGATGGAGACCTTCTCTTTTTCATTTTTGTATCCCCTGTACCTGGCATCCTTCAGCAATATAGTAAGCTTATTGAATTGGAGCTGGTGTACAGGAAAGACTGAACTTTGGCCCCACGTAGCTCAGAGTCCCATTTTGCTAAACTATTTGATGATTCTTGCTCTGTAAGAATGGATAAAATAATAATGAATAGAAGTTATTTTGGATAGCATTGTTTAAAGTTTTTATCAGTGACAACTTAACTAAAGCTTTTTAAAAAGTTTACAAGTATACATTTTGGCTTATCATGTGTTTGACCTAATTATTTCTATTTGTGACATCTTGTTTAATTTCTATAAGCTATTCTCAAAGGAAGTCCATAGGGAAGGAAATATGAATGGCTTACCCAACGAAATGTGCCTGCCACTGATTTTTCACATGTATTCAAACTAACCAGATAACAAAAATAATTTAGTGGCAGCAATTAAATATCTAGGCATAGTATGCCTAGCTATAAAGTAAAGTCATGATTCTACATTTGCAATTTTCAACTGTGCCTTATTAGTAAAAGAATTACAAGTTCAGCAATAGATTTTTACCTGAGAACTTGTGGACAGTGAGCATCCTTGTATATTATAATTCTGATGTTTTTACAGTGTGCTCTATGACAGAACTGTTGGGGAAAGGAAGAAGGTACTGGGACTTATTAAAGTTTCTGTTAAAATACAGTATAATTACCATTAAATTATATCTTTTTTAATTTATATGAGCTAGGTAATAAAGCTGCTTAGTAGAAGTTCAGATTTTGTACCCATTTAACCAAAGGTATTTTTTTATCAAACATGAGTTTCATCTTTTTTGTTTTGTTTTGTTAATCCTCTCCGATGGGTATTTTCCATTGATTTTTAGAGAGAGTGGGAGGGAAGGGGGTGGAGAGAGAGAAACATCAGTGTGAGAGAGACACATCAATTAGTTGCTTCCCTCACTCACCAGCTGGGCTAGGGATCAACCTTGCAACCCAGGTGTGTGCCCTTGACCAGAATCGAGCCTGAGATCCTTCGGTGTGCAGCCCAACGCTCTAACCATTGAGACACATTGGCCAGGGCCAAACATGAATTTTTGGAAGTAAATGCTTACATGATCTTTGTGTCTTTTTCTGAGAGTAGTTTAAGGAAGTAAAAACTTATTTGAGGTCCAACATCTGAAACTAACTTATTTACCCTCTTATTGATTGGGTTTCCCGGTCATTGATTTGATTTTTCTTTTATGATTTTATGTTACAGCCCAGCTTTGAATGACTTGAAGTCCAGAAATATCTGCTGGAATAAATATTCCTGTGTTTAATTCTGTAGTGTCTGTCTTCAGGAAGAATAGGCAGGAATTCAGATTCAGAGGGGTGCCAGGTTGGTAATTTGGCTCAAACTACATGGGGAGAGTAATCTGTCTCCTAAAATGAAGCACAAGGATAAGTAATAACTTTTTATGCATGATAAGCATCAAAAATATGAACCTGCTGGTCTTTGCTTTTCATTTTTCTTTACCTCTGTCTTTCAGTGAGAACCTCCTGCAGTGTGCACACGACGTGATCAATAACTCAATAACTTTTTTCATGCAGTAATTATCTCCATGTGATATTATCTGAACACTGTTTTTCTTTATTACTCAAAAGATGCAGGAGATATTTATATAACCAGCTGATCCCATTTTGGATAAAGGTGCTTTGTGACAGCAGGAGAAATAGTTTATTTTAAATAGCCTTTTTAAATAAATGCTGTATGAAAAGCTTTTCCAGTTAATTTTCACTTAGCACAAAAAGATGATTACCAAAAAGGTTTAGATCTAAAACTTGTACTTTGTATATTTTATAGTATGATAGTCATTCTAACTTCTAATAGCACAATTTAAAATATTGAACTATTTTACATATCCATGATTTTTTTCAGATTCCTCTATATCACTTTAGATATTTACAGAGGTATAAGCTAAACACGTAAGTTCTATCATTTCTGGATGTCTCACAGAGATTCTTATTATAGGCAGAGATCCTGCAAGAGTCCCGGATGATGATCCCAGATTGCCAGCGCAGGTTGGAAGCTGCATATACCGATCTTCTGCAGATATTAGTAAGTAAAGACTTCTGTCTTTTGTTTAAAATTTTTTTCAACCTAATACATAAAAAGCCAAAATTTTAAATATTTTACACTGAAAACTAGTTGGTGACATATTTTTTTCACTTACTCTATGTACCAGTATATTTTAAAATAATTAATGGAGTTTAAATTGTGCTTACCTTATGCCTCCAGTGAAAGTACTATGTCTGATATGTTTATTCTATTTATTTAAAGTTAAATATATTTGCATTAATATCTAACACAGTAGATATTTATGGTACAAATTATGTTCCCCAACATCTTGAATTATTTGTTTTCACATAAAGATCTTTTTTCACATATTGTTTGAAATTTTAGAAGATCCAAATGTTTCAGATGAATCTGGACCATAATAAAAAGGATCTGGAATTCTTTCAGATTCAAACCTAAATTAATTTGGGAGAAAAACAAACCTTGTAATATAGGCAGAACTCTTCTCATATTAACTTGGAGCTGGATAACGTTGTTATACTTGCTTTATAAATGCCTTGTGATACAGTGGCAGATTCATTTTATAAATAATTCTGAGCCTAATTAAAATTCATCTTATTTCTTTCCCAATAGAGATAAAAGTATAATACTATATACAAGCCAGTTGTTACTGTTGTTTGGTAATAAGATCTCATATTTCTGTTTCTTGAGCTACTGTTGATTACTAGCTACATGGCTCCCTCCTGATTCATAGTTGTTCCCTGTATAACAAAGATAATGTGAGGCTTTTTCCGGGTGGTAATACGTATCCTTTGAAAGAGAATGAGATTTGTTTTCCCACCAAAATAGTATTAGAACTAAATCTATAGAAAGAAATATTTCATTTTGACACAGAACTACGTATTTACCTATAGGAACCTTTTGAAGGCAGGATAACTTTCCTTAACAGCCAAAAATGAAACTATGATTTTGAAATAAAAGATAGATGAAAGCAGGAAATAATTACTGTATTAAAATAGTCCCAGAGACAGAAGCACCATCTGTATTTCCTGACAATTTAAATGATTTTTCTCTCTCATGAATTTAGTAGCTGAAAAAGTAATAGAAGTTGCTTGAAGAAAATAGTATTGTCTTTGGATGATATATATTCGAGGATGTATTCAACAATATTTCTACCCTCAAAGAGCTTATATTTACTGACAGAGCAAAGACATGTTTGGGTGTAATATAGAGGTTTAAGAAATTCTAGCTATAGCCTGAATTAAGCATATTTTTACTCCTTTTGCTTTAAGTTTTATATCAAATAAACACACACTTTATTCTCTCTGATCTGTAACTACTTGTATACATCTCCATCTTTTATTGACCTCACATGAATTACTGACCATAGCTTTATTTATTACAAACCAAGCAAAATTTCCTATGCTTAATAACTTACGTGATATTTTCATTTGTTAGGAATCGCTATCGTATATTAGTGAAAGTTTTCTGTATAAAGTATCAAGGAAAATTTCAGTCTTTATATATCAGAAAAGGAAAGCTAGTATTTTTTGTTTCCTTGTAGTAGGCTACATAATGCTCATTAATGAGCAGGCAGTTCGGTTTTCTAATTCAAAAATTGTACTTAACTCTGGTGTGACACCAGTAGTCTTCTTTGTCACTATAAGTAGTTGAAGGGTTATTTTGGCTTAAATTTTATCATATATGTAACATGTTAATAAATCATCATTTTTTTACTTTTAGTCCATAATTAAAATAATCCCTTTTGTGTTGTGATGTGTTGACAAAATAATAATAAATTGTTTAAAATTTTTCTTAAGTTTTTATTCAGTTAATGTCAATAGCTTTACATGATCATGTCTTTCACTTATAAGAATACATAGTGAAACCAAACTAAACTTATTTCTTCTCTTACCTGTAAAATGAGGCTTGGGATCCTTTTTCTTTTAACTTTTGAGCTGTTTACATTGATTGTTTGTAATATTTGAGTAAAAATAAAGTACTAAGTTTGAGAAAGATAAATTTTCTTTTATTATTTTTCATTTCAGGAGAATGAAAAAGAGTTGGAAGAAGCTGAGGAATATAAAGAAGCACGTTTAGTACTGGATTCAGTGAAGTTAGAAGTCTGAAGCTTTTCTGTACTTTTCTGAAGCTTTTTGCAATTAATTCTGGGATTCATTCCACAATTTCTTATTTTTGACGACTGTTGTGTGTTTAAGTAGTGTGAGAATGTGATTCTTTTTATGCAATTGCATATATTTTTCTTTGCCTAATTTAATGTGTCAAATAAATGAATTCGTCTAATAAAATTGTTTATTTTATACTTTTTTACAAAATATTTTAATTAACCTTTCATTATTAAATCATAGACATTTTTGACAGAGAATTAAAATCTGTTAGATTCTATTTGAAGTCTAAATATTTTGCTTCACAAGCACGGTTTGAGTTAAAAACAGGTATCGATACCATTTAATTTTTTTAGATAAAAATTAAATTTTTTTAAAAAATTTTATTATTTTTATTCACTGTTGTACCTATAACAATGCCTGGCACAGGAAAAAGAAGTAGAAATAACACATATTTTAAAAAGAAATAATACATATTTGGTGAATAAATGCATGAACTAACATCAGTATGAGTCCTGATTTTCTTCAACATACAAAAATCCAAATTTTGAGTAGTTTATTCTGAATAGGGTACATCTCCCTGATAAGAAAAGAAGAACCTCTCTGTGGATGAGACCTCACATACTGATGCCTTCACAGTTAAAGCCTAACATTTTCATTATTATAAGCTAATGGGAAGTATTTAAGTTTTTTTCCAGAAAGACAGATTTATACAGAAAATACCAACCATTTACATCTTCCAATAAGATTCCTATGAACAATAAAGAATTGAATTGTATTTTAAAGGAATAATGGTTATTGCCCGTTGGTCTGCTGGGAAATGTTTAATGGCTCTTCAAGGTGGGAAAGGAACTTCTCAGTTGTAGCTTTTGCTGTTTGTAGTATAAATTCTACCACTGTGACCCGATTTCAAGCTACTAATGTGACCTCACTGAACAGAGTTGGGAAGATAGGAGCCAGCTCCAAAATGCACTGGCCATAGCTACACCTGGGTTATCTTTGATTAACTGGAAAATGACGATGCTTTATCACAAGGTAGTTTTTCAGTACAATTATAAACTCATTACCTAACCATTGGAGTTTATTTTCCAAAAGTATATGACAACTCATTTAGTTTTCTTCTGTTTCTAGAAAATATGTCTGAGCCTTATATCGCCCGCCTAACACAAGCAGCGATCTAACGAACCAAAATAGTAGTAATAGCATTTAAACTTTAAAACTGGTAATTGAAAAAATAGTAAACTTGAATTTTTGCAGCTATAAAATACATATTTAGAGAGTGGTTGGTCTGATTTTGGAAGCTGCAAATGATCACTACAAATCAGAACTTTTATCAAATATGTCAGATATTAAAGAAGAGGAAAATTATTCTTTCCTAGTGTTATTTATAAAGCACAGAATGTCACAGAATCTTTATACACGCAGGAAATTACTTCCTCGAACAATAACACATCAGAAGCATTTCTAAACTGAAGCGTCACCATCTTAAAGCATATTACCTGCCATTTGAAAAGTGTTTAGCGGGGAGGAGAGCGAGGCAATAAAAACTAATTACAGTGTAAAATTTATTCTAAGGTTCAATATTAGAGATTTGAGTACCAGGAGAATGGAAAAATATTTTGTAGATAGAATTATTAAGCACCTGGATAGGTTGGCTTTTTTTTAATACTTCGCTTTCCAAATAGGATATCATTTTTAAAAAGTATTGAGTGTTTTTATAATGTAGACTATCTCATTTCAGTCTTTTGCCAAATACATAAATATTATATACAGTCATAGCAAATGGTTTCCGACCAATTAAAGCTTGAAGAGAACATACCATTAAATACATATATATATCTCCCTAAAAATAAGAGTAAAGTAATACTGAAGGAAGTTTTGTAGCCAGGACCTGAGTCTTGTTTATTTTCCTGCCAAAAGCAAGGTAGATAAAAATGTGTATATAGATATAGATATATAGATATATCGCTTTATACAATTTCCATCTCAACTATAGATTTTATACTGGATCTCTCTTAAAGGTGCTAATGAGAAGCAGTAAGAAGCTTACCATTCTGTGAAGGCTTATTCCTGAGAATTTCTGACACAAGAGGCACATGAAATTAAGAACAGTTACTGTAAGTAATTCAGCATTAACTTGTTTTTTAAGCTTTTACTTAAAACCTCACATCTGTGTAACAATAGGTAGAAATTTCCAAAGGTAATGTTGCCTTTTTCTCCCTACTGCCAACACCTGACCCCCAACCAACATAGGGCAGTTACTAAGTAAACATCATAGAATAAGTGAAAAGCAAGAACATCTAACTTCTGGAGTGAGAAAAGAATGCTATGAAGGATTCCATCACATCACAAACACAATACAGAGCTTTTCAAACTGTTTAGACCACAAACCACAGTAAGAGACATATTTTCCATTGTGACCCAGTACATACTTATGAGGGTCTATATATACATAAAACAGTAAGTGTCCTCAATATGTACAATTCCTCAGATGTTTATTCTGGGGTTTTTTTTAGTAGTGATCATGACCACCTGCTATTGGGCTGTGAAAAACACTACCCTGATACACTTATAAAATGATTATAAAAATTCTCTCCATCTAGAAAACTTTTGAGGTGTCAGAGCAGTTGTGTAAGAGAGTGTGTACAAAGTTATAGACATTGTTCGTATAAAGTGTCATGGTGAAGTATAATCACTTAACATTTCTTAGGTGTCCTTAGCCCTTGCACAGACTAATACAAGAGCTTCCATAGAGGAGATAGGCAAAACAAAGACATCCCAGTGATAGTATCAACTACTAAGCCTAACTTTGTTCTATAGTTTTTTTGTACAGCAAAGGCCACATTTCTAAGTAAGAAAGTTTATAGGATAAATAGAAACATAACACGTGGATTAGTAAAGTCACCAAGTCTAGGCTGGTTTTAATGCTGTTAGGAGCATTCCCAAGTTCTAGAATTGCACTTGGACATTCTTTGGCTAATGGGGATTCAGTTCCAGTAAATCAAAGTACTCCCCGCAAAGGCCTGGACAGCAGCTCTCAGGCTGGGCTTTTGGGACATTTGCTTTCTGGAGAGGTATTAACATTCTAAGAACTAGGTTGTCCTTCCTTAATCCTATTTTGTACCAGGTGGGTAAGTCATGTAAACAGTTCCTTGGGAAGGAATGAGATGAGTAATGAAAGCTGGTTAAAACATTATATTGTAATGTCCATTTAACATTTCTTGACTTTCTGGTCAGGATCATTCAAAGCCTAATATTTGAAAATTGTCTCTATGCCTATACCTTTGTATTGAATCACTTCCAAATTGAGTAGTCAAACCTGGTTAATCTAAATTACTTTGCAAACTTCATTACATTACTTGGCTTTTAAAAAATCCTATCAAATTTAATAAGGACATATTCTACAGCTGATTATCACTTAAATCTTATTATTTGGTCATTTAGATAAACCAAGGACAAATTAATCCTTTCTTTGATGACAAGTCAGGCCTTTAAATGTCAGTGTAAACTTGACATGCATGTGAGCAAGAGCTGCTAAGCATTTGGCATGAAAGGGTTAATCAGATAATTTAGTCCTTGATACCCTTTCGAGTGCTTTAGCTGGAAAGAAATTGAATGGTGTAGAAATGGTGCACTATGAAACAAGTTATGAGTATTAGTGTACTTGAAATTTTCAAGAGTGCTTCATATAAATCTACATTCCACTCCACTGTTAGCCCTGCTGCTCTTATGAGAGGTATTTGTTCATGTATTGGAATGTTGCACAGAAAGGTAAAATTATTTATGTTACAGTAGATCTGCACCTTTGTTTTGTGCTTTCTGTTGACTGCTGGATAGTTGACGAGGTACATATATGTCACAAGAGGTTAATCTTTTTAATGCACAAAGAGCCCTTTCAAATTAATCAGAATAAAAACCCCACTATATAAAAAAAAATAGACAAAACATAGAAATACACAGTTCACAAGAAATGCAGATTGATAGTTTTTAAAAGTTTTCACTTCAGTAATCAAATTCAAATTTTTAAATGAAGCAAAATTTTTGTTTTTATTTCTTAATTTCTTGATGTGAGAGAGAAACATCAGCTTGTTCTACCCATTGATGCCTCATTGGTTAGTTCTTGCCTGTGTCCTGTTGGGGGATTCAGCCCACAACCTTGGCATATTGGGACGATATTCCAACCAACTGACCTGCCTGACCAGGACATGAAGCAGAATTTTTTTTAAAGATGAATACCTGTTGGCTGTGTGGTAAAGTACTAGTCAGTGAGACTAACGGATAAAATGAAAATATTGGAAAAAGAGGTGTTTTCATACCCAGTTGATAAGATATGTATCAGGAAAACACGCATGAGTCAGCCATCCTTAAAATACTTAGAAGCAATGAGGAAATTAAAGTGGGTAGTTGCTAAATGAATATATAGAATTGTTACGGATTGAATTATGTTCCCCCAAAAGGTATGTTGAAATCCCCACCCCCACTTCCTATGGAATATGACCTTACTTAGAAAGAGGGCCCTTGCAGATACTGGTTAAGATGAAGTCCTGCTAGAGTAGGGTAGGCCCTAATCTAATATGCCTGACATCCTGATAGACAGTGTGAAAACAGGGAGAAGGCCATATGACAACAGGCAGGGTTGGTGTTACGCAGCTGCAGGCCAAGGATACCAAGGTGACAGTAGGAGGTAAGAAAAGGCACAGGACAGATTCTCCCTTAGACCTCTTGAGAGTATGGCTCTGCCAAAACCTTGATTTCAGACTTTTAGCCTCCAGGACTGTGAGACAATACATTTCTGTTTTTTTAAGCCACTTAGTTTGCATTACTTTGTTAAAGCAATCATAGAAATATGTATAATCCAAAAGCTTTTCTATATGTCAGCAATAACCAAATATAATGGGAAAATAAACTCCTGCTGTGAGTTCTAGAAGACATTTTAAAAAATGACTTGTACTATTTATGGAAAGTTACAGCACAGCTCCCATTTCAAAGCTTAGGGTGAGTGTTTCTGATTAGTAGAGTCTTGGGCTCATGCCCTTCCCTTTGGCAAGTGAGGCAGGGAAAGCAAGCATTTGACATTTTATAGCTTCTATCATGCAAGGCTCTGCCCCTGTCCCAGTGGCGGGTACATGGGGGACGGTATTCAGATGCCAAGAAAACAAAAGATATGGATGGTACGAGTTTTAAGACAGGAAGAGGGTTATCTGGGACATTTTAGGAATGAGGTGGAGGGTGAGCCTGGAAGGCTGGTGGGGTAAGTAGGGATGGTGAGCAGTTCTGGCAGTGCTGCTTAGTGCTGAGCATCGGCTAAGGGGTCAGGAGAAGTGGCCAAGTCACTGGTCTGTGTGGAGTGGGGGGCTTGCTGGGCTGAGGAGTCCTGGGACAGGGGGTCAAGCTAGGTTTTGAAGGCTCTTGGAAGCCAAGCAGGAAGCTTGGACTTTATGACCCAAGCAATGTGAAGACTCTGAGGTTTTTGAGCAGCAGAGTGACACCCTGTTCCTTGTGTTTAGAAGTGATTCATGCATTTATTCATCAAATGTTTTTTGTGCAAAGTAATGGGAACAATGAGAGAGACAGTCCTTCCTCCCAGGCGACTTCCAGTGTAGCAGGTAGGACAATAGCAGGCAGGCAAATACAATGTAAAATGGGAGACAGAATAAGGCCTCGGGGCTGTAAGAACACAGGGAGGGGGGCATTCAATGTCCGCTAGGTGATAGAGGAGACCTCCTCAGGAAAGAGATTTAAACGGAGACCTGAAATATTCTAGCCCAGAGGAAATAGCAAGCCACCTGCATCCCCACGCTTAGCGCTCACCCTGAAGTTGTATAAATGGGATGTGGATTATTAGTATTGAGTGTTTAAAAACATGCACTATACGGAGGGTGACACCACCTGGCTCTGAGCCCTACTCTGCCATTTATGACCCCGGGAGCTTGGACCAGTGACTTAATCTGAACTGCAGTCCCCCAGGTGTAGAAACTGGGCAGTGACAGTACCGGCCCCGGGTGCTGCAGAACAGCTTCAACACGAGCACTTCTCTCAGCTACGGCTCCCCCGGGAAAACAGGCACCAAGTGTTCCAAAGACTTGAAGAGAAATCCTAAAGAGAACTTAATGCAGGGATTTAGTTTTGAACATGATAGAAGAGCTGAAACCCAAGGAGGAGATGGTGAAACCACCAGAGATTCACAGCTGCAGGTGTTGCTGGATCCCAGGGCACAGGGTTTCCTGCAAAAGCTAGAACCACAGTGGGGTCTGCCGGCGAGAACTGTTCCGTGGGCCTGTTCCAGATGCAGTGGGGAAAGGGGTGGGAGCCTGTCATGAAAGTGATCGGACTGGGCTGCAGAACGGGACGCTGCAGGAAACTTACATTTGTTAGGTTATCTTGGGAAGAAAGACAGCATTTGGCATCTCTTCTACTCCTTCTAAAGGCAAATGACTTTCTGATGAGTTATCCTGAGTCTGGAAGTAAAGTGGACATGACAGTATTGAGGAAGATAACCTCAGTGTCTTTGCCAGCTCCAGACACTCCCTTTGGCGAGCTTTTCGCCCCGAGGAGCGGGGAGCGCCCCCACATCGCCACCCAGCACCTGCTCCCCTGACTTCCCAGGCGTGCAGATCTCCAGCAGGTTGCTGACAGCTTCCGCAGCTGGTGTCTTCTTCCCGCTCGCTGAGATAGCAGCTGTCAGCCCCACAGCGCCTTCCTGATCAGAAAGCCCCAGAAGAGTAAAGCAGAGCCTTTGCTAACTACTCTGATAAGTGACCTCCTTTTTAAAGATTTAGGGTGTAGGGGTCCTACCCATTGTAACTGGGGCTCGGGTTGGCCTGGATATGTCTTGTGGCCTACTTAACAGAGACTTCATACAGCTTTGCAGGGCAACTAATGCCACTGCCCTGATTCCTCCACCTGCCACGCCCTCCAACTCATTCCCCCTCTGTTCCCTCCAGACTCTTGGTAGCACATAGTTTAGTTTGCAGGTTAATTCCACTTAGGGGTTGCCCTCTTCTGAACAGCCTCCTTTCACATCCACTTCCACCAAAGACAGAGATATAGACATCTCAGGGGTGGTGGGAAAATTATGATTCAGGGCAAAAGCTGCCTGATTCTGTTAGAAGAAAGGCTACACTGAAAATGAAATTATTTAATTATTTATAAATAGACCAGGGAAGTTAGAAAGCTCTTCTGTAAGGAAATAGCTGGGTCTGTAGACAAAAGAGGAACAGTAGCCATTTGTAACATGAACACAGAGGTTAGAACCCATTCTTCATCCATTCATGACACAACCGTTCACTCAGCAGCCCTGAGTGCAGGCACCATGCTAGGCTATGGGGGTACAGAGTTGGGAAGTTCGTGATCGAATAACTAACCCTTACAGTGCAATCAAATGCTTAATAAAGTTCCTTGTGATATTGTGACATAAATAGGGTATCCCCCAAGAATGTATACTCACACTTTGAATACTTATAAAGGCAGTGTTTATTAAAATACATTTTATTTTCAAAATTGAGCTATCAGCTGTTAAAGGGTATATACATTTTTGGGGGACACCCAGTATATAATAAGAAATACATATTTGGTCTCCATGTTCCTATTTCTGGCATAGAGCTCCTAAAACCCTTGGAATTTCCTAAGTGATAAGAGCAATAAAAGTGTCTTAATATTCTTAACAAACTCCTTTCTACCACACCTGAGTTTATGAAATGAGATGACTTTTGGAAAGCACAAAAAATGAGGGCTGGTTGCCAGGGGAACCAACAATATGATTGGAGGGTTGAAACTTTCAGTCCTACCCCACTGACCTCCAGGGAGGGGAGAGGGGCTCAAGGTAAAATCACTCACCAATGGCCAATGGTAATCAATTATGCTTATGTCATTGAAGCTGCCATAAAAAGCTGCCTTTGGAGGTTTTCCTCAAGTGCCCAGCGCTTCTTGGGTATCCATTCATATTCAAGAGGCACCAAAAAGCTGCCTCGAAATTCTGTGTGCCTTGGCCTATTGGCTGGCAGTCTCTACTGTGGGTTGATGAGGTAGAAAGCTGAACTTCCTTGGTGAGACACCCCCCTCAGCACCCCTATCACCAAGTGTTAGTTTGTGGAGGCTTTTTCTCTAGTACTTTTTTTATTTATCCAGAGAAGAATCCTCCAGGCTACTGTCTTGGTAAGTAGTTGAGGGAAGAGAGAAAGACTAGGAGCCAAGTGTTCACATTCCACTCATTCCACTATTTTTAGCGCCTGTTCATCCCAGGCCTCTGTGGTTTCCAAATCCAATCATCTCAAGTTCCGTTTCTCTAGAGAATAAACCTTCTCTTTCTTGGCAAAGTAAAGGTAGTGACCCCACCGAGGGTTGGGATGGGAAAGAGTATGTAATTCACCCAGCCCTGAGCTCCTACATCATGCTCTGGGGCAAAGGGCCTCCCTTCTCTTTGGTGCTTTCTGTAAAGGCTCAGGTTGTAGTATCCTCTGCTCAGCTAAGCCATGTACTACTGTTCTTTCTACTTTTCATTTTTAGAAATGTTTTTAACCCTTTCATCTATTGTTATCTCCTATCCATTTGTGTGGTCCTTTGTGGGTTAGTTTATTTTTTATCATGTAACATTTTCTTAGTGGGATTTTAGTAAAAAGAGATCATTTATACCTGGAAGCCCTATTTGTACCCTGAGCTCTAGTTATTTACTGCTTTTTATGTTCTCCTCCTAGAGAGGCCAGGACCAAGGCCGGCTTTGTCTTTTATCCACCTCACACCCCACTCTCTTCCTAGCTTAGACGTGGCTTTGTATGTACTGAGTGCTCAACAGGGAAGGAGGTCACTCATGTAAATTATCTATACTTTTGCGTCTTATTGGCCCCCTGTGTGCCTAGGGATAAGTCACTTTACCTCTCTAGGTCGCAGGAGATCTTAGACTAGAATAGAGTCTGGTCTCTAGATGATTCCTAAAGGCCCCCTTCAGCTTTAACATTCTAAGAATCCATGTGCCCAGTTTATTCATTTTCACTGTTCGCTAGGGTATATTATATCATCACTAGGCATCTAACATTGTAGAGACTTATAGAGACCTCTTGCAGAGGAAAAACTTTAAATCCATCACAGAGGACATAATTTATTACTCCTAGTTAAAGGGCGTATAATCCATGGTCAACACTGGTGACCAAGTGCAGTAATGAAGATGCAATAAGAATAGTAAGCGCAATAAACACAGTACCTTCTTCCTATTTTAGCTGCGTATATCTCAGCATATGGTATGGCAGGATGAGCTAAGAAGGGAGGGCAAAGCTCCTGGAAGTTGTTTAAAATATACCTGGGATTTTGGTTTTATTTGGGTATGGCGAGGCCAACAGATCAGGAGACAATTGCCGCTGATAAGATAGTGTATTGCTTACAGTTCCCAAGAAGGAACACCTCACCATGGAGGGCCACATGGGAAGCACCAGGGTCAATCAGGAGGCAGAAGGAATAAGGGGAAAGCGTGGGTGCCAGACTTCATTGTGGTTTTTGTGGGAAGGAAGGGGTAAGGTGGGGGAAGCAGCTGAGTAGGTTTAGGATGAATAACATGAATAATTCCTGGGGGTTCTGGGCTATGGGGGTGGTCCATAGTTGTCCAGTCTGGGCCTGGGGTCATTAGGGTAGAGGAATATTGCTTCCTAGAGGGTAAAAGCTACTTAAAGGAGGGGGTTCAGAGTAAGGGCTCTAGGTTAGTTGGTTTGCATTTGAAAGGCACACCTCCTGGTGAGTTGTTTGCTGTTTCTAAGAATTAGCTAGCCCTGGGAGGGGGGCAGTCTCTCCCTATTCAGCTAGGCCTCAGATGCCAGAGAATCAAAAGTACAGAAAAATGAGAAAATATACTTAATAAAGAAGTGGCCAAAGGTTGAGGTGGAGAGTCATAAAGAAGCAGGGATGAGGCAGGAGTGGCATCGCTCTTGGTGGAAGGAGGAGTAGGCCAGAGCTTATACAAACAAAAGTCAGGAGTGCTCCGTTCTGGGCAAACACTCACTGTAGTGTCGTCAAGGACGGAGCGTAGGTAAGGTGGAATATATTAAAGAGATTTCGCACCCGGCCGGGTGTGGCTCAGCGGTTGAGCGTCGACCTGGGATCCAGGCGATCGGTGTTTGATTCCTGGTCATGGCACATGCCTGGTTGTGGGCTTGATCAGTGACTCTCTCATCATTGATGTTTCTGTCTCTCTCTCTCCCTCTTCTTTCCTCTCTATGGAATCAATAAAGATATATTTAAAAATAAATAAATAAATAAATAGATTTCGCTTTTTCATATAACCTGAAGTCTGGAGGCACAGCATAGGGCTGATGCAGCCACTGAAGAAAGCCAAGGGTCCAGGCTCCATATCACTTTCTCTTCCACCAGCCTTTACCTTTGGCTTTGTCCCTGAGGTAATAAGACAACTAGCCCACCTGCCTGCAGGCATTGAGTCCAAGTCCCAGGCAGGAAGCAAGAGAAGGTGAAATCACAAAGAGCAAATTTTAACTGACATTTCCGCTTTTTATCTGGGAGATAAAAGCTTTCCTGGAAGTTCTACCCAATAGATTTCTACTTATATCTCATTGGCCAGAACTGGGCCCCATGGTTTACCCCAAGAAGCAAGGGTATCTGGAGGAGGTAATTGTTTCTAACATTTACATTGCTGCCCCAAGCAAAACTGAGGTCCTACTGGTAAGGACAAATCCTTATGTGAATGGATTATACTTAGCACTGGCTGCCACAGGGGGAAAAACGAAATACGAGCTTGTCTCCCTCAGTTAAATGAGACAAACCATATGAAGTATTTAGCATAATGCCTAGCTTATAGAGTGTGCTCAAAAGAAAAAGTTTGCTGCTGCTACTATTACTGTTATTAATGAGATGTAATACTTCACAGTCTTGATTTTTACAGCCCCATTAATTCAACAAATATTTGCTGCACTTTTACAATGTACAGCCTTTAGGTGCTGGGGGGTCAAGAAAAGGAATAAAATCTGATTCTTGCCTTTTAAGAGCTTTCCATCTGTGTAGATAAAGACACGATGCATTAAATGTGATACAGCTTCAGCAGTGGCGGTCTTGGAAGTTATTGGAGGTGGAAGGAACTTGAGAGCATGGACACAAATGACTCCTTGTTTCACAGATAAGGGAAGCGGGAGCTGCCAGGGAAGTGAAGGGGCTGACCACAGTCACCTAATTGTCTGTGCAGAGGACCAGGTGCAGCACCAGCCTCCTGATGTCCAAGCTGGTGACCTTCTGATTGCACTGCCCTGTCTGAAGTGACTTGAAAATGCAAAGCTGGATGGAGAAACCAGAGTGATAAGCCCATGCCTTTTGGGGAGGTGGGCAGGCCTTCTCACAGGGGCATAGCCCTTGGCCCAGCAGTAGATTAACTGCTACTCAGGACTGTGATGTGTGTACCGGCATGAAAATGAGGCCCCTGTGAGTGGCAGACAGGAGAACTCCTCTGGGTCAAGACTTCTGTTCACTCTGTGGTTTTTAATTAGCAATCCTGATTTTTCTAAGGATTGCATTAAATCAGCAAATGCTTCTTGCATAACTCCCCACCCACTGATCCACTATGGGACAGCACGGGTCACTAAAATGTGGAAAAAGAATGGAAATTTGGGATCCTGGTGCATGACGCAAGATTAGATGAGGGAAAGAGCCATAAAATGTCATTCAGAAATAATTTAAAGATATTAAATGCAGTCTGTTCACTACAATGACTACTATATATTTTTGATTAAAGATTACTTTGTTCTGCTTGGCATAAAGTATAGCTTTAGCTTTTGTGGGATTTGTTGTTATTGCTGGTTTTTTAAAATGATGAAGTTAATGAAAATCATAGACTGTCTGGCTGGCAGAAACAAAATAAAGTCACATCTGGAAACAGCTGTGCTGGCAATTAAACGGCATTTAATGTGACTAATATCGAAAGGGTGGGTTTTTCTCCCCCAAGCATTAGGGATGCAAGATTTAGGCTTCTGAGCTGCTGTATTACAATAGTTTTGAGTCAGTGGGTGTTTAGAAGTCATTCTGATATTTATAAAGAAAAACCCCCAGTGAGCCATAGAAGGGGATTTGAGTCAGGAGAAAAAAAAAAAATGAACAAGAGCTGCACAGTTTGAGTTTTAAGAACTGGCATAAATTTTAGTTTTCCCCCCTAAGCATTAACTGTTCTGTGTTTCAGTTCAGTGAAATAAAGGCCTCTTGTTTCCCATACCAATCAAGTGACCTCCTGCCTCGAAGTAATTAGTGGTAAACTTCAATATGCAAGCTAAAAGACCACCTAATTAAAAAGTGTAATTAATTTACATAGATCATTCAAAACGGCTAGATTAGATAGCTTATGGAGATAATGTAAAACTCTTTGGGCTGCTTTTATTGGCTTCTTTCCCTGCTGTTCCTCAGGTTCTGAGAATTTTCATGGGAATGAGTTTATCAAAGTGGGAAGGGCTTTGAGGTGATGGTTTTAGTTAATCACTGCTAAACATTTAAAGCTTTGCAATTATTTTTATCAATTACCCAAGTATAAAACAACAAAAAGAATGGCCTTCTCTTCCTGTTTGGTGCTGAGTGGCCTAATGTTATTAGTGAATTTTTATTAAGTGCCTGTTGAGTGCTAGATGCCACTCAAAACACACAGTTATTTTAGAGCTTGCTGTGATTAGCAATGACTCCTTCTCTGGCTAGACAGCACTTTGATTCTTCTAGTCACAATGAGATGGTTGCAGGACCCAAAAGAAAGATACTAGCCAAAGGGTTTCTCTCTCCCTTTACTCATAATTCACAATGTCAAGTGTTATCTACTCTTCAATGCCTGTATTATCTACTCCTCAACAAAAACAGTGTTGGACACCGGAGGTTGGCCAAGCTCCTGTGTGAAACCAAGTGGCTGTTCCAATGGTGAGGGTGGAGAATTCTGATTTCTTACCTTCCCTGGTGTAGAAATTGTAGCCCTATGGTGACATCCACTCACGTAAATTTCTTTCCCTTTACATGAATTACACAGGGGGAAGTTTCTCCCCAGTTTATGTATGGAGGCAACACATCAGAAGATCAGTCAAGCCGGGCTTCTAAACGGAGAAGCTTGAGGCAAAGGGTTGGTTAATGTAGCCTGCCTTTGTGGGAGAAGTCCAGGGATCTTGGCCACACCTTGCCAAAGAACAACAGGTAAGTCAGAACCCTCTTTTATCGCACCTGCGGCTCTGAAGAAGGAAAATGATGCTGGCACTTCAGAGGACCTTGGGCTAACGCGATAGGGTTGTCCTGAGAGTACCTCAAACAAGAGCAAATGCCAATTTCATCCTCAATATATTTGACAGTTTATATCAGTGTGACATGAACTTTCTATAAGTCCTTAATATTTGGAGCTTTAAATCATTTAACAGGGAGTGTTCCCCTCTCCATGAGATAAATGTGTTCACATTGGAACCTGGATTCTACAGCTTGACTGCTGAGGTTGATAAAATCCCTGTGTAGTTACAGAACTTTCACCTTTCTGTTCTTTATAAACATAATCCAAGTTCCACTTTACTTTCCAAATCCCTCATGACTGTGGTTCAGATAATAGCATCATAATCACACAACTTAAAACTGTGATATAATCTGTTAGAATGTTATCTAAAATAAAGGTTCTCAAACATCGCTGTACATAGAAGTCTCCTAGGGAGTTCACACACATGCAAAAAAAAATCCAGATGCCCAGGCTGCATCCCAGGCCAATTAAATCAGAATCCCTGGGAAGAAGAATCCTGGTATCAGGATTATTTCTGTGTGACTGAGCAATAGAAGCTTCCTGTTATATGGCTCTGAGTTTTGAGGTGGTTTCTCGTGATGCATTATTGGGATTAGAGTCCTCTGATACACCCACTTTATTCTCTGAACACTAATCGAGCATCTCTTTGTCCCAAAGACTTGCTAGGGATACAGTGAAAACAAAAATGGCGAAGGTTCTTGCCTAGTGTGATCTTGTGATTAACAAAAACAAGTAAACACATAGCTATGTAATATTTCAGATACCACTTAGATCTGTGCAGACAAATAATTCTGTGGCAATGTGAGATAAAGAAACCAACATTGTGTTCATACCCATATCTTACTAAGGATAAATTCCAAATATTCAAGACTTCAACTTTTAAAATGAAGAAACCACAGATGGCCACGGGAGACCCAGAAGCCATAGGAAAAAAGATTGATAAATTACCTTACACAATACCATAATCAAAGTCAAAAGGCAAAGATCAAACTGAGAAAACAATATTTGTAACTCACATGTACAAAGCATTACTTTCCTAATGTATATAGATTTCAGAAAATCAGTAAGAGTAAGGTCCACAACCAAACAGAAAAAAGAACAGAAAAAGGAAATACTAGTGGTTCTTAAACATAAGAAAAAATACTCAATCCACATGTAATAATAGAAATGCATACTAAAACTACACTGCGATCCAGGAGTTTTGTAACACACAAGGAGTGGGGAGACAGGCTTTTTTTTTTTTTTAATCCTCACCCAAAGATATTCTTGCTTTGCTTGTTTTTTCCTATGGTTTTTTTATCCACTCATCTACTGATGGACACTTGGGCTGTTTCCCAAACTTGGCTCTTGTAAATAATGCTACAGTGAACATAGGAGTTCATATATCCTTTTGAATTATTGTTTCAGGTTTCTTCAAATAAATTCCCAGAAATGGAATTGCTGGGTCATGTGGCAGCTCCATTTTAATCTTTTGAGGAACCTCCGTACTGCCTTCCACAGTGGCTGCCCCCGTCGGCATTCCCACCAGCACAGCACGCGGGTCCCCTTTCCCCACACCCTTGCCAGCACGAGTCCTGTGTTGATTTGTTGATGGAGCCATTCTGCCAGGTGTGAGGTGACACCTCACTGTGGCTTTAATTTGCATCTCTCTGATGATTAGTGACATTGAGCATCTTTTCATATGTCTCCTGGCCATCTGTATGTCCTCTTTGGAGAAGTGTCTATTCAGAACTTTTGCCCATTTTTTAATTGGGTTGCTTTTTGTGTGATTTTTTTTTTTTTCTTTTGGTGTTGAGATTTATAAGTTCTTTATAAATTTTGGATATTAAGCCCTTATCAGATGTATCAGCAAATATGTTCTCTCATTCAATGAGTTGTCTTTTCATTTTGTTGATGGTTTCCTTTGCTATGCAAAACCTTTTTAGTTTGATGTAGTCCCATTTGTTTATTTTTCTTTTGTTTCCTTTGCCCAAGGAGATAAATCAGAAAAAAATATTGCTATGAGAAATGCCTGAGATTTTACTGCCTATGTTTTCTCCTAGGATTCTTATGGTTTTGAGTCTACCACTTAAGTCTTTAAACCATTTTGAATTTATCCTTGTGTGTGGTGTAAGAATGTGGTCTAGTTTCTTTTGTTTTGTTTTGTTTTTTGCATGTGTCTGTCCAATTTTCACACCACCATTTATTGAATGGGCTATCTTTACCCCATTGTGTGTTTTGCCTCCTTTGTCCAATATTAATTAACTATAAAGGCATGGGTTTATTTCTGGGCTCTCTGCTCTATATGTCTGTGTTTATGCCACTGCCATGCTGTTTTGATTCCTATGGTCTTGTAGTATAGTTTGATATCAGGCAGTGTGATTCCTCCCACTTTGTTCTTTCTCAAGAGTGCTATTTCTATTTGGGGTCTTTTGTGGTTCCATATAAATTTTTGGAATGTTTGTTCTAGTTTTGTGAAATATTCCATTAGTATCTTGATAGGAATTGCTTTGAATCTATTGATTGCTTGTATGATCTTTTTTTTTTCTTAATCCTCACCTGAGGATATTTTTTCCATTGCTTTTCAGAGAGAGTAGAGGGATGAGGGGAAAGAGGAACATCCATGTGAAAAAGATACATCCATTGGTTGATCATTTGGTTGCTTCCCACATGTGCCCTGACTGGGGCTGGGAATGTAGCCTGCAACTGAGGTCAGCGCCCTTGACTAGAATCGAACCCGAGACCCTTTAGTCCAAAAGCCGGTGCTCTAACCACTGAGCCAAACCAGCTAGGGCATGGGCAGTGTGGGCATTTCAATGATGGTAATTCTTCCTGTCCATGAACATAGTATATGCTTCTGATCATTTGTATCTTCTTCAGTTTCTTTCTTCAGTGTCTTATAATCTTCTGAGTACAGGTCTTTTACATCCGTGGTTACATTTATTCCTAGGTAGTTTATTCTTTTTTAAGCAATTGTGAATGGGATTTTTAATTTTATTTTTAGCTTCCCTTTCTCTTCTAAAATTGGACCTCCAGTCTTTTCTTGAGATGGACAGCTTTCCCTTCCTCCAGACCCTCTGGCCCCCCGCGAAGTTATGAAACCTGGAGTTCTTTTATCGCCCAGATCATCTAGGGTTCATGGGCCCCCTTTTCACAGGTCAGTCCACTTCTCTCTATCTCTTCATGTGGAGCGAAATGTGACCTTGTATAGGTGATAAAGAGCAATGACAACAAAATATTAAAATCAAGAGTTCCCCATCACAAGCTGACCACATGGTAACCTGAGAGTGGCTTGAATACCTATGTGCAGTTGCTATGTGGGGCAGCCTGTTTCTCAACCTACCACAAGCCCTACACCGAATTTCAGAAGGAGAAAAAGAACAACTTAATGGTGGGCTGATGAGCTGATCAATATTCTCAATTTACCTCTTTAGCTACAGGGCTCAAATTGAAAACAAACTGTGAGAATCTCAAAGGGCTGCTTACCTGCCATGTCCCTGCCACCTGAGGAGCAAGTAGTTCTGCAGAGGTTTGGGGCACCGCCTGGAACAGCAGGCACTCCTGCTGCTTAGGCACTTAAAGATCCACAGGAGCTGCTTCAGGGGCTGCTTGCCTCAGGCCTGGTTAGAACTTTACTCCCATGTGGTCACCCCCAAACCCTGGATTAGAACTTTACTCCCAGGTGGTCACCCCCAAACCCTGGATTAGAACAGAGCTCCAGGTGCCCATCCTGTTGTTTCCAGAATCACTGTGGTCAGTAACCCAACTTCTCAACAAGAACATGGAAGATTTGTGCACGAATGGATGGGAATTAAAAGTGCAAATAACAAACATCTCCACAGCTCTCATTGAGACAGCACTTCCTATATTCCTGCTCTGCACGAAGCTCACCTCAACCACATGAGGGGGGTACTCCAATTCCCCCCATTTTACAGATCACTGTAGGGAATCTCTGCAAGTAGGGATTCTTTTAATAAGAATTAGAAGAATAAGCTGCAGAAAAGAAACCTCATACTGTGAGATTTTAAAGATGACAAAATATGTGGCAAGACAGCTAGGCCTTTCCCTGATAATTGCAGGACCCGGAGCATGAGTACATATAGAAGACTAAATACTATATGCGTAAATATCTGAAAATTATAAACCAAGCTAACAAATTGTTACATAAAATACGTTCTGTCATTTTACCTTGACAAATACATCTTCATAACAACCTGAAAATTCAAGTTCAAATTTATAATTTTTGGAGTTCTAGCCCCCAAGCTTGGCTTGTCCTTTCTATTCTTCCTACCAACCTACTGCATCCAGTGCAGCAAGGGGCCTCCCACATGCGCGAGTGGTCACTAGCCCACTTGTCCAAGCTCCAGGACACCCATCACAAACAACCGCCCCTCAGGCCTAGGGGTGTGCAAACTGCAGATGGACTGATGTGGGAAGAGGCCCACACAAGCCCTGGAAGCAAAAGCAGAACTGTTGGGCCAGGTCTGGGTGGGCTGAGGCTAGAGAAGGTCCAAATGGGACCATCTAACAGTCCAAGGCAGAGGGCACCTGCTTGCCCAAGTATAAGGAGGATACTGTGGGTAGTTCCTGAATAGTGAGTATTAAAACAAGCATCCTTCGTGCAGAGACAAGCTGGGAACCAGGCAATGAGGACTACGTTCAGGGTGCCAGAGAAGTTGGGCTGAACCATTGGGACAAGAGCAAGGAAGTTAATAGATATCTTGAATTTTGTAGCCTAAGTAGTTTATATATTTCTTGTATTTTCTGTGTTTTTTTCTTCTTAGTTCTCTTGACATCTGTAGTAAAGTCTTTAAAAGCTTTTTTTTTTATCCTTACCTGAGGATATGTTTTTGTTGACTTTAGAGAGAGAGGGAGAGAGGAACATCGATGTGAGAGAGAAACATCGATCTGTTGCCTCCCATATGGACCCCAGCCGGGAACTGAACCTGCAACCCAGGAATGTGCCCCGACTGAGAATCAAACCAGCAACCCTTCAGTGCACTGGACGATGCTACGACCAACTGAGCCACACCAGCCAGGGCTAAAAACCCTTAACTAAGGGAACCCAAGGAAAGGTATTGATCTTTGCTTGATCCAGAATACTTAAGTGGATAGCACCACCTGGGGGATAGCAGGAACTCAAGTGAAAGGACCCAAAGAAGAAGGTGAGACTTGCGGTTCAGAGGTGTCTCCAACCCCTCCTCCTCCACACGCATTCCTGACAGTTCTCTTTCCAGTGCTAACCTTGGAAGTTCTGAGTAAGAAACGGAACCCCTAGTGCAACAAGACTCCTAGAGCTCCC
The DNA here is from genome assembly GCF_054644295.1 of Miniopterus natalensis. Taxonomy (NCBI): domain Eukaryota; kingdom Metazoa; phylum Chordata; class Mammalia; order Chiroptera; family Miniopteridae; genus Miniopterus; species Miniopterus natalensis. Next base: position 39,415,374 of record NC_142083.1, on the reverse strand, counting down.
ACTGTCTGTTCTCCCTTCTCTCTAACAGAACCCCATGTTATTACCTGGAACATGACCGTCCAGCATGAAGACACCGTTTCCCACCCTTCCTTGGAGCTCGGCGTGATCACCTGGCCACATTCTAGCCAATGGAAGTGAGTAGAAGTGATGTGCACCACTTCTGCCTTCTTTAGAGGAGGAAGGAAAGAAGCCCCTTCTCTCTGCTGGCTAAATGTGACGTGGTGGTGAGCCATCCTAAACAAATGGACAAGGCGGACACACTGGCAGGCAGAATAGCAAGACAGAAGGGGCTGGGCCCCTGACCCCATGGACCTACGGTAAGAGTCCTGGCTTTCTTACATCTTACATGAGAGAGAGACAAACTTCTATCTTGTTCAAGCCACTCTAGGTTTTTGCTGCTGCTGCTGCTGTTTGTCTTTTTTATAGCCACTGAATCCTCATCTTAATAAATACAGAACTTTTACCACCTCTTGGAGGTGGCTTAATTCCCCCTGTACAAAAACACTTCCTTTTGTTTGTCTTGAAGATTGTGGGTTGTCTCCAAATCCATTTTACTCACTTCTCAACCTTTGGGAGCTGCTGTATCAGCCTTGGAATGTGAGAGAAGGTAAATTCCATCTTTTCTAAGCTACTCTCCTTGGGAACTCTGTGACAACGGCCTAACACAGGGTAGGCCAAAAGTAGGTTTACAGTTGTGCCTATGGAAAATAATACAATAACTAATAAGTAATAATACAAGAATAAACTTTTTTGTGTACTCACAACTGTAAACCTACTTTTGCCTCAACATGTGTATATCCTAACTAATAAATACTCCCCTCCCAAATGCAGCTGCGTCAGGGGAGTGGGGGAAAAAATTATGCCAGGAAAAAATATATATGGAAAAGTCAATATCCTTCCTCACGGGTGACTTGGGGGTCTCTTGACAATTAAGAAAGATGGGGAGAAGATCCTGTAGTAAAGCAGCCAGGAAAGAACTATCTTTGGCCCAGAAAAGACTCTCTGGTTCCATATGTTAGCATCTTGAGAAAATGTCAGAGGGTAGAGAAGGCGGCTCTGTTGCTTGGTTTCAGGCCCTAATGTGTAAAATGCCTTTGGGGAGTGAATAGAGAATTAGCTTAAGCTCTGGATTTGGGGGCTTTAGTGGGCTTAAGACAGACTTCTAATCACTCTTTACTCCCTGTGGTCCCAGCGTGTGAATTTTAATCACATTTACTTGCACCTCCATCCAGGGCAAGGTCTGCCATATTTACGACACACCATTGTGTGAGGCTGCCCCCAATGCACCCCCACACACACCCCAGGCAGCCAGAACACCAAGCTGCCCGGGGCCTGTGTCTGGGGCAAAAGCTGCCCACCAACAAAGTAGGTTTCTTGACAACTCTCTGCAACATGGAAAATTTTTATATAGGTTTGGATTAATATCAACCTATATTTGGGTCAGATAAAAGATATGAATTTGTTATAAATTTATTAGACTGCATGCATCTTTTAATCAGTTGTTTTCTTGGAACTTACTGGTCCCACAGTTTATTTTTTGATTCTTGACCCAGCTCTTCCCTAGATTCAGATTTCCTGATAGAACTCCTCTGGAGATTTGCATTATTTCCTCCCTGAAACTCTTAATCACAAATATTAAAGTCTCACCTAGATACCACTCTTTCATAAACTGGGGCTTGTGGGGGGCCTGAACCCCCTGAAGTTGTTTGCAAATATATGCGTTGTAATGGGAGGAGGTCCATAGCTTTCATCAGATTCTCAAAGGCATCAGTGACTCCCCAAGATCAAATTTTCTTTTAAATGCAAGATTTTCCATCAGAGCTAGTGAGGCTGCTTAGGGAAGCAGTAAGTTTGGGTAGTATTTAACCCCAAATCCCCTTCTCTCAAGCCTTCCACGACCACCAGAAAGGTATGGAAAAATCATTTATCTAGGCAACATGTTTCTCTCTGCCCTCTTAAAATGGGAACATCCTGTAAAGGGTATAACTCCTAACACCCAGGAAAGTTAATTTATCAAGTTACTTGCTTCCTCGGGATCCCATGTTCCTGGGTGGAAGATATCTGGAAGGTGGGCGGGCTAGAGCACACCGAAACCAGCGCAGCCACTTCTCACACCCGCTGCAAAATGCTCCATGGCCAAGGTCCACCACGGTAGAAAATTCAACGCAGGACATGGTTGACTCTAAGTTCCACTAGGCCGCGGACCTGTGCCCCTGTCCACTCTCCCTCCTCAGTGTCCAGCACAGTGCCTAGCACACAGTGGGTGCTCAGTAAATAATGATGGGATGAAAAAGGGAACATGTGCCAGCTGTCTCTTCGGTCACTTTAGGTTGATAATGCGTTTCCTTGTCCAACTAAGAAGGGTTCCCAATGATGAAACTGAATCAGGGAGACGGTTAACAATCTAGTTAGAAATAAACGCCGAGGTATGGCCCCACCGGGACACTGGGGGCACGCCGGTGTACACACCGTGACGCCGGGGAGCGTACCTCGGCCGTCCTAACCCTAATAGCCTGGAAAGGTCAGGGGTACCCACTAAAAAAAAAAAATCTTTGGAATAATTTAATCAAGACTCTTTTCATATGAGGCACCTAAACAGAGTTTTTGCCTTTTGGGCACTTCCATGAAGTCTGGGAAGTGACGGGGAGAGCCCTCACCCCCCACGCGCGGACCCCAGGCCGGTGCGCAGACGCAGCGTTTTCCACGGTGTGTGCCCCCCGCGGTGTGTGCCCGGCCTCTGAACACCCGTTTGTTGCGACACCGTCCCCCCAGTCCAACGAGGGGGGACAGCCGTCGGGGCTCCCCTGGACAGCCCCTCAGCGCCCGCCCGTCAGGGGCTCCAGGCTCCGGCCGGCTCCCCCAGCGACCGGCGTCCTCGAGTTGCTGCGCGAACCCGGCTGCCGACGCGTGAGCCGGGGCCCGCGACCCGGCCGCAGAGCCGCCCGCAGCCCACCCCGCCCGACGGCGCCCCGCGGGGAAGCGGCGGGCGGCGGGCGGCGCCCCCTGGGGGCCGGGCGGGCCGGGGAGCGGGGCGGCGCCCCCTGGGGGCCGGGCGGGCCGGGGAGCGGGCCGGGGAGCGGGCGGCGGGCGGCGCCCCCTGGGGGCCGGGCGGGCCGGGGAGCGGGCGGCGGGCCGGCGGGCGGCGCTGGGCTGTTTTGCAGCCGCGCGGTCCGCCCAAGCCTCATTACCGCCCCTTAATGAGACCCCTTTACTCCGTGACGTGCAACCGCTCCATCTCATTAAGGAAATCGCTCTTCAATGCTGATTATTTTATTTGCAGCCATAATTATATTTCTTTCGGCTAAATCACGGTTTAATCGAGCCCACATGGAGGGCAGCAGCACTAATTACGGCGGGGGATGCGGCGGCGGCGGGCGCGGGCCGAGCGGTGCGGCGGGGTGTCCGCGCGGCGGGCGCGGCCGGGGGTCTCGGGCGGGGAGGGCGCGCGTGGCGGGGCCCGGGCTCAAACACAACAACTTATTACTTCTAATTCCCCAACTGTCACCAAATCACCTGCACGAAACAAGAATCTAATTTGTTAAGCTGGCATGTCTGCAGATGGAAGATCGATCTTCTCTGTAGATTTCTCTAATTGAGTGAAAATAGACGCCCGGAATTAGCCGCGCTCGGGCCGCGGGGGGGCAGCGCCAGGGGCCGCGGGGGGGGGGGGCGGGCGCGGGGGGAGGGGGGAGGGGCCGGAGACGGGGAGAGGGCGGAAAGGCGGCGGAAGGACAGAGCCGACGCGGGGAGACCGCGGGAGCGGAGGGGGACGCGGGGGAAGCGCCGGGCGGGACGGCGGGGCCCGGGAGCCGCGGCGGGCTCGCCACCGGGCGGGGCGCCCTCCCCCGCGCGCGGGCCCGGGGTCCGAGAGCCGGGCGGGGCCGGGCCGACTGCGGGGCGATCGGCCCAGGAAGGGAAGGGGCGGGGGCGCGCGCGGCCCGAGGAACGGCTCCCAGAATTACATTTGTTTTTCTTGTGATTTTATTAAAAGTCACTCCTCATCTCCAGATTGCGTGAAAATATCTACTTTCCACTCAGATACACCGCATTAACTTGTTGGAGACGAATTTGTTTGTTTGCCTATTTTATTTATTTGCTAGATAAGATTGATGCGGTCTTATTAGCGCTCCATCTAGTTATAGAAAGACATAAGGATGAGATGTTTTTCTTTTTATTCCAATTACGAGCCTTGTCACCTAACTGGATAACTGATATATGATTATTTACCCTGAGTAAATAGAAATCAGAAAAGCGGCGAACTTAACACATACAAACAAAACCTCCATGGCACTGACTGTGCTCCGTGCGGCTAATTGAGGCCATTAAAACCCGGGGCTGCGGGGAAGGAAGGGCGGCCGGGGCGGGGGCGGGTACCGCGCGGGCCCGTCTCGCGTGGAGCTTTCCGGGGCCGGGGCCGCTAGTTGTTAGATGGCAAAGAGCAAAAAATAAACAAGGCCCGGCGCCGCGAAGAGCCGCGCAAGAGGACCGCGCGGCGGCAGTTTGCAGACTCGAATGTATGGGAAACTGTCGCAGGAGAAAAAATACGCTGAGCTCGGGCGTCGCCACAGACCCCCGGGAAGGACAGGAAATCGGGGGCGACGCTCCCGCTCCGCGCCGTGGGCGGCGCGCCCCGCGGCCGGGGGACCGGGCGTGACACGCGGCTCACTCGAGCGCGCGCCCGGTACGCGCGTCACGCACACGCAGGCCCCGCTCCCTGCGCTTAAAAAAAAGAAAAAAAGCCTGGAGTGTGAACCCTTGGCTTTTCGCTCCTAGGTTGGGGACCCCGCGTCCTGTATGCGCGGAGGTTTTGAGGCCGCGGCTCCCGCGGGACAGCTGGGCCGGGAGCGGCCTGGAGAGGGGCTGGTTCGGGCTGGAGGTTAGAGGCTCGCCCAGCCTTCGAGAACCGCGGCGGGGAGGCGGGCGGGGCGGGGCGGGGGCGCACTCGGCCGAGCCTCCTGGGCTAAGGTCCCTTTGAATGGGAACCTCCAGAGAGTTCTTTTATGCAGGGAAGTGTGGAAGCGCCCGTCACCCCTTCCAAGAGACTTGGCCACCCTCCCAGATCTGCTTTCATCCACTCACCCCACCCTCGAATCGATTCCCCCAAATGAGCCAGACGCCGAGCAGCCCCAAACTCTAGAGTGGACCCGGCACTTGTCTGGGACGGACGAGTGGGGGGGGGGGGGGCAGCATCGGTTCTAGCACGTGGGGCGAGAGATGGGCAAAAGTGGTCGCCATTGTTTCAAAAGGAGTGAACCTGAGAGCTCCCTGCCTTCCCCTCCAGTGTTTGCCCTCGCTCTTCATTATTTCTGAGGTTCTAAGGCAGGCCCGAGGCAGAGCTGATCAGCGCTGCGTTTGGGTTATTGCATATCTGGAAAAGTAAACAGGAGTGTTCAAGGCCCTTGATTTGTTTTCTGTAAGCAAATAATACCCAAAAGCATGGCTGTAATTTACCAAGAATTAAAATTGATTCTTTTCATCAGGCAAGAAAATAGGAAAATGTGAGATCGTTAATTATTGAGGGAGGCGCTGCTCATTAAAGGGAACAGTGTTACAATTCAGCATTTACTAGCAGGACTGTGAATCACACGCGCCATATTTCAGCCCACTGTCTGCAAAGAAAAGAGAGCAGTTTGCAAACACGCCAAGCAGCCCAAAGTTACATTTAATAAACACCGAAGGTTTCCTTAAGTGGAAAAAGCAATTAGCGTGCCGGGCATCACACCCAGTTCTTCAAAGGGCACCCGGTATATATTTTTATACTGTTTCTCTGACTCTGCAAAGGATTCACAGTGAACACAGATATAGAATTAGGGGGGGAATCAGAAGTAGAAACCTAATCAGCAATACGCCCTTCGTTAAAACACTTGCTGTTCGGGTCGCCCACCCAGTCCCACCTACCCATCCAGCCACACCGGATTTCTAAATCTTGCTCTGGATCAGAACGGCAAAGCAGGAGGAAAAAACCGCCGGTTTGGTAGTGGCTGCTCTTGCAGTTTACATAATCAGCCATTAAGGGTTTATGTATTTATAAATCTGTATCTCCCAGAAAGCCGACTTCTCTCGAAACTACCCAGGTCTCTGGCTCGGCCTGGGCGCTGGGCCTGGCGGGCGCAGGAGCGGGCCCCTTGGCCTTTAAGTGCTCTTGGTGCTTCGTTAAAAAGGAGAGGGGGGAGGAAGAAAGAAAAAATGATTTCCCTGTGCATCGCCCCTTGGCAGGCTCTTGTACAAAATTCAATCTCTATTTTTTATGAGAAGTAAACTGTCTAAATAAATTTTATTAGGGGCAACCAATATATTTTCTGGTAGTTCCCTTTGTTCCACTTCTACGTGTGTGTAACAATCTAAAACCTATTTATTGAGGAAAAATCACTGGATCCGTCATAGAAAATCCTTTTACTTTGCTTTGAAGTGATTTCTGAAGACATTATTGTCATTCCGAAGATTTGGGGGTCATTGCGCTAAAACCTCGCCTTGTTAGGGACTTCAGTTCCCATGATCATGTGGGAAATGCCTTAAATTATCAACAGCAGCGGGCCTGACCGGCACTTTCCCGGCTGCCCCAGGAACGTGGGGAGACGACGGGAATGAAACTCTGGTAAATACCTCTCAGGCCCTGCCCGGGTGGATTCAGACGTCGGCCAAAGCGAGCTGCAGAGAGGGAACCGGGCCGGGGACGGGCGTTTTACATCCAGGCTATTGTCGTGGACCTCGCCACGCCCGCTGGCAGCAGGCTCCCGAACCCCCGCTCCCGCCCCAGCTCCCTTCCTCCCCCCCTCGACGCCCCCACACCTCCTGCCTGACCCCCTCCCACTCTCAGATTTCCTTTTTTTCCTCCCCTTTCCTTTTCTCTCCCCCTTCCCCACCCATGCTTGTGCTCTGAAGTCTTGGAAGAAATGATTTAGTTTGTTTATACTGCTATAAAAATCAAGACCAATAGAAAAGTCATAAAATGAAGCGGGCTATCAATCACGCCGCAACATTGTTATTCAGCGGTTACTAACAGAGATGGATAATCCTTTGATTTCGTCCCATTGTTATTACTCTGATGTGTCTTCACATTAACTATTACACATTTATTTATCGACCTGAAAAATACAACAAAACAGAATATACGAGCTGTGCGTGTGGGAGGACGCTGCGCGGCCGCTGGTTGCTCCGGGGCGGCCGCGGAATGAGGCCACTGGCGCTCGCGCGCACGCTGGTGTGGACGGGGCCCCGCGCCCTTCTCCTTCCCTTCCCTGGTCTTGGCCTCTCCACCCTCCCTCCGTCCAGACCGGGTGCGGGCCTCCTCAGACCTGCCAGTTTGGAGAAGCCAGGTGCCCGTGTTGGGGGCCCTGCCTCAGCCTCTGACCCGTCTCCGCCCCTCGCCGCTGGGTTCCGGTCTCGGATGCCCCGCAAGCCCCACCCAGGTGGACACAAAACCTCTAGAGTCGCCGGGCGCGTGCAGCCAGGTGCGCACTCGAAAGCCACGTCCAGGGCGCAAGCCGCCCCGCCCGGGTCTCCATTGTGCATCCAGCCCGCGCGCCCAGCCCTGTAGCGTCTGGATTTGGGGTTTTGTTCGAGGAAGGGAAAGACTTTATTCAGGGACTCCATTCGCTTCGGGTCTAGATATTTTCCTCTCAAGCAAACCCTTTCTCGAAAGTACGTTAGGCGCTTGCCGAACACCCTCGCGGCGCCCAAACACGCCGCCGCGCGGACTTAGCCCAGCTGCGGCCGCGGCCCGCGCTCCGGCCCCGCAGAGGTCCGCCGGCGGCCGCCTGAGCTCCCCAGGCCCGGAGCCCGGAGGAAACGGTCCCCTCGGCTCAGAAGGAACCGGTGTGGCTGACGCCGGCACTCACACGGGCGTGTGCATGTGTGCGCGCACGCACGTGTGCGCTCGGGAGGAGGGGAGCGGGCTTCGGGAGACGAGTAGAAGACAAAACTGCCCCGAGTTCGCGCGGCCGCCTCCTTTGTCTCCCGGCTCGGTCCCGTCCCTGCCGCACACACGCGGTGGAGGTCGTGCGCGCGCGTGCGCGGACACACACACACGCGCGCACACACACGCACACACACACACACGCACACACACGCACACACACTTTCTCTCGCATCTGCTCTCAGGCAGCATTTCCAATGTTTTGTGTAAGTCAATTGGACAGCGAACAAAAAAAGCCATTTGCTCGGTATTATTTAAAACAGACTTCATAGGGCCACCCTTTTGTGGAAGCTTTATTTGCACTAAATGAATAATCTTAATTGCATCACTCTCGAATTAAAAATCAATGTTAATCAAGTTGAGAGTAGTAAATATCAGTTTTCATTGTGTCTGGGTAGAGGGCATTTTTCTTGTGTTGCAAATAAAAATACAAGTCAAATAACTTTAAAAGGGCATTATGTTCTGCTACAAATACAATTGAAACGGATTGTTTAGGAGCAGATCAGAAATGGTACAGAATTTTGCACTTAATTTCCTCAGTTATCATTTACAATAAGAACCTCTGGGCTTGACAGCCAAGTCTAAACAGTAGTAAATTAGTACAAATTTATACTGATTTTACTCTAATAATCGTAATAAAAGCTTATAGATTTGGCACTAATTACATAAATGCCTAATGATCTTGAAAATTACTCTGGTTAGAAATATATTACTAATCTAAACTTTGTTGTTGGCTGGCTCTGAAAAATCAGAACATTAGAAATGGTTCGCTTCACTTGTGCAAAGCACTTAAAATTGTTCAAGTAGTTTAACATATTCAAGAGGAAAATAAAGAGCATTTAACTTTATTTACAGCCTTAAGTGGAGTTGAGAGCCGAGCAGAACTTAGAAACTTTGACCAAAGGAGAGGGCTGTGGGCTAGGACGCGTGCGCCCGGCGGAGGAGAGGGCGCGGGGCGGGAAGGGTGCAGCGCGCGAATCCACGCTGCGCGTGGGCCCCGGAAGCGCCCGGGAAGTCGACTGCATTGTTGCGCTCCAGGCCTGCCGAGGCTCCGGGTCCCAGTCAGGGCGTCCGGCCCCTAGGCCCAGGCCTGCTGGGTGGCAGCCAGGTCTGCGCACGGTCTGGAGGCCGCGGGGTGCCCTGCGCTCTGGGCTGGCAGCCCCGCGCGGCCCGAGGCGCGCGGGTGGAGCTCGGAGCGCGCGGGCGGAGAAAACTCTCGGGTCACGCAGGGGTCATGCCCTGCTGGGTCCCCAGCCTCGCCTCTGCCCCAGGAAGGTGCTAGCTCCCGGAGACGGAGCCCAGCCTTTGGAGCGGAACCAGGAGGACAGGCGAGCCCGGAGAGCACCGCCGGGAACACGGACGGAGGTCGGCCGGACGCCCGGGGCGAGGCCGGCGCGGCCGCTCCCGCCGTGGCTGCGGCTCAGGGCTGGAGCCGCGGGCCGCCGCCTCCTCGGGCGGGCGCGGGCGGGCGGGCGGAGCGGGGGACTCTCCGGGCGCTGACATTTGCAGGCTGCCCTCCTGATTGGTCCCCTCGCCGAGCTGCTCACGGGTTCATTCAACTGTTAAGCACCTCCCCGTCTCTCTAAAGGACATTATAATGCAAGAAGCCCCCTTTTTAACCACAAACCGAATTTTCTTTCATTTAGGTGATCTATATATATCTATATCGTATAGCTTATAGCTTATATCTATTTTAAATAACTTAAAGCCGCTAAAATTTTGGGGGGCACAGCTTTCGCCCTGGAGCGGTGCGCGATGCTGTCTCACGCCGACCTCCTGGACGCCAGGCTAGGTGAGTGCGCGCCTCTCGCCGGGGCAGCCAGGAGAAGACGGGGCAGGAAATTGTCAATTTGTTCCTTATTTTACCTTAATGCGCCCTAAATGGGCTAATTTCTTTAAAAGTAATTGTGCTGCATTAAAGTTTAATTTGATTTAACATCGTCTTAAAAAAAATCTATGGAATATGTAGATCCGAAAAAGGAGTTGGGAAATGTTACTTTCTGTTTTTCTTATTTTTTCGTCTCTCCAGCCCCCTTATTATTATTATTTCTTTTCTTGGAAAGGCGACCTGCCCCGAGATAATTTGTTTGGAAGTGTTTCTCTCCCTTTCCCCCGTTTGCTTTGATTTGGGATTTCTCTCTTCTCTCCCCCCCCCCCCCCCCTACTTTTTCTCGGCCCCTCGCCCGAGTGAGACTGAATTTGTACAAATCTGGGCTGGAGGAGCAGCGGCCGCACTCGCCGCGGATGTGCTCAGTGCGCTCGCCGAGGAAAGGGACAGCCGCGCTCGGCCCCGCAGGCACCGCTGCCTGCGGGAGACCCGGCCCCGCGCGGGCCGAGCCGCGCGCCTCCCCGGCTGCGGGCGGGGAGCGGATTCCCTAAAGTTTGATTCACGGCCGCGTCTGCAGAGTTTACTGGAGTTTCTTTAATGCCGCCTGGGTTTCCGGTCTGGGAATCTTTGGTGATGGATGTGACTCCATTTTCCAAACACTTTCTCTGATTTGAGGGGGAGGCGGAGCTGATTCGGGCGGATTTCGGGGGGTGGAAGGCTTTGAGGCTCACTCGTCTTGGGAAGGAGAGAGGGACCCGGCGCGGCGGGAGGCAGACTTCCTCGGGCTGCCTGGGCGCAGGTGGGGCGGCAGCGGGAATCCTTTCGCTTTCTTTCCCCGTCTCCCTCCCGCACGCGTCCGCTCCCGGGTCCCGGGCGCCAGGGCTCTGGCCCGGGAGACGGGCTCCCAGGCACTCTCGCTGCGGGCACCGGGCGCGCCTTCGGGAGCCGGCTGCGGAGGGGGGGCCGGGATTCCGGCCGGGCTCCAAATCCTGGGGAGCCCAGCCCAGCGCCCCGCGAGCTTCTTCCGTAGGGCGACCGTGGGCGCGGAGGGAGCGGAGGACGCGGCTGCAGGAGGACCTCGCGGGGAGGACGGTCCTTCCTGCACCGCCGGGGAGGTAGTGACCGCGACCCCCTTGCCTCCGCAGGTATGAAAGATGCCGCCGAGCTTCTGGGCCACCGGGAGGCGGTGAAGTGTAGGCTGGGCGTGGGGGGCTCCGACCCCGGGGGCCACCCGGGGGATCTAGCGCCCAACTCCGACCCAGTCGAGGGAGCCACTCTGCTGCCCGGGGAGGACATCACCACCGTGGGCTCTACGCCGGCCTCGCTGGCGGTGAGCGCGAAGGACGCGGACAAGCAGCCGGGGCCCCAGGGCGGCCCGAACCCCAGCCAAGCCGGCCAGCAGCAGGGCCAGCAGAAGCAGAAGCGCCACCGGACGCGCTTCACGCCGGCGCAGCTCAACGAGCTGGAGAGAAGCTTCGCGAAGACTCACTACCCCGACATCTTCATGCGCGAGGAGCTGGCGCTGCGCATCGGGCTGACCGAGTCCCGAGTGCAGGTACGCGGGCCGGGCCGCGGGCGGGCGCGCGGGCGGGCGGGGCATCCGCGCCGAGGACCGGGCCTTTCCTCCCCCTGCCGGGACCCTGGGCTCCTCTTCGGAAGCCTCGGCGTTCCTGGGTCGACTTAGCTCTTCTGCCCCGAAACTGGCCCGGTCGCCGTCCTCCAAAGGACAGGCAGGGCCCCAGTCTCCCGCCAGTATAACCGCAGCCCGGCAGCAACTCCTCCAAAGCGAGGCGGGCGCTGGCCGGCTGGCCGGCGGCCTGCGTCCCGGGGAGGAAACCTCGGAGCCGCGCCCCGGCCTCCGGGGCGGCTAAGCCGAGCGCGCACTTCCACTCCCGCTTGCGTTCTTGACAAGTATTTCGTTACCCTCCAAAGAGTCTGTGCTAAGCGTCTGGATAAATGGGGGGATGCAACAATTAAACAGGAAACATGAAAAGGGGAGAAGTAAGGTGTGGGGGGCACCTTATAAAAGGGATCCACACTTGGGTTTCACGGGCCTTTATTCTCCCGAATATCAGTCCGACCGCTCTCCGGCAAAATGCCCCAGCTTTGATGCTTCCAAAGGACTGGAACTTTGGTGGTCAACCAATGTGCCCAGAGCGGCTGCAGCGATCCCCACAGCCTCGGAGCCTTGGTTTACCCCTCAAGAAACAGGGGGAAAGTGAAGGCTTTCTGTTTTGGATATCGGATCTGAAGACAGGACATTTAGGGCAGGAAAGATTGACAGATAATAGACAAAATCGTTACTGACCCCTTGTTCTTGGCCAACTGTCCTCCAAGTTGTAAATTATATATAACAGGAAATCACACCTACAGCTTTCCTGACAATTGGTAAATAAAGGCATAAGTCTAACGAATCTCATTTCCCCCGCTTTTTAAAAGAAAGAAAACACTGTATCAAATGTTTCGTGGGCAGGTGCTGGAGGCGAAATTTCAAGACGCCCACGTAATCACGAGCTATCCAGGGTGCTGAAAACCTTCCTTTCCTGTCTTGGACGTGGTTATTTTCTGTCCGCTAATCCTGGGGGTCAACCTCAGCTCTAGATTATTTTACATATTAAGTTTAAAGTTCTCAGTTACTTTACCTTTGATCTAAGAAGAGACAAAGGTGTCCATAATCACAGCGATGAATATTTCTGTTTCCATTGGGCATTTTAAAGATAGTATAACCCGGAAAAATAGTATGTGCTTCTGTTCTAAATAGTCAGCGAATGAATGTCATTGGGTACTTAAAGTGGTAAAATTAATAAAGCAAGATTCAGGTATAACATAGATTAACATTTTTACTCAATCTAAGTCTGGGTGGTTTCCTTAGTGAACTCTGGAAACCCTGAACCATGGGCCACTGATATTAAGCATCAAAAGGATGTTAATTGCATTGTATTACTGATGCTCTTAAAAACATTTTTTTTAACCTTGAACCTCTTTTAAAATCTTAAAGTTCAGTTAAAACTTTAAAAAATGTATACCATTTCAACACCTCCATTACTGCTAATGACAACACCGGCTTGTTAAAATCTTGTAGGTTCAAAATTCATAAATTGACTCTTTGTCCCTCAAGAGAAATACTACCTAATAATTTTTGTTTTAACGAATTAAATGCTGTTGCTTAACCTAGGCATACTGATAATTAGTTTAAATTAAAATAGAACTTAGAATCACAAATAAAATATAATTGGACAACTGACTTTAAGAAAAAAGAAAGCGAGGTCTATTAAACTTTATTAGATCTTCCAAAGGTTAATGGCAGTGAATCTTTTAATAGAAAAAGTTGTAAATGAAATAAAATACAAACTATGTAATAGAAACAGTTATTTTCAAAGAGTACACAAAAGGATAATCAAGAAGAAAGAGACAAAGTACTCTAATTGTTCTAGCATAATGTTCAAGCAAAGATAATAGCTTGAGGCTGCTGATAGGAACAATTTAATAGAATGGCAATTTCAATATTTTTAAAAATAATGTTCCATAGTTTAAAAAGTAATCAGATCAACATAACCTTTTTAATTAACATTTCAAAATGATTAACATTATGTAATGTAATGCAAAAATAATTTATGGAAAATGTATTTACTTCACAATTCACTCTACCATTGCTCCTTGACCAAATTTAAATTAAATAGTAATTGGTTTATGTTCTTATATGATGAGTACTTCATAGTTTTCTTTATAGTTAACAGATTGCCACACATTCTTTTCAGTACGTGGGCCACTGCACTGATTAAAATGATCTAAACATTTAATTTATTGCAATTGTATGTTTTTAAGGATGCTCTCTGGTTGTAGACTAAATGTTCCAACATACTTATTTTTATATCTATACCTGGTATATATCATACTTTTAAGTATTTATTAAAGCACCTCTACTCACACGGAGGCCAATTCCATGCCTGATATTGCGCCCCTTTCCTGGCTAGTATAATAAAACCATTCCTTTTATAGCATGCCATTATTAGAAACCAATTTCAGAATTATTTATAACCTGGAATGGCTTATTAAGCAGCAATGCGAGAATCATGCAAATGACGCGATCAAATGCAATATAATAAGCATAATCATTAGTCTCCAGCACGGATTAATTAACTTTCAATATTTTATTTACATAAAAACCAAATCAGTGAAATAACTTCTGCACAGTCAGGCTTGCCTTTCAATATTTTATAGGAACAAAAATAATGTGCTGTAATTCCATTGACCGTGTCCCCCAGAATGGCCCTGTCACCTGCCACATCTTAATAGGGGGACAAGCCGAGAGTATTTTCTAGTTTTCTAATGGAATGAGAAATTGCATTTTCTTCCTCTCCCAGCACTATTAAAGTGTAATGAATTCGGCCCAGAGTTCACGGCTGGCTGATCGAAATGAACCTGAGATCTAGGCTTTAATACAGCTCCCCAGATTTCCTCCCAAATCTTCACATTAATCATTTGCTGGATTCCAATGAGATCTTCATAAAGCGTTTGCTTCGAAGGGGGGGAAAGTAATATTCTCTCCTTCTCCCTCTCTTTCTCTATTTCTGGGCCATTTATAAGTGGGGAATTAAACGGGCTATATATTTTAAAATACATTTACAGTATGTCTATATTACTGTAACAGCAGATATCACAAAAGTGGATTTTTAAATTCCAACCTCCATTAGATTCTCACTGTTGTATTAAGCATTTTCCGAGAAGAGCTGCATTTCAAACTGAGTACAAAGTTGGCCCTGGCTGCGGTTAATCTATTTCCTGGAGTTGTCATCTGTGCGGTCTCAAGCTCTCCCTCAGGTTTTGCCTGCATTTTAATCCGCCATGCTCTAGTCTTCAAGTGGAAACATTCACATTTAAAAAACATATGCATCATAGCTTGGAACGGAGGTGCTCAGGCCCCATGAAGATTTTTTTTCCCAGCCCCAGTAAGCCATGAAACATAAAAAATTTTGTAGCCATCATTTGACTACTAACCCTCAAACATAATTGAGCACGATTTTTCGATCATTCCTACAGTGTTTAGTTCTTTAACAGCTGTTCTTTCCCGCCTGTGCCTGAGATTCAGGAACCTGGCCGGCGGGTGCGTTTCCTCCCGGGATTCTCCCGGACCCCCCCCCCCCCGCAGGCCAGGCGCCCTCCTCGTCGGCCCTGCGTCCCCAGCGTTCGAGCACGTCGGGATGCACGGGCGCTTGCGAGCGTTGGAAACCGGCCTGTAATTTATAGAGAGGCCCGGGCGCGGGGCGCGCGGCGTGGGGACCGTGCGCACACTGACACGGGCTCTGTGGGCGCTGCAGCGGTTTCGCTGCCGCAGCCCCGCCTTGGGGCGACACAGAGCGACCTGTGCGCGCAGGTGTCCCCGCGGCGCTGCCGTCGGCTCCCGCGGGCTCCTCTCCGAGGGCCTCCAGGAGCTGAGGGCACCGCGCGCTGCAGCACCCCAGCCCCCGCCCGGCCCTGCCGCCTCATTAAGCCGCTGCGCCGCCAGTTTACGGGGCTTTGCAGGGAAGAAACGGGGGGGCGGGGGCTTTACCCAGTCTGGACACCGGTGTAAACAGAAACGTGGGAAATGGGGTAGAAACCGGAGACATATATAATGGTGGGCGATGCGCCGGTACGGTAGAACGGGCCAGGTCTGGCGCGAACGCGGGCAGACTCCTGGGCTGCAGACGCGGCTCGCGCGGGGTCGGGAGCGCGGCTGGTTTGACCCGGAGAACCGAGCTGTGCGCAACTGGCGAACCCAGCAGGCGGCCACGCCCGTCCAGGCTCAGGACACTTCAGCTCGCAGAATAAACACCGGAGAGCTTGGATGAACGGATGAATAACCTTCTGGCCACAAATAACGGTGATCAGATTGCACTGGCCAATTCTTATGAGGAAACTCAATCAGTATCTGAGCGGTGTCCCATACCATTTATATTTATGCACGGTAAACCTTCAGCTGGCTAGACACTAAACTGCAGGCCTGCCAAGTAGGCATGTTGGCTATTTTACTTTTTAAAGATCAAGTTAAAATATGGGAGATGAGAGGTTATCTTGGTCAGGCAGTTTACTCAGTATCTTTCAGGAAGAACAGCTCCTTGCCCTGTGGTAGTGAACTTGACATCCACAGGCGAATTTGTCTGGTTAAGATCTGAAATTCCAGGGTCACTGTTAGGAAACTTATTTCACTTGGAGTTTATTTCATCAAACACATTTCCTTTAAAAAGACATATGGGTTTGTCTAGCAAAATTAAATTTGACTCATAACTAGTGTGAGTTTTAAACTTGACCTTCTTTAATTTGCACTGGTCAGGAAATTTGCTTTTGGTTTATAGGTGAAAGGGGGCAGGAGCTGGGGGAATCGGAGGCCTTTTATTTGGGGTTCTCAGTAAGTTCCTGAGGAGCACAGGCTTGAAGGGCCCGGGGCTCCGGCGCCCGCAGCAGGTTGCAGCACCCCTGCTCGGCCCAGGCAGGGGCGTCTTCGGAGGGGGCTGTGGAGGAGGCACAGAGACTCGTGTCAGTGGGACCTTTTGCTATGAATCAGAAAGTCACCGCCGCGACCCAAACAGCGCCGCAGCTCAGTGGCGCTCCCTTTCCCGCGCGAATCACTGCTCTGTCATCCGTGGCGTTAGGGGTTTTCCTTTGTCTTTCGATTTTGAAACTGACTATGTCATGCACGGCCCTTCATCAATTTCCAAATTTCCAGCGTTTCTGAAAATTCTATACCCCATCAGTGTTATAAGGCACGCTATTAAGTCACATGGGCACGCGTTTATCTTCATTTGTACACCTGTGGATCCAGCCTTGACATACGCCTGCCTCAGGCCTGCGCGTCTAAGCCGCGCGCCCGACGCGCCAGCGCGCAGGGCCCGGGGAGCGCGGCCCACAGGGCGTTCGCCCCGCGTACGCGCCCCGGGGCACGGGCACTTAGGACTGCGGGAGCGGGCGCGTGGTGGGCGCCAGGGGCTCCAGCTGACTGGAGCCGTCGGAGAACCAGGGTCTCCGGCCGGCGTGGGGGCGTGGGGGGCCCAGGGCGCTCGTTCGGCCTGGGGCTGAGTGGGCGGACCTGACGCCCGCTTCTCGGACTCGAGCCCCCGTCCCTCGTGGCCGCCGGCTCCTAACAGCGCCCTGTCTGTCTCCCTCCCGCCCGCCCCAGGTCTGGTTCCAGAACCGGCGCGCGAAGTGGAAGAAGCGCAAGAAGACCACCAACGTGTTCCGCGCGCCCGGCACGCTGCTGCCCACGCCGGGCCTGCCTCAGTTCCCGTCCGCCGCCGCCGCGGCCGCCGCCGCCATGGGCGACAGCCTGTGCTCCTTCCACGCCAACGACACGCGCTGGGCCGCGGCCGCGATGCCCGGCGTGTCCCAGCTGCCGCTGCCGCCGGCGCTGGGCAGGCAGCAGGCCATGGCGCAGTCGCTGTCGCAGTGCAGCCTGGCGGCCGGGCCGCCGCCCAACTCCATGGGCCTGTCCAACAGCCTGGCCGGCTCCAACGGCGCGGGGCTGCAGTCGCACCTCTACCAGCCCGCCTTCCCGGGCATGGTGCCCGCCTCCCTCCCCGGCCCCAGCAACGTCTCCGGCTCGCCCCAGCTCTGCAGCTCCCCGGACAGCAGCGACGTGTGGCGGGGCACGAGCATCGCCTCCCTCCGCCGCAAGGCGCTAGAGCACACAGTCTCCATGAGCTTCACTTAATGCAGCCGCGCCCGGCCCGCTCCGCCCCGGGGCCGCCCCGAGGCCCCTCCGCGCGCGCCCGGGGCCCCGCCCGCCGCCCCGGCCCCCGCCCGCGCGCCCTGCCCTGCCCGGCCCGGCCTCCGCCGCGTCTCGTTCTTTCCTCCCCTCTCTCCACTCGCGCGGGCGCGCCCAAGCCCGGCGCGCCAGGCCTCCCCTCCGCCTGATTTCGCTCGCCCGGTCCCCGCCCCCGCCAGCCCCTCTCCCCGCCGCCCAACTCCTCCCCGCCGCGCCTCCAGCGCCTCCCCGCCCCTGCCCGCCCCACGCGGCCCCCTCTCGCCGCCGCCCGGCCCCTGACCGCGGCCGCCCACCCTCACCCTCCACACGACGCCCTCCGCCCCGCCCGCGCCCCCGCGTCCCCGCTCCCCCACCTTCCCGCGCCACGCGTCCCGCGCCCGCGCCCTGCAAAAAGCATCCTTCCCGCCATTTTACTTACCAGGGAGTCGACTCAGGATCTGAAATCAGACACCAGTGGACCGGTTTGTGGGCAGAAACACACACTCTCTCACGCGGACTCTACACGCACACGCAGCGCGCCTAAGCCACACGGACGCGCTCGGGGGCAGCTCAGCGTTGGGGGTTCTGTCCGACGGGGGCGAGCATCTGCTACCGACCCCGCCTCCGAGGCCCGACTGCTACAGTTTCACGCATCCTTGTATCTTTCTTCCAACTCCTCTTTGTTTACTTTCCCAACGCCCTGCCCTTGCCTCATCCAACCAGTCACGTCCATGCAACCCCCTGTTGGCTTGCAAAAAAAAAAAGAAAAAAAAAAAGCTTTTGTTATATCTTATTTTTATTTTCTTAAGCACAACTGTGTGAGGAGGGTACTGGAGGGAAAGCTTCTCAGGAGGAACATGCCAGTGGGTTGGGGCTGGAGTAGACTAAAGCAGTCGTGTGATGAAGAGGTGATCTCACCCGTTTTAATAAGTCTTTATAAGAAGTAATAAAATAAACATGTAAGAAAATTTTTCTTTTGTAAAAGCAAAAGCCACATCTCTTTTCTGGATCCTTCTGGACAGGGGTTTGTCTGCTTTGCCGCTTCTCCTCGCTGCTCTGTGCCCTTGGTTGTTCCGTGGTCGTCCTGTCGTCCCTCGTGCCCCTTGGCCACTGCCCTGGCCCCTGCCGGCCGCCGAAGGGTGCGCTCGGACACCCGCAACCCTGCGACTTTGTACAGAGAAACACAATCAGCTCTTTCTGCATGTGCTGGTCAAACCCAAACCCGGAGAACAGAAGCGCTTTCCAAGAATGAACGAACACGTGAAATGGGATGTTTTGTGTAGATAAAGCATTCTTGTTACATACTGGTCAATTTGTGATATGTTTTAACTTATTGTCTGTGCTTATTTATGGAATTTGGTTTTCTTAATAAATGTTTGAGCTAATATAAAGCATATTGACTTTTCCGGACAAGTTTATATCAAGTTAAATGTAAATGGATACAATAAAATCACTTTCAGTATGTGATACGGAGGACGACGGGCGTTGCTGTGCCTTTGAATGGGGGGCGGGGGAGAGGCGGCCCGGAGGCCCCGCGCGGCGTCCGCGGCCGCCCTTCAGCGGGCTTGGCCTGGGTGCGCGCGCCGGCGGGCGGAGGGAGAGGGCGCCCGGCGAGCTCCAGGCTTCGCGAGGCCGCGCGCGGGCCGCCCGGGGCTCCGGGGCCGGAGCTGGGCCGAGGGGCGCAGCTGCGGGCGCGGACCGCAGGGCCCGAGGGCTGGCGGCTGCTCAGGTGAACCGTCTCCCTCCGGCAAAGCAGTGGAGCGAGACCCTTCCCCGGCTGCGCGCGGGGACGGGAAGGCTGTGGGCCGGGGAAGGACGGCGGCGGAGGGAGCTTGGGGACCTCGAGCCCTGCCCTGGGGCGTCGCCCTGAGCTGCAGCTGGTCTCGGGGCGCCAGAAGGAGACAGCCGGGCAGATCTACGCTCGCGTGCAGATACCCCGGGCTTTCCAACTGGGGGCAAAGGGCACGTCGGAGGCAGAGGGTGCAGGTCCACCTGGCGGCCCGCCAGTGCCTCTCCCCCTTTCCCTCCGCGGGCCGCGCTGGTTTTCTCGGGCAGGGTCCGCGCTTGGTTCCAGCTGACCTCGAATTTAGGCTCGTGCTCAGGGGACTCCCCCGAACTAGTGGTGAAAATTGCTGTGTCTTCGGTAGTTTGAGGGGCAGGGTTGTGGGGGTGGTTGTTTTTTCCCCCAGTAGCAGCTGACGACAATACCATACTCGTTTCAGGTGTGCAACTTAGTGATTACGCGTTTGCGTAACTTTGAAAGTGACCACCCCGTGAGTCTAGCATGCGGGAGTGTTTTGAGCTGGGAGCGAATGCCTGTCACCGGCTTCCTTAGGAAGACTAACCAAAATCAATCCCGTGGTTTGGAATTGAATGGTCATTACAGGCTTTGAGAGCCCACCCTTCCCCATGGGAAGATTTCCGATTTGGCTGCCACAGAGCGTAACCCTAAAGACACCCTTGTCCTAGAATACAGTTTTGCACCCCTGGGCTAGGCCTGAATTTTAGGAGCTGCTGTAATGGTTACTCCACTCAGAGAGCAGTGGCGTCTTCGGAAAGGTGCGGACGAAAGGCACGACTTTCTAAGGTAAAGAAAAATAATATATTCCTGTTACCTTAGGAATTTTAATTACAGGTAAAACTTGGTTGGTGGGTTCACAGAATATTTCAGCTCTGTGTTTTCTGAAGGGTATTTTTGATACAATGTTAAAATAGTAAAGAAGATAAGAACAAGTTCATTTGAGGTTTCACATAAAAAATGGAACATTTCTGTGTTTTACAACCCAACCAAGAATTTAGCGGCATAATCCAATTTCTAAAATATCTGTAGGTAAAAGAAAAATACTTCTCCTTGTTTTTACATGTTGCCATATCCCCTCTTTCTTAGGCTAGTACTCTTTTTGAAAAATAACTTGAAATCATGGATACTGTAATCTGAAGTCACATCTAAGAGATCAGTACAAATCACAGATTGCTTCGCCAGGGAGCATGGAAGGGTGTTTACAAGGATGCTAATTTTACAGCTTTTTTATGCTGCTATAAAGCATAACTTTATGATGTAGGAATGCAATAAAGGATGCTAAATGGAATCTTTAAAAACTGTATTTCTCAGAAGCAAGGGAAATGGGATCTTTCATTTGAAAAAAAAAAAAAATGAGCCAACTTAGAACACTGATGAGAGGTTACAAATCAAGTGACGTGATAGACGCTCTCAAAGATACTTATGTTTCATAACATAGTGGTTATTTATCAATGTTAGAATGAAAGAGTACAGAGTTCATCACTCGGCCTGACTCTGGAATAATATTTGTTTCTATGGCAATAGGTTTTTGTATTAAGAATGCTGAACATTTTCATGTCATATATGCCATTAGCATAAAGAAAGGCAACCTGGCCTACACTGCTGAAGTGGACAGCTTAGCAACGGCAGAAAACAGAGAGAGGATCTCAGTCACAAGCCTGAGCAATTTCTGCAGTTTGAGGAAGAAGAAAAAAACCCCCTAACAACAGAATAATGCTTCGTATTAATTTTTTTACTTCTTGTCAGCAGCAATTCTGATGGAAACTGTTAAAGTTATACTAATAAGCAATCGCATTCAATAAGGGAGTAAAGATAGTAATGATGAATGATATCGGGACACCGGGCAGATACGCACAGCATGGTAGGTGTCCTGCCTCTAATGAACTGTACTGTGCTGAGGAGCCTGTTTGGCACCGGACACTGTCGCCAGTGCTAACGGCAAGGAGTGGACGCCTGTTATGTAACCGCGTGACTGACTTATTTGAAAACGCATATTCATTCCTGTATCTTTATTTTATCCTCCTGTTGGGACTAAATATCATGCGTGGCCTTAAGCGATGGCATAGTAACAATGTTGCACTTAATTTACCTTTTGTTGATGGTGGAGGAAACTGGATCTAGTTGTTCAGCCTGCTGAAGACGATGTTAGGTATTGGATACAAAACAGGACATGGAGCAATATGAGCAAAGCCGGGTGGGTGGGACTGGAGAACATGGAAGAAATTCTAACTGTGGGGCAATCTGAAGCCTTCGATGACTGCTGCCCCTGAAAATGAAAATGTTTTTAATTGGTGTTGTGTAGCTTACGTTTTCATTTTTAGGATAAAGGAAAAAAAACAACTTAGCACACAAAGATGTCTTCTAGTAATGGCAGTAGTTAACCTGTCAGTTGAAAGAATGTAACCTTCCTTTTCTCCTTTTCATGACATGAAGGTAATCTCATCTGAGGGCATTTATGTGAAGAAATAACAGCGTGGCGTGGTGAAAGGACTGGCTCATTAATCCTGGCATCTACTTCCTACAGGGTTCCTTGATTAGTTAGATTCATTCATCGGGCATTTCGGAATTTTTGATTTGTCACCATTGGATAGGTTCACTGAGTTCAGGCTAAATTGAGCCAGAAGCAATGTTTATTAGTAATTTTGTAGTACAGGCTATTCTAATAATTCAGCCCAAATATCTCATCTGAAAAATATCCATTCGCCCGTGCTTCTAATGTGGGTTGCAGCTGTGTTCATCGGGAATTGAAAGAACACAAGTGATTGGGCATGTATTTTCTAAATTATTAATATGATAGCTAATAGCTATAAACCCATCTTCATATCCAATGCAGAAATTATGATTCATTTTAAAAATGAAAGCAGCAACAAAGGGGGGCACCCCCTGCCTGGCTCTCTGCTAACTCTCATCCATGCAAAGCTTTTGGTACAGGAGCCTTGGCCTGTTTAGCATGTGGGCATCACAGAGAGAAACAGAACAATGCCTTTCGCTTTTCCTCATGCATGCTCTACGAAAACATGGCGTGGATTTTATCAGACTTACTAGAAAATGCTTTTAAGGAATTTCAGGCATGAGCTTCACAAGAGAGGGCCCTCTTTGGGTTTTGACAATGTCATAATAAGAATGTAGGCAGGCACGATTACTCGTGCAGTTAAACCGCACCTTCCAGCCACAGGATCAAGTGTCCCGTATGTCCAAGCTAAAAGCCACGTTGGACTTGAGATACACTTGTTGCAGTTGCTCATGCTGCCACTTTCCTTCTTAGTTCTGAGCTGAAGTAACTCACAAGTGCCAGGAAGTATATAATTAACCCACATGACATATGTAGTACATGTTCTTTATATCATTCATTGAAATTCACAGGTTTTATATGCTTTTGCTCACAGTCCTTATTGAATCTATTTAAGATAAATCCAAACAGGGTCAGATTAAGAACTCCAGAAGCCCTTAACACTGAAAATATTATATGTGATTCTTAGGAAATTAAAAATACTAAAGCGTAAAACACAAAACATAAGTATATTGAAATTAAAATAGGTTCTCTCTAGATTTTCTAATTGCAAAGTTCTGAATGAGCTCAGTGAAGCTGAACTGCCCTTGATTTCTTACCACATGCTTAGTCTATTAGGTGCTTCAACACTGACTTCACAAATAACATTTTCGGAGGGTGTTTTTTACTTTTCCTCAGGACCTCCATTTTTCAGTTTCTAGAGTACATTATCTCATTTAAATCATAGTGCTTTTATGAAGTAGATTTTATAATCCCCGTTTTACAGATGAAATTGAGACTCATGGAGGCTAAGTAACTTGTCTCTGCCACATACCTAGTAAGTGGCAGAGATTATTCTTTAAGATAATTTTAAAGATCTTCAGACCTTTCAGCATGTAGACATTGCTCTTAGTCTTAAAGTATTTTCAGGGATGAAAACCAAAAAACTGCCCTTAATTAAAAGCTCAACAATCCACCCTTGTAATTTAAACAAGACAAGTGCTTTTTGATGGAACATGATCAATTAAATATAGTAACAGGTCTAGAAACACTCCTTATCTCCTGAACTTTACCCTCTCTCTAGAGGTTAATTCAAGATAATTCCGGTTTGCCAACAAGAAGGCTCTTTATTGTGTGAGGGATCTTCATCAATGCACGTGTCTCCTTATGACACAAACTCTGGGCTGAGGTGGCAAGAAACTTGAGAGCTAGCATTTTGAGGGGAGAGGCATTCTACATGGAGAGGGGGCAGTTTGACTTTATCCACAGGGAGAGGATCCTTGAATTCCTTGGTACTTCAGGTGTGTTTCTTACCTGTCTCTGGAAGATTTTATAGGGGGATCTGTCGATGTTGCTTCTGTATAATATTAACTAGTCACAACTCAGGATACGCTATTTCTCATTTTTAAGTACTCCACGTATTAGAAACCCACTCTGTCAATCATAAAATCACAAAATCTTAGCATTCGAAGGGATCTTTGGAATCACCTAGTTCAAATTCCCTGACCACGGTTGTCCCCTTTTCCTTTCTTGCCAAGTGGACTTGAAGATTCTGGTTGAACACAAGACAGATCTCTATTTTTGGCCCAAGTACCAGGAAGCCCTTTCTTTTATTGAGCCTAGTCTGCCTCCTGCTCTTCCGTCTGTAGTCTTGCCTCACTGGGGAGTTTTCATCACATCTCTTAGTACTGAAATGATTTTTCTTTTTAGTCTTGACTCATGTTTATACCAGTCATTATAATACTAGCTTATGCTATGATACCAGATAAACCTGGCTTAACACAATCAAGGTTTATGCCTTGCTCACAGAAGTTTCACTATGAGCGAAGTGCTTCTCCAGGACAGCTTCCCTTCAGGCGGGTGACTCAGTGATCTAAACTGCTTTCATTTTATTGCTTGACCACCTCCTTATGGGGTTTTCATTGTCTTGGGGGAGGGAAAAGAAAGAGCTGGATGGTTGTGAATGGGCTCTAACGCTCTGTCCCAGAAACTCCTGCTTATGGTCCAATAAGCAAAAACTAGGCTTCCCCCAGTTGCAAGAGGGCTGGCAAATGTAGGGGAGCATATGGATATTCAGGAGTAGAAAATATCTCTGCCACAATCTTATTTTCTCTGTGATACTCTTAGTTCCCTTATTTAATGTGTTTTTTACACTTATAAGTCAACAACTTCTGTGTGTGTGGTTACTGGCAGGGCACGGAGGTGGAGTTCCAGAGAAGCAATTTCATCCTGGCTCTCAGGGAGCCTGCCATGTAACTGGGGAGACAGAACAAATATATTTTAAGAAGGCAGCTTTTAATGGTTTGATCAAGTACAGAGGATTCCGGTCCATTTCATAAATGCAGTGGGAATTCAAAGAATTAGATCACGGGGCATAGAATTCCTGGGAAGGCTTCCTGAAGGAACTGGGCCTTACAAGAGAGCGGTGTCAACACCTTAGGATTTTCTTCTCCATTGTATTAGAATTCTTTTGACCTTTGCTTGTGGGTCTTATTTTCAGATCAATAAAGTATATTTGGTATGTTTATCTATGGCATTACTAAATTATCCACTATCCTCTTAAATTGGGAGCCATTGATCAAATTCAGGCCTCTAGTGACCAGGACAAGCCATGTGGACCATCTGGTATACATTAATAGTTATTCATAATCTGATATTGTATTGTTATGGGATCACTGATATTCTCCAAGTGGATAAATTGTAGCAACATAATTCCTCACCATCTAGCATGGACTCTGGCATATAGTAGGTGCTCAATAGATGTTTATTAAGTTAAGTTTAGGTCAGATGTGTGGGTGTTAAAGCTCCTAGCTTACTGCACTTGCTGCTCATCTGTTATCATATGTGGGGGAGTAGTTAGTAATTTTAAAATGTCATATATTAAAGGGCTTACATGATTAATAAGGTGAAAAATACACAAATCATGCCTGACAACAAGCAAAATAATATTTTCATTCTCACAAAAATAGACCATCCTCACCCTATGGTGAGCACAGTGTTCGCTTGGAGTAAACTAGTCACCCATGGGAGGCTAATTACCTTTCCCAAAGAACTGGGGTACCATGCAGTGTCTTCAAAAAGGCAATTTAGTAAATTATGCCCTGGTATCTTGGAAGAGGTAATATGCCACTCTTAGAAACTCCAGTGACTGGATTGTTTCCCACAATAGAGGGAGGAACACACGCTTGCCTAGAAGCCAGCTATCTTAGATTTCCCTATTGGTAGGCATAAGAGCTTCATTTTCATTTAAACCTAGTGGCTTTTCTGAGAAACAGTTGTATGCCATGAGGCATTTCAGATTTGAAGAGTTAAGAAGCGAATTTTCTCCTTAGGCAGAACTCCAAAGCAGGACCTTAAGGTTTTGGTAGGGGTGGCCTTGGGCACAGATTAGGAGATTGCTGCTTTTCAGGGAGATACCGTTTTCCCCCTTTTTGTTATAGAAGAACATCCCTTGTCCTGTCTCTACTCTGCTGTAGTTGGGGAGTTTGAAGAAATGCAGCATGGGTTGGGAAACGTAGTAACCCTTGGTCAGTCATCATCTGTATGATCTTGAACCAGTCACTTAGCAGCTGTGAGCTTCTATTTTCACATATAATATCTGAAGTTTTCCCCAGTGATAACCATTGCTGATAATGTTATAATTTTATATGGTTGACTAGTGTGGGACAAGTCAATTAAAAAATATCTGTTAATAAGATGCCTTGTCTGGTCTTTGTCTAATCTGTTTCTTTTAAAGATACTGTATTGTCCTTTTATCTGAGAGAAGGGGATTTGATTTTGAGTCAAGTCAGCATTGTATTAAGGCACTGAAGAGGTAAGCACAGAACACCAGTGCTCTGCTCAAGAGTTGCGGCCACTGACAACATCTATCACTGCCTTGTAATAGGACCCAGGGAAGGGGTTGGGGTTTCACGGGATGTATTTTCCAGAGTAGGAAAGAAAGATTGGGACATGCAATAATTTAACTTTCCACGGATAAATATGGCTCGGCAAAGGAATCCCTACCCCTCTCCTTTAACCATTAGTGCCATGGGGTTTATCACCCAATAAAGTGTGGTTATCCCATGGATTTGACCGGAAAGGAGAAATCAGAGAGAAAAAAGACAACCTAGACATATTCTCCTGAAGGAAAAAAATCAGTAAATATTGGTTGGATTAATTGGATTCAAATAGTACCAATTCCTTGTAGAAAGTTAGCAAGGTAACTGGAAAACTGCTTAGAAGCTAGTGTGGGGGCAGTGTTAGCGAGGTTACTTAGTTGCCAAGGCAATGCCAGTTGTTTATGACCACATGGGAGGATGGAAAGAAGGGGCAGCCTAGCAGGTGAGCTCGCGCGCACCGGCGGAGGAGCCTCTGCCCGTGACCCTCTCTGATGCATGGATGAAGGCAGGCGGTTCAAGCCCCGAGGAAGCTGTTGGAGTATGGGAAGTTTTTCAGGAGCCTTTAGTTGTCTTCCCTCCCCTGACAGTTTTAGAGTCAAGACCTTCTCTTTTTTTTTAATTTTTAAATTTATCTTTATTGTTGAGAGTATTACAGGTGTCCCATTCCCCCCCAATTAACCCCCTCCACTTTGCTCCCACCCCCTCCCAAGGCCTTCACCCCGTTATTAACTGTGTCCATGGGTTATGCATATATGCATATAACTTCTTTGGTTAATCTCTTCCCACCCTCCACCCCCTTCCCTCTTTCCTCTGAAATATGATCTGTCTCTGGATCTATTTAGTTCGCCAGATTCTTTTGTTCATTAGCTTCTTCTTAAAGAAGACCCTTCAGCTTTTCCTGTAGTGCTGGTCTGGTGGTGATGAACTCCTTTAGCTTTTTCTTGTCTGAGAAGCTCTTTGTCTGACCTTCAGTTCTAAATGATAGCTTTGCTGGGTAGAGCAATCTTGGTTGTAGTTCCATGTTTTTCATCACTTTGAATATTTCTTGCCACCCCCTTCTGGCCTGCAAGGTTTCTGTTGAGAAATCAGCTGACAGTGGTATGGGTGCTCCCTTGTAGGTAACTAACTGCTTTTCTCTTGCTGCTTTTAAGATTCTCTCTTTGTCTTTAAACTTTGGCATTTTAGTTATGATGTGTCTTGCTGTGGGCCTCTTTGGGTTCCTCTTGTTTGGGACCCTCTGTGCTTCCTGGACTTGTAAGTCGATTTCTTCCCCAGGTAGGGGAAGTTTTCTGTCATTATTTTTTCAAATAGGTTTTCAATGTCTTGGTCTGTTTCTTCCTCTTCTGCACCCCAATAATACAAATGTTGGGCCTCTTGAAGTCGTCCCAGAGGCTCCTTATACTATTTTCACATTTCTGGATTCTTTTTTCTTTTTGCTCTTCTGGTTGGGTGTTTTTTGTTTCCTCATGTTCCAAATTGCAGATTTGATTCTCAATGTCCTCTACTCTGCTGTTGATTCCTTGTAAATTACTCTTCATTTCAGTTCCTGTAGCCTTCATTTCAAATTGGTACTTTATTATGTTATTGATTTTCTCAGTTATATCCCTAATAGTCTGCTTAAACATCCTTATAAACAAAATTCTGAACTCTCTATCTGTTAGCTTTCTTAGATCTATTTCATTTAGTTCCTCTTCTAGAGATTTCTTCTGTTCTTTCCTTTGTGACATGTTTCTTTGCCTCCACATTTTGGCTGCTTCCAGGTGTTTGTTTCTATGTATTAGGTAGAGCTGCTATGTCTCCTGGAATTTGTAGAGTGGCTTTGTGTAGTAGGTGTCCTGTAGGGTCCAGTGGCTCAGCCTCCCCAGTCACCTGAGCTGGGCCTTCTAGGTGCTCCCCTGTGTGGTCTGTGTGCATTGTCCTGTTGTAGTTGAGCCTCGGTTGCTATTGGCGTCACTGGGAGGAATTGACCCCCCGGCCAATGAGCTGTGAGGACCAGCTGCAACTACAGCCAAAGAGCTGCTGTGCTGGAGACACCCCTATGGAGCAGAATTTACTTCAGTGGAGCTTTGGTGTTCACCAAGTGTGCCCCTTGAGTGTGTCACTCGTGGTAGGGTTGTAATCCAGCGTGGTCGAGTCTGACCACCTGGTGCACTGTCTCTGGGGCCTCCCAGGAGGTACAAAGTCAGCCTGTGCCAGTCCCTTGCCCAGGGCCACCCAGCATGAGCTACACAGCAAACCGTAGTTGGCTGCTACTTGTGCTGGGCTTGGAGGTGTCCAGGAGAGGCCAAGCTATGAGCCAGTGCAGGCTGCCGCTAGTGCCAGGCCTGGGGCTGCTTATCAAGCCGTATGGGGCAGCTGCTGCTTGTTTGAGAGATTTTAGGAAAGCCCTAAGCATGAGGCTCACGAGGCCACTTGCACAGAAAAGCCCCTGGAAATGGCTGGATGAGCTGCAGGTGGGAGGGGTGGGGCCTCCGGGAATCACGGGGCGGGGCCAAAGGTGCGAGTCAGGTGCCAGGGATTCAAACATGGCGCCTGCCTGCCGGCTGTGTGCGGGGAGGACTCGCCACAGGAGCCATGGCCTCCGCCAGCCCTTCTGCCTGGGAGGAAGCCACCCTCCGCCTCTCGCCCGGATCTCAGGCAGGTTAGTTCCTCCCCGAGTGTCCCAGGTCCTTTCAGGCTGCTGCCCGGCGCTGGGCTCAGAGGGAGCGTCCGAGTGAGTCCGTGCCGGGCCCTTTAGAGGAGCTGCTGGGGCTCCCGCAGCCTCCGCGACCCTCAGGGACCCTCAGCCACAGTCCCTGCTGGTTTCACAGCCCAGAGTTGTGGGGACGTCTCTTCCTAGCCCTGGAGCCCTGGGCTGGGGGCCCGATGTGGGGCTGGGACCCCCTCGCTCCTCCGGGAAAACTCCGCTGCCGAGATTCCCTCCCCGGTTTACCCCGCGGCACTGGGTGTGGGCCCGCGGCCTAGTCTCCGGGATCCAGCCCCGATCCGCCCGCGTCTCCGCCCCTCCTGCCGTCTGGATGCTTCTTCAGTCCCCTGGTTGTGGGGCTTCTGTGCAGCCAGGTCTCAGGGGGCTCTGAGTGACGGTGGTTCTGTGTTTTAGTTGTGATTTTGATGAGGTTGCGGGAGGCGGGTACAGCTGCTACCTACACCCCCACCTTGTTTCTCTTCCATCCAGACCTTCTCTTTCAAATCGTTTTCCCCAACCAAAAGAGGAAATTAGCTGGTGTCATTTACAGTTTGACTGAATAGATTTAAAGCAATATGCTAACTTATCTATTTTAGACCCTTTAATTTTAGTGTAGAAAGAATGTATCTTAATCTGTTTTTAAAAACTTAAGCATTAGGAGGCGAGTAAGAATGATGTTGGAGATAGTGTCTCAAAGGCGTGCTCGGAAATTTAAGGAAATTATATCACCTGACACTAGCCTCCCAGGTAGAACTGTTTTAGTTGCTTAGGGTGCTCTAGGAGCTGGAGAAAAAGGGATAGCGAAAAATGTCCGTTGGGTAGGTGGGAACACAGGTGCTTTTCGTTTTCCTCAAATGGTATATATATTCTGTTTGTTGGATGTATTTCACAGTAAGAAAAAAGCAACAAAAGTACCCATTGTAATTTCTTCCTTCCTTCAGTGTTCATCTTCAAACCTCAATCCTCACCAGAGGATATTTTTTCCATTGCTTTTGAGAGATAGTGGGAGGCGGAGAGAGAGAGAAACACCGATGACACACCGATTATTCACCTCCCTCATGTGTCCTGACTGGGGCCAGGGATGGAGCCTGGAACCCAGGCCCTTGGCTGGAATCGAACCCGAGACCCTTCAGTCCGAGGGCCAAACATGAGGTGTTTTTTTTAGAGTAACGAAGATTTTACATTTTCCCTTGGGGACTGGTTGCCTAAAGGCATCTAAGTACACAGAGGCACCTTCTGCATTGCTGGCCCCTCCCAGGCAAAACCCTGGGCTCCAGAGTCTCTGGGCCTTGAGCTGCCTCCGGGCTTTGAAGTGGTCCTCTGCTCCCATTCCAGCCCCGCCCCTTTTGCTCCCCATCTTTGCTCCCCTGAAGGCCTAGAGTCCTGTTTCACTGTGTAGCATCCTGCTGAGTTTCCTTTCTCCTTCCCTACGGTGATCCTGTTTCCTCTAGACAGGCAATACTCATTCTCCTGACCCCAAATTTCTACTGCCACAGGAATGCCTGGAGCTGGGGTCAGGGCTGGGCCGAAGCAATAGCTGGACATGTTGCACACGCATCCCTCAGGTAAAGGGGGGCGGGAGAGGGAAAGCGCAGGCTTGTTTGGGTGTTATACGAGAAAGTACGGCCTGGAGCATAGGAATAGGTCGCCGCAATGAAGCCCGAGTTTTGGGAGAATCAGATCCAGGGCTTTTTGTCTCTTAACTTGTGTGACTTGAGGATTAGTTTAGCTATTTCCTAGCCTGGATGCATGTACCTGAACTTTATTAGATGGCAAAAAATATTTGTTGAGTAAATGATAGTGAGGTGATAATGAGAAAATACAACACTGACTTTGAGTTTAGGTATCAGAAAAGAAAGAGTCAGATATTTGCCGTGTAAAAGTAAAAAAATCCTATTGATATGAGCTATTTATCTAATTGTCGTGACGCACTGAAGCAATTATATGTAAAATAAAATACTTTCAAATGAACTTTGACTTCTGTAACAGTAGTAAATTCTACTCAATGTTAGGTAGGATGTGTCAAGGTAGGAAGGAAGGTCACTGGTCACCTAATCTTGTTATTGCTGTTTAAATTATTCGCGCAAGTTATGCACCAAATGATCATTTAGCATCAGCTTAGACATCTCCAAGAGAGGAAGCTCGCCACCCTAGAAGGTATTCCATTTCTTTTAAAACATTATCGTATCAAACTGAAACCATCCCCCCTCTGGCTTATCCTTGATGTCCCACAAAACAAGTCTTCATCCTTCATTACCTGACAGGTCTTCACATGTTTAAAGACAGATTTTCTATTCCCCTTTCTTTCTTAAAATTTATGAAAAGATGAGGGTCTATGGTCAGAGGTTTTAGGCTCTCCCAAGTTATCAAAAAACTTGTTTGGTTATTTTTATTGAATAGAAGGCAGGTTTTATTCATAGAGAGCATCAGGGGCGGTTTACTCTCTTTCCTGGTGCAGACATTTAAAGCATGTTATTTTGAAAAATCAGTATTTCTCAGTGTCTGGGGATGGGTTTTAGGAATCTCAGTTTGAAGTTTGAGAACCTCTGTTTCAGTCCCTGAAGCTGTCCAGGTGAATTCAGTGTAATTGGTGCTAATTTGAGGAATGCATTGCACGTAGAAAGCAATGTTGAGCCTTTGCAGCCTCTCAGGGAACCACCTTGAAATAATCTAAGTATTTTACCAGCTGAATGTTAGCATTGACACCCATTACCTCTCTCATTCTCATTTACAAGCTCTTTCTTACTCAATTCTGTTACACCTTCCTCCCACAGCATACAACTTGAGTTCTTTTATTTTTTAAAAATTTACCTTTATTGTTAAAAGTATTACATACGTCCCTTTTTCCCTCTTTTGGCCCCCAGGCTTTCACCACACGATTGTCTGTGTCCCTGGGTTATATTTATATGCACATAAATTTTTTGGTTAATCTCTCCCCACCGACCCATCCCTGTCCTTCCCTCTGAGATTTAGTCTCCTTATTCTCAGCCCTCCAGGTTGGTGCTGATATAGGGTAGTCATCTTCCAACATCCAGGTTTTATGGGATTATTCTTATGCTCAGTCACTTAGCTCTTGTTGTTCTTCAATCATATTTAATTTTTCTAAAGCTTTACTTATATACAAACATTAATGCAACTCAACATGAGTGAAATCTACTTGTAATCCCATCCTTTATCTGATTATTTTCATTGGTTTATGGTCCCTTCCAATCCTTATATTGTGCCTATTTAATTTTTAAACATTTGTGACCAAAAAGAGATGACATTTTGTATTTTGTTTCTGTGTACATCTTAATATGTAGCATTTTAATGACTAAAATATTAGCTTATAGCTTTTTCTGATTATACATGTTACCTGTTTATTATAAAAATTATTAAATACAAGCACTTATATATTTATTCAAAATACATTTGAATGTCTGATTTCAGAGCCTAATCAATCACTCAGTTAAGCACTATTAAGATTTGATGAGTGTGTGTATGTGTGCGTGTGAGGATGAGAGAGAGAGCAAATTACTTTAAAGAAACTTTTGTGTATAACAATTGTCCTGAGAGAAAACCCAACAAAAGAAAGTCTTTCACTTATAGCTAGCTACACAGTCCAATATGGTAACTACTAGCTACAGGTGGCTATTTAGGGTAAATAAAATTAAAAGTTCAGCTTCTCAGTCACAATAGCCACATTTTAAGTGCTCAAAACCCACATGTGGCCAGTGGCTACTATATTGGGTATCATTACAGAAAGTTTTGTTGGACAGCTGTGACACATAGCATTCTAGGCTAAAGAGACCTAGAATCCAGTTGACCTGTTTCTTGCTGAGTTCCATGCACTTCACTCTGTGTGTGGCTGTGGAACTGAACCGTGTGAGTGGACAGTGAGTACCCCTGAGTGCCTCTGAAGAAATGCATCTAAGAACTTACCTAGATTTCTGTCTAGATTTTTAAAAACTGAAACAAAATTAAAATGATACCTTAGTATCTTAGTTGCTGGCAATGTTGGGGAATCATTAACTTGGTTTATATCATTCACTGTGAGAGGGTATTATTGTAGCCATTAATTTTTTTTATTATAAAAATTTTCAAACATAAACAAATGCAGAGAACATAGTACGATGAACTCCCATATATCCATCACCCAGATTTAATAATTATTAAGATTTCTGTTCCATTTGCTTCACTTATTCTTTTTTCCATCTCTTCCCTCTGTTTTAGTGTAGTAAGACATGTCTCAGACATTGCACGTGTTTCAATATGCATTTCTAAAGCTATGGACAAAATATGCCATTTATACCCCCAGGAATCTAAATAATTTTTTGTTATCATCTAGTTCATAATCACATTTCTTTGACTATCTTGAAATGTTTTTTTAGAGTTAGTTTGTTAAAATCAGGTCCAAACAAAGGCTATATATTACAGTTGTCTCTTATGACTTATAAAAAAACCCCACAGTTCAGTAATATTCAGTAAATGTACAGAGTTGGGCAAGCATCATCATAATCAGTTTTAGAGCATTTCCATCCCCCCTCCCCCCCAATTTCTCCCAACCCATCTAGGCTTGAAGTGATTTCCAGGATACCAAACAAGTGGAATCATCCAATGTGGCCTTTGCATTTGGCTTCTTTCACTTAGCACAAAGGTTTTGAGGTTTACCCATATTGTGGCATTTAGCACTATTTTCTTGCTAGGTAGTATTCCATTATATAGCTGTACCAAGGGTCATTATTTTTAGTGTGCTATTCTGAAGAGAGATTTGAGCAAATTGGTAAAGTTTTAGTACATAGATCAATGATTTCAATTCATCCATAGTCAAGCCCAGGGTACCCTATGAAAGCTCAGTAGTACATTCTGGCATGGGAACCTTACATTTTCTTTAGGATTAGCCTGTGTAGAAGATACCGCTCGAGTTATACCTGGAGGCATGAGGAAGAGGAGTGCCCTGAGAAAACTCATTATAGAATATTATAGAGCAATAAGGGAGCATAACCACTAGTCTCTCAGTTTCTTGAGGGACTTGTCTTGCTCTTTTCTATTACCTTTCACCCTTCAGTGCCATTGTAAACTCTCGATAGTTATTTGTTGAGTAAGCCAAATTTATACCAAAGTGTTGTCAGATTGTGATTTTAATATATTTTGCCCCTGAAGCACAGTGCCCTTAAAACCACCGTGCACTTTATAGGATTATGCCTTCTCCATCTCCCCCCCAGCCCCAAATACAGAGGG
Source organism: Miniopterus natalensis (assembly GCF_054644295.1). Classification (NCBI taxonomy): domain Eukaryota; kingdom Metazoa; phylum Chordata; class Mammalia; order Chiroptera; family Miniopteridae; genus Miniopterus; species Miniopterus natalensis. The sequence goes on along the minus strand of NC_142083.1, from coordinate 39,381,334 downwards.
CCATCCTCTTACATTAGTGTTTTCTGTTCTTTTCATCACCAAGTGCCAAAGTCCTTTTTTTTTCTTTACCCTCTTCTGACCCTGGGACCCTGTGTTTTGGAGGATTTTATCTATCATATAGCATTTATTAAATGAATGATTTTCTCATTTGGAAAATCAGTCAAGGATACCTAACTAGCTAGTTACATATCTGACAGTAAAAGATCTTCCGATCAGCAAGTGATAACCACTGTTAACTGCACAGAGTAGACATAATTTTTGCCAAGGGCAAATAAATTTATGCTTTAGTTGACTTCATTAAGTGAACACACGCAACTCACTTTAGTGTTTTTAGAAATATTAGTGATAGCTTGAGGTCACTCATTATTATATTTACACATCCCTAAAGGTCTAGATACTCTAGGTTTGGAATTACTGTGTGATTTCCTTCTCATGAATGCCTGATCTAAATATTAACGAAGTGCTTCGAGAACCTGAATTTGTGGTTCACTTAGGGCCATAGGAATTCCAAAGACCCCAGGGCAGACTTTGGCATTATGCTTCAGCCTCATTAGTAACATTAGCACTGGACCATAATTGTCTGTGCAAATCAAGGTTGGGCCTTATGGAAAAGAAGATAATACTACATTAGACTGGATGCTTCCTTTTGTTAATGTCAGGAAATTCACCCCAAGCTAACTTAGGAAAAAAAGGATACTTATTGATTTACTTAATTCCAAAGGTCAAGTTGGCTTCAGGCATTACTTGATTGGAGCTCAACCATTGTTTGCAAAACCTAGTTTTCCTTCTGTATCACTCAGCTCTGACACTGCTGTTTGGGTTGTGTTCTCAAACAGGTTCTTCCTGTGGTTCTAGGTTGGCTGTAGCAGCTCCTGTCTGCATCTCTCCAGGTTCAATTCCCATGAAAAAAAGAGGGTTTTCCCAGGATTCCCAGCAAGAGTTTAATTGAGTCTCTTTGGCTCTGACTGAAATATGTGGTCATCTGGTATAAGTGACTATGCTCAGGGAAATGATGCACCGAGGCTCAGGCCAGTAAATCTAGGTCTGAAGCTTCATCCAAACCTACGGACTGAGAACTGGGCAGGGCATTCTGCTGCAGAGGCAATCTGGGCTATAGTTACCAAAGGAAGGAAGAGCAGATGTGTGGTAGCCGGTTGCCGAGTGTCTGTACACGTGCTTGCTGTTTCCTCCTTGCTAGGTGCTGAGCTAGATACTGCCGCAAAGGTATTCACGTAATTTCATTCTCACAGTGTCTCTCTGAGAGAGCTGTAACTCTGCTTCATCCTTAAGGAGACAATCTCAGGGAGGTTAAGTCATTGCCCAGTTTCATATTAGTGGTAATTGCTGAAACCAGGATTCTTGCCAAACTGAGATCAGGGCCCAAAGCAAGGTAGAGAACTGAATGAGCTATCACTTAAAATTAGTCAGGCTACAAGAAGAGCCGAAGGAGTTAAACATTCATTTACATTCAAAATGCCTTTTCTTCAAATTTTTGGGTTGTTTTTTAGAAAGAGTGTGTCTCTTTCCCTTACTCGCTACCTTCCCTTCCTACACACAGACATACTAAAAGGGGACCCCAGATATCTGCAGTCTCCTTATAGCACAATTCTCAGGAGGTAGTCTGCAGATATCTGGGTTCCCCTTTTAGAATGTCTGGGAAGTTAAAATCATTTTCACCATAAGACTGAGATGTGATTTACCTTTTTCACTGTGTTGACATTTGGTCTGATGGTGCAAAAGCAATGGTGGGTAAAACCACCCTTGTTTTAGAGTAAATCAGCACAATGACCCCAGACTGTACCTAGTGGTCACTGTATTCTTACAGTAAAAAAAAGAAAGAAAAAGAAAAAAACTTAAGAACATTTTTATGAACACTGAAGAACAGTTTGATCAATTAAAGACAATTTTATTAAATCTCAACTCTTGAGTAAATGTCTTTTTCATGTTCTGGGAGATGAAATGGGAATCTTGCATAAAGCGCTTTTGTCTGCATACAAAATACAGTGGATCTTGAGGAAAAGCACTTGGGTGGCTGAGTTGTGAGCTGACCTAGCTGCTTTTTTCAGTGAATACTATTTTTACTTAAGAGAAAAACTGAGAAACTATGACTACTTAGAGTTGGATATGTATTTGGCAGACGTGCATACAAAGTGATCTTTCAAGGAAAGTTCGAGGAAAACAACTGATAGTACTTGTTGCCAATGATAAAAATTCAATCTCTTGAGTGAAAACTAGAACTTTGGAAAACTTGTATTAGTCACTGTGAGCTCAACAATTTCCCAGTAATTTAAAGACTTTTCTGACGAGATTGGTGGTGAATTGATGAAAGTGATTTTTAAATATTGTGTAATGAAGTGTGTCAACGTTTGAAAGATCTACATAAGTCAGTGACCTAATAATTTCCAAATGACTAACACATGATGGAACAAAATCATGCAAGTTAGAAGATCCATTCAAAGTACACTATAAACCAATATATTTTTAATGTTAGGAAGTATGGAAATTTCATTGATATGGTTTCAGATTCCATATTTCAACGAACTTTTAAGAAATGATCTTTTTTTTTAATCAAAGCAGAATATCCATAATTATCTGAAATGACTGTTAACTGCTTTTCAACTACATATCTGTCTGGGGTCAGATTCTCTTCATAGACTTCAGTCAAAACAACGTATCATGACAAATTGAAGGCAGGTTAATTTATGAGAGAAATCACTTGTCTTCTATTAAGACAGTCTTTTCACTAAGTTTTTTTTCTTTTTTGGAGGAATACATTTAGTTTTAATAAACTATGTTATTTATGTTAACAAAATGGATTTATTTTTGTTTTAAAATGAACTAATAAATAAACTTTTTCATTTTTAATTTCTAATAGCACGACTATCGATATAACCTATAAACAAAAGCTCTTTGAGGTCCTCAATAATTTTGAAGGGATCAAGAGAGTTTGAGAACTCAAATGTTGAGTTCTGCTGCTTTAAAGGGCTGTTTTTTTCCTTCCAAGGATCAAAAGATGTGTCTGTCTCAGTTTTCTAATTTTTGTCCATAGTAAACTGAAGTGAAAATTTATCAGGGAACTGTTCAATTAGGTGGTAGAATTTAAAGATCCCTCTCTGATTATCAGTCTAGTTTTTAATAACTGAAACCTTGGAATAAAAGTCACTGGACCTTTTTATTAAAATTAGAGGATTTGGTTTCAGAATTACGCAGAGGTTTGTCTGGACAGGGAGCAAACATAGGGCCAAGAAATATCCCTGGTATGTACTTCAACACACCACTCCTGCCTCTAGAGCACCTCATCTCTTTTCCATGTGAAATTATTATTATTATTTTTTACCTCAAGCTCACCCCGTTATGCCCCTTCCCCAAGCTATTGGTGCCTGAGTCAGTCAGTACCTTTAAGTAGGAGACTCTCCAGAGTCCCCGACAGGTGGGAAGAGAGCGGCAAGCCCTCTCTGAGAAACACGTGGTCTTGGTTTAAGCTGTGAATGCTCTTTTCCGTGGAAATAGGATACCTGTTGTGGCCAGCTTCTATGACAGTTACATGTGGATGCCATGGGCTTCTGCGGGCTTGCCTGGGAGTCCTGGGTGCCCTAAATTCCAAATAAAATGTTAGGATTTAACTTTTTTCCTAAGTTGGGAACTGCTTTTACATTGTTAAAAATTCTACATTTTAAATTGGGATAAATATAAGAACAGGTAAAATTAAGAATCATCTTAACAGTGGTAAAATGAGGCCATTTTGCTCTTTATGGGTCTGAATGATGGAATTTGACCCATAGGCAGTGAAATTAAGCCCACAGGCTATACTTGAAAACACAACAAAGGTAATGATCAAGAAGTACTTGAATTCCCAAGTTTTGTAAAATAGAATTATATTTCTCAGGGCTGCAGGCATTCAAAGAAAAAACAAACATTTCACAAAATTGTCTGTTTTCTAGTTAAACTGATGTTCTGTAACTGTATTTGGAAAGCTAAGTTGTAATTTTGAGGACAGCATGGATGGAAGAGAAAAAATTTACTACCCCTAGTAACAGATGTGAAATTACATTAGATAAATATAATCATTAGTCTCAGTCTCACCCTGGTTAATTTGTTTGTGGAAATGTGCAACCTATTATTCATTAGATAATTTTTCACACATTGATTAGAAAGCCATGTCCAATTGTGACCCTGCACATTTGGGCTTACCTATCTTGCAATGAACTATACCACTTACAATAGTGGAAATGGGGGACAAAGTGTTTATCTCAAGCTGATTTTGTGCCAATAAATAAAGTAAATCAATAGCCAGTGAAGTGTGAACAACATTTCTCTGCTGTATAATATGGTTTTGGGGGCAATTTGACATGCTACAAGGGGAAACAAGGGTCTTGAACAGAAAGGTAATAAAAGCAAATCATGCTGGTAACTGCTATTGAAGTCCTGTATTTTCTATACTTGGGCAGCTTTAAGATGTGAAAAGTAATGCACATAAAATTATAAAAATATGGAGGCAACTTTCCCCCATATTTATAAACATTGCCTCTTATATATTTTATTGGTCATGCACTCTATACCTGTGATAAATATTTTCTATTTGATACGAGTTAGTATACAAATTCAGATAACTTTAATGTCTTTATAGCAAATACAACACAAAGACCTTACATTTCAAATAGATTTTATTAGCACTTAGTAAGACCTCATCTGAATTTTACTTTTCAATATTTGGGTAACTATTTACAGTAATCAAAAACCTCTGAATTAGAAATATTTTTTCTCTCCTGCAAAAAGCTTCCAGGAGAAGCCCCTAGTTTCTCATTTTCTACCCTTCTTACCATTCCAAGCCCATAGGAAAACGAATCTCTTTTCTAATTCTCTGAAGGAGTATAATAATATAAATGCGTTTATAAAGTGTATCTTCTTGCCATTTTGAACCTCAGATGTTGTCTTTTAAATTAAGATGAAAGTAATACATTTTTTCACATAATGCCAGCTGCATTCGAGTAATTAATGGTTAATTAAAAGGAGGTGTGTTTTTTTCCTGTAGGCCAGGCAGTGTAGGGCTACATTATGTTACCACAGAAAGGAGGGTGTTGGGCTGCTTGGTTTCTAGAAGGAGCCTCCTGGCCCTCTTGGTCTAAAATAACATCACAGCCAGGGAAACCTACGTGTTCATAGGAGAAATGATTCGTGGTGTCACAGAAAGTGTTTTGCTGCCCAACAATGTTATTTCCTTGACAAATTCTGTAACCATTGTTAGAAGTAAAATAAAGAAATCAGTGACCACAACTATTTCAGTAATGTGTGCTGACATGTATTTATTTATAGTCAATGCCTTGACTATAAATCTGCAGAGTCTAGGGGAAAAGTCTTATTCTGAGATTACCCCCTCACACCTACCTTTATTTGGACAGGGCTTCAGTCTACTGTAGATTAATTTTTAAAAATCTAGCTTTAAGCAGATTTATATGTTATGAATAAAATAAAAGATCCTGCTAGGTACTTCTAATTTCCCATTTGAATGCCCAACCAGTAGGAGTCTAAGTACTTGGAGAGCCGAGTTAATACTAGAGAGACCATGGGTGAGATGGAATGAGCATGAGGCTGAGATTCAGATTCATGTTCTGGTCCTTGTGGTCAGCTAAGCCCTGTAACTTTCTGGTTTTAGTAGACTAAGTGAGCGCTGAGTCTTTTCAGCTTTCATATTACATGCATGTAATATTTTTATAAAATAGTATACTCTACATGGGAATAAACTCTATGACTCAGATAATCTATTATGACCTGCTTTGTTTACATTCAATATAAACATTTTTCTATGTCCTTATATATTCTTTGACATCACTTATAATGTCTGTATCATATTTCATTACATGGCTTTACTGTAATTCATTTAACCATCTCCCTGTTGCTGATTATAATCAAACATATATCTTTCTTATAATGCTGCTGTAGTTTATTAATTTTTCACCTTTTTCCTGCTATTGCCTCTCATAGTGTATAGTCTGTAACCAGGTACATCTTGTTCTTTTTCATTGGCAATCGGATACCACACTGCCCTGCTCAGAACTCTCCAACTAAATTTTTTAACAAAATCTAAACATATTACATTGCCTGTAGAGCACTGTGTAATCTGGCGCCTGTCTACCGCTGGGACCTCGTTTCTGCACCCCCCCCCCCGCCGCACTCCACCCACTTTCTCTGGACTGTTCTCCAGTTCTATAAGCTTGTCCCGACCTCAGGGCCTTTGCTCAGTGTTTCCTCTACCAGGGACACTCTTCTTTCTGATAACTCCATGATTTGTTTTTTCATTTCCTTCAGACCTCTGCTTAAATTATTCCTCATAGACAGTTCTTTCCTGAGAATTCTATCTAAAATAGCATTCCTCTACCATTCTCTATCCTCTTACTGTTTTTTTCTTCATAGCACTTATTACTGCCTGACGTTATGTTATGTATTTCTTTCTTCTTTTTAAATCTGTCATGAGTATGTAAACTCCCGAGGGGAAGACTGGCTCTTATGTTCATTGATAAATCCCCAGCACCAAGAACTATGCCTATAGCTTGTTGTAGGAACTTGAAAAATCTTTTGAATGACACAAGGTTTGGTTCAATATATTTGTGTTAGAAATGTAGCAGGATGAGGAGAGTTATTGCTTTGTCAATTGTCTTTATTCAGAAAATCATCTTGATTAGCCTCTTCAGATGGAATGTGTGTCCCTGAGGAAATGAGTTGACAGAAAATAACAAAGACATAGCCTAAGTACCTTGAAAAAAATTAATGGTAACCCTGGTCCGTGTGGCTCAGTTGGTTGGACGTCATTCTATGTATGGAAAGGTTGCCGATTTGACTCCAGGTCAGGGCACATGCCTGGGTTCAGGCTCGATGATCGATGCTTCACTCTTGCATTGATGTTTCTCCCTCTCCCTTCCTCTTTCTCTCAAAGTCAATAAAATATTTTAAAAACCAGTTAAACTAAAAACAAGTGAATAGTAATTTGAGGATATGAGAGAATGAAGAGGTGAGGGGGATGAGTGTGTAGAGAGGGGGTCAAACTATAGGGCAAAAGGTTGAAGTGTGGAAATGTTTAGGCAGAAATGATTGAGGGAATTTTTTAAAAGAACAGTGTATTGCATATTTATTTTAAAGTTATTCAGCAATATAAGCCTTCTTTCATAATCCCTGAATCTCCCCAGCATAGAGCTGCCTCACATCAGTGTCAGTGTTTTGTTGGGGAAAATCAAGAAAAGCCAGGTCTTATTGATATTTAGAGAGAGAGGAAGGGAGAGGGAGAGAGAAATATCGATGTGACACTTAACATTGATCAGCTACCTCCTGCACGCCCGCCTTAGTTATAGGGCTGCTGTTCATCTAGTCTTCAGGTAGTTCTAAATGATGGTGGTTCTATAAATTAGTTGTAATTTTGATGTGGTCATGAGAGATGGCGAGGATAATATTTTCCTACTCTGCCATCTTGACTGGAAGTCATCTTTCCCCAATTTTTGTGGTAATATTATTGAACATATTATATTATGTTTTTGACATTAATAGATATGTATTTTTAAAACAGTTCTTTACCATCTATAGTAATTTCCTTAGCCCAAATAGAGCTTTGTTCCCACCAACCTTGGTTTTGCTGTTATTGGCAAATATATTACACATATATTACATTTCTGTGTTACAGACCCAATAATACATTATATATGTTATTTTATACAGTTGATTTTTAAATCAGTTATGAGGAGAAGAGAGAAAAATGCATTTATGCTTTTAAAAATATACATAATCACCTTTATTGTATGTGTTTTTTAATTACTATCCAGGATCACTTGCTTTTAAGCCTGAAGGACTTTCTTTAGTATTTCTTGTATTTCTGCTAGCAACAAATTCTCTTAGTTTTTTCAAATCTAGGAAAGTCTTTATTATATCTTCATTTTTGAAAGATAATATTTCTGGATATAGGATTCTCGTTTGACACATTTTGGGGGGGAAGTTATTTGAAATGTTATCCCACTTCCCTGTGGCCTCCATTGTTTCTGCAGCATAGTTGGCTGTTTATATTATTGGAGTTCTCTAGTAAGTGATAAATCCTCAATCTCTTGCAGCTTTCAAGATTTTCTCCTTGTATTTGACTTTGAGCATCATTCATATGATGTGTTTATTTGTGAATTTTTAAATATATTCCACTTGTGCTTATTGCATGTGGAGGTTCTTGTTGTTCAGTAAATTTGGGATGTTTTAAGCCATGATTTCTTTGAATATTTTTATTTCTTTCTTCTCCTTCTGCTTTTTCCATTATGCTCATGTTGGTAAGTTTAATCACACCCCATTTGTTCATTTTTCATTTAGTCTCTCTGTTCTTTGTTCTGCATAATCAGTATTGATTTATTTTGAAGTTCACTAAATTTTTTTCTGCCAGTTCAGATCTACTGTTGACCCCCTGTAGTTAATTTTGAAATTTTCAGTTATTGTATGTTTCAACCTCAGAATTTCCATTTGACTCTTATTTTATAGTTTCTGTTTCTTTATTAATATGCTCTATTTGTTGAAACATTGTGATCGTACATTACTTCTTTAATCATGCTTTCCTTAATTCTCTGAACATATTTATAATGGCCATTTTGAAGCCTTTTTCTGTTAAATTCAACATTTAGTCGCTCTTACCAGCAGTTTCCTGCTTTCTTTCTGGTATATAGATCATACATTCCTATTTTTTTGCAGGCCTTGTAATTTTTTGTTGGAAAATGGATATTTTAGATAATATATTGTAGTGCTCTAGATACTTGGACATCCCTCCCCCTGAATCTGCAGTGGTACCTCAGTTTTCGAATGTCTCCATTGACGAACATTTTGGTTTTCAAACACCTCAAAAGTCGAACATGCCACATGGCTTCTGCTGAATGCAAGATCCTGAGGCTTAGCTGTCGGCTGTTGATCCCTTGGTTTTTGAACGTTTCAGAACTCAAACGACCTTCCAGAACTGATTACATTAAAAAACAGAGGTAACACTATACTTATTGTTATTTGTTTGTTTATTTGTTTAGTGACTAGTTGGGTTATTTTAGTGAATTCTATCTGCCCTCTTCCTCCTTACAGTTTTAAGCCTCTGATGCATTCCTCAGGCAGGTGCAGCTTTACCTTTGGGTGTGCACACAGCTGTCCTGAGATGACTGTAGTATTGGTAGGGCTATCTTCTCTTTCCCTGACCATATCCAGCTGTTAAACTCTAATTGCTGACTGATTTTTCTATTGCTTTTAACAATGCTCTGGGGGCATAAATTGCTCTAAAATATATTCAACAAATTGTAGCTACTTTGAAGGAATAGTTTCTGAGGTCAGTGTTTGATATTTGTTCTGACACCAGGAGGGTTCCTCCCAACTGTCTTACTTCCCTGTTCTCCCTTGCAAACGAGTCACCTATAGTCTAGTGTGTATCTTCCTTAAATCCATTAGTCTCCTCCTAATTGCATTTCACCAAAATCTCTACTATTCTTGAGAATACCCTTAGGTATGAATCTCTCCATACTGTTACAAATGCAGTCAAGTTCATCTGGGAAGAGATTAGACCTAGTTTTCCCTGCAGGCAAGATCTCTGAGCTAGACTCGGAGGGACAATAGAAAACCTCTCTAAGTGACACCCCTGCTCTAGGATCTGAGTCTTCAGTGGAGTAGGGCCAGCGACCTGAGATTTTTCTTGGCTTGCCTCTCCTGTCGTGAAACTACCACCTCATGATCTGGGGCAAGGGTGATCAGGTTCCCAGTATTCTCAACACACTGCATACACCAAGATAAAGCCTCTGTTCCATGAATGGAGTCTGGGTAGCAGAAGGGAATCCCCACTTTTTGACCTCACTCCCCCAGTACTTAGCCTCAGCAATAGGTTTCTGTGGACAGATGGAAGTGCCAAAGTTATTCTCCTCCAGGGAAGGCAGCCCTCCAGTGGGAGCTGGGGGGCAGAGGGAGCCCTTGTTCTTAGCTGTAGCTGTCTTGAGTGGAGGCTGTGCCTCAGTGAGCTGAGAGTGGGAGGGAGGAAGCAGTCTTGGTTTAAATACCATAGACTGTGGTCTTTTAAAGTGATTTTTTTATAGGTTTTCTTAAATATCTACTCAAGTTCCTTCATTTGCTGTCATCCCTTAAGACCATTCTCAGAGGCTCTAAATGGTTGTTTTTAAATAATTTTCACCAGTTTCACTGGAAAGTGGGTCAGTAAGCTCCTCATGCTGTTGCTGTAGAAGTTGATTGCTCAAGACTATCTTTCTCACTCAACATTATTTTTTTAAAGATTTATCCTTGCTGATACATACAGTTCTCATTAACTCATTTTCACTTCTGTGCACTGTTCTACCGCTACTATATACTACTCTATTTCATGAAAAAAAAAAAAAAGTTTACTTATCTATCTCCCTACTGAGGTATAGTTAGGTTGCTTTTACTCATTAGAAACAGTACTACAGTGTGCATTCTTGTATATATCTCCTTGTGTACATGTACACAAGTGCAAAATTTCTGTAAGGTAAACACTTAGAATAAAAATTTCTAGGTTACTGGGTAATGTTCTGACTGACTTTACTTAGTATTGCCAAAGTACCCTCTAAAATATTAAGATGAATTTATATTTCCTCTATCCTTTGCAACATTTAGGTCTAAACTGCAACAATTATTTAGACCTAATAATTTTTGCAATTTTGATTAATGTGAAATGATTCTTTGTTTTATTAATTTTCATCTCTTGATAACTACTGAGATTGAGCAAGTTCTTATATTTTATTGGCAATACTTGTTTCCTGCTTTGAAAATTGTCTGTTTATACCCTTTGCCCATATATATATCTATATATATCTATATTTTTTGGTGGGGCCTGTGGTGTGGAATGAGAATATTGATTTGTAGGGAATACTTTTATATTGTGGTACTATTTCCTTATTAATATATGGGTTACAAAGTAATTCTTCCAATTTTGGGCCCTACATAACTGATTGACTTACAAGTGACACATGACACAAGCTGGACCAATACAAATTCTTTCCTTGGGAATACGAAAGATACTTAGAACACAGATAATAGAGCCTGGGAATTATGTTCGTGACCAGGCTCTAGAAAAACAGTTGTCTCCTGAAGTCCCCAGTGATGTCCTGGTTCCTTCACTTCTGATGTCAATTTTTCTTTTGCGTCTGTGAAATATCCCAGTATCTTTAAATACTCACCTACTTAAAAAATTATTATTATGCAACCTGCATTGATTTCTTATTGTTTATAATCATGAAACAAGTTTTAAATTACTTTAATACAACTCCCAAGTTTCTGGCTTGGGCAATTGGCCTGATCATGGTGCCATTAACCAAAATAGGGATTATAGGAGAGGAGGGGGAAGTAACATTTGGGGAGAGGTAATTGGTGCAGTTTTGGACATGTTGAGGTGTGCTACTTATAGAAGTGAACTCATAGAATCTGGGATTGAGAAGAGACTCAAGAAGGAGGGAATAGTTCACAGAATGAATAGGAAGCCTGAGTCTCACTGAGGGAGTACTTAACAGGTTGGGTAAGATTTGGCAGTGAGGGATCATAGGTCACCTTGGCCTGGTCAGGGGATGGAAAATTGACTGGAGTAAGTCAAGGAGTAAATGGCATATTAGAATGTGGAGAGTGAAGGTAGAGCACTATTGTGATGAACTTCATATGAAAGGAAGCAGAGAGATAAGATGATCTCTAGAAGGGGGTGTGAGGTTTGGGAGGGGGTGATTAAATGTATGGGAGACTATAAATGTTTACATGTGAAGGAAAGAGAACAGAAGGAAAAGCAGGAAAGATAAGTAAAGAGAACATGATTTCCTGTAGCCAGGAGGCCATGGGGCAGAACACAGACAAAGTGGTTCTTCTAAAAAGGAATGAGAATAAGGATATCTTGCCACATGGCAAAGAATGAAACACTGTTTAAGACATGCTATGAAGCCTGTACAAAGTGATAAGAGATTATAAAAAAGAGAGCTACTCAATGTGTGCCTGTGGTGTCAGGAGGACTGCATCCATTCGATGAAGTTCACCTTGATCTATGACTGACCGACTGCGTATCTGTGTAGCCTGAATGCCCATGCAGCCTTTTCACTGCGTGGTCCTTGGGATCAAGGATTTTGTTGACTTGATGCATTTACAATACTTAATATGGCGAGTGGTACAGAAAATAAATCTTGCTGACCTTACACTTTTTCCATATCTCTATACACAAACTCCATGAGGCAAGACTCCGTTCTTTAGCAGGGTTACCCTATGAATCAAGGCTCTCTTGCAATGCCCCTCCCCATTTTTTTCTACATTGTGACGTATAGAAGAACAGGATAGTGTTTGTTCTGCATACTTGGGTGAGCAGGCTTCTCACAACAGGGGCTCCTGCCTGACTGCCCTAAGGGCTTCGATATCTTGAGTGTACCCGACACTCCTGTAACTCATTTGGTGTGCCAATGACATACTCATTGAGATTTCTGGTCTAACATGTCTTCTTCCACATTTTCCTTTTTTTTTGTTGTTGTTTTTTTTTTTGTTTCTGCTATATGATAAAGGACTTTTCCTTCCTATCATTAAAATCTTTACTAAAGCCCGGCTGGGCGTAGCTCAGCAGTTGAGTGTCAACCTAGGATCCAGGAGATCGGGGTTCGATTCCCAGTCAGGTCATATGCCCGGGGTTGTGGGCTGCAGCCAGTCAATGACTCTCTCATCATTGATGTTTCTCTCTCTCTCTCTCTCTTTCTCTCTGAAATCAATAAAGATATATTTTTTAAAAAATCTTTACCAAAATTATTCAATGTGTAAAATGAAAGGATGCTTAAATAATAAAAACAAATGACTTGCTGTTCCCTTACATACCTTCTTCATAAATGTGTATATGACCTTAAAGAGTCATCTCCATTCAAATATATTTTATAGGTCTCTAAGTTATCTCATCGTGAAGTTCTTTCTTGTTTTTCACTATATCAAATCTAGTGTAGGTGTCATAGCATAGTCTCTGATTCTTTCAGAAACTGTAGATATTCTTTCACAAGTTAGAGTGTGTAATGCTGGGGGAAAATATGTTCGTTACACCAGACATTATATTGCAGTATATACTTAATATTTTGATAGATAAGTTTCCGTGTAAAAAATCCTTCATATATCCTGGTAAGAAATAAGTTATATTTGTTTTTTGATTTCCTAAATGCATTTTAGGCCATTTTCCCATGACAGACTTTTGCGAAATGTGATTTTTATAATTTTTAAACAAAAACCCTCATTTCCAGTTGCCTATAATTTTATGTTTGGGCTAAGAAGTATCAATAACTGTTTATGGTGTTTATATTTTGAGGAGTTATAGGAGATTAGTACTTGGACATTCTCATTTAAATTGCAACAAGAAGAAAAATATAGGAATGTATTATGCAGGAAGTGAGTTGTGTGGGAAATTGTGTCTTAGGACCTACTGTAGATCTATGTCGGTGTCTGTGGGAGAGGATAATTAGTGCCTGCACCCTCAGTCATAGCAGACTAAAGGTAATGGGCTGTAAGAAATGGTTCATTAGGCCCTCTCAAGTACTTTTACTGTGTCCATACTATTTATACCAGCAGAAAAAATTCAGTCTTTAAAATCAAGCCAAAGCATTAGTCTTAGATTCTTCAATATGAGAAATAACATTGAGTAATGATCCCTTAAAGTCAAATGAAAAAATGTACATAAAATACCTACACAGTGTTTACTGGTATATATGTCACCCACACTAAATATTACAATGTCTGATCTCCTCCCTTCTTGACTGTCAGCTTCATGCCTGATGTGTCTCCAGGAGTTTGGAGTGGAGGAAGAGGGGAAGTCAGAAACCATTTTGCTAAACACAATCACTGTCCACAGGAATTTTAATTGGAAAGGAGCTTTGTTGCAAAATGCCTTCTTGCCTGGGATGGACTGGGGAGTAGATGGGGGAAGCAATAATGAGGCCTTGGTTCTCACTTCTAGAAAGGCCGCCTGTGGTGATATGAAAAGTGGGCCAATTAATGGAGGTTATAGTGTCTTCCCACACATTTGTTCAAATGTTACTCTGAGTGGTGTTGAGGCCGGGTGTTGGAAAGGAGAGGGGTAATGCGTTTGACGCGGCCTGGACCATATCTAGCTCTGATGGAAATTTCTGAAGCCAGTCTCTTTTAATCCTTTCCCCCCTCTGGCCCCTCCTGCTTCCTATAAAACCTCTGAGATGCGTTTCTGAGCTTTGGAGTCAATTCTGGGCGTGCATTAGTAGCTATAGTTGGAAAGTCTGTGCCTGCATGCAGAACAGTCCCCAGCCTATGGAAAGAGGAGGGAGGCACTATGAAGAGTTGGCAGGGGAAGATCTACCACAGTAAACAACTGGGGATAAGTTGCATATTTGATTTTTTCTGTGAGTTTCTTATGCAAGTTTAGAGAATAGAGACAACGTTGAATAACCTGTAATTTCTGTATTGAACGGGGTCTATGAGAGTTCTGGTTATGTTCTGAAAAACTCATCAGATTAGGAGAATCTTGCAGCGGGACAGGCCTAATACTTAACTTGTTTCTGGTTTATTGAGATCCCATTAGTTTCTCTACTTCCTTCCTAAGCTATGCAGGTAACTGGGTGCAAGCAGCGGAAACAGCTTTAGCCTGCATAGGAAGGGACCTCTGACTGTAAGTTCTTTGAGGGCAGTGACATGGGAATAGTGGCTCTGGCACCGCGTACAATGCTGAGAAAAGATTTTTCTGGTTTGATTGGTATGATAAGAGAGGAAGATTAGTGCAGAGGAAGAGAAAACATAGGAAATAGATAGGAACAGCTCATTCCTTTGTGCACAAAAAGAGCCCTATTTTATATATCACTTTTGAGGCTTGATTTATCTAATGAAGGAGATAAGAAAGAAAATACTTGTGGTTACTGAGAAACTCAATTGCCAGCAGGTATCTTGGTCAAATAAGTCCCAAGCAACTAGCTTGAGAAGTTTTTAAATGAAATTGGTTACTTTGAGAAATGTTGCCTTGCTTCAAATAAATGTTTCTGAAATGATAAAATTTCAGAAGAGTAGGGAAGACTTTTTTTTAAATTTTTTATATTTTTCAATTATAGTACATGTACAATATTATATTAGTTTCATGTATAAAACCCAGTGATTGGACATGCATACGACTTACGAAGCGATTACCCCAGTAAGTCCAGCACCATCTGTCGTCACACACAGTTGTTACAGGACTGCTGACTGTATCCCCGTGCCGTACCTTACATCCCCGGGACTGTTCTATGGCAACTGCCAATCTACTCTCTGTATGAGCTTGATTCTTTTAAATTCCACATATAAGTAAGACCATACAGTGTTTTTCCTCTGTCTGGCTTATTTTATTTTGCATAATGCCCTCAAGTTACATCTGTGTTGTGGGAAATAGCAGGATTTCCTTTTTTATGGTTGAATGATATTCAGTTGTATGTATATACAGCATTTTCTTTACCCACTCACCTGTTGGCAGGCGCTTAGGCTGTTTCCATGTCCTGGCTACTGTGAATGGTGCCACAGTGAGCACAGGAGTGTAGATATCTCTTCAAGGTAGTGATTTAATTTCCTTCAGGTATATAACCAGAAGTAGGATTGCTGGACCATATGGTAGTTCTATTTTTAATTCTTTGAGGAATCTCCATACTGTTTTCCATAGCGGCTCTACCCATTTACATTCCCACCAGCAGTATACAAGTATTCCCCTTTGCCCACATCCTTGCCAGCATTTATCTCCTGTCTTTTTGATAAGTGCCCTTCTAACATGTATGAGGTGATATCTCTTGGGGTTTTTATTTGAATTTCCCTGATGATTAGTGAGGCTGAGCACCTTTTCACGTACCTGCTGATCATTTAACTACTAAATACTCCTGAGAGCTTTTAAAATTGCTGTTAATTCATGGAGCTAGAGCAGATACACATAAAAAAAAATTAATATAAAATTTGGAGTCAAAAGACCTGGAAATGTTATGTCTCTCAATGGAGTAGAAATAGAAATATGAAAAGTGGTTGCTATTATTATTGTTATTATTAAGATAGCTTTTTAAAGTGAATTTTCTCATCCCCCTTTTAGTTTTTATTTGTTGACAGTTTTCCATATTCTTTGAAGCTTCAAGATCCATTTCATCCCAAATACACTAACCCAGAAAGCTTGTGGAAAGTTGGTTTCTCAACCTTCCATGGCTGCTTGCAGAATTGTGTCGCCCAGGAGCCGAGCATTTTCCTTGCTTATTCAGGCACTGAGAATGCAAATATTAACCCAGTTTTTTTCCATTGGAAAACACTTTTCCCCCTTTCACTGAGAATTGGGATTTAAACACATTAACAGCAATTAGTACTTGAGCCAAGAATCCAGGTTTTGTTAAAAACTACGGTTGACATTTTCTCCTGGAAGAGAGAGTGAAAAATGGTCCATAAAGTTTCTATTAACTTCAAAAGCAGCAACATCTGCTCCAATCCACAAAGCTTCAGGGTCTACCATGGAGGAAAGGAGTGCTCTTGGCACGCTAAGAGTCCAGTCAGCAGTCAAGTCCACAGTCTTTCTAGCTTGGCGTTAAAATACCAAAGGAGGAGAGCATCGTTTCCAGCAAAAATCTGGAGACGTCTTTTAAAGCAAGATGTGGACCCAGTATTATGCTTTAGACTCAGGAAACTGGAAGTGCAGCCACCTGAAACAAGTGCTGCCGAATGCATTTATTTCTCCAGTATTGTTCCGGTTTCACCGCTCCTCCTCCTCGTCTTGTTTTTTCTTCTTATTTTGGTCTTCCCCAAGGATATTTGCATAGTTCAGTGTAGAAGCTTGTATCCTATTACTCTTATGGGGCTGTCTGCTGATAGTCACTGACTATTAAAAACACACAAACCCCTTCTCCAAACAGTGCTGTGGTTTTCTCAGTTACGTAAGTTTCCCCTCAAAATTCAGGGGAATTCCAGACCATTTTGCAATTAGTTAAGGATTATATTTCCTTATTTTTATTAATTTTATGTGAAGTGGGATTTATCAGTGGAGCATTCATTGACACTGACTTCAATCTATTCTGATGAAGCTGACTGACATCTGTGTGTGCTGTTCATCAGTCATAATTTAAACCATTCTTAATTGCATTAAATGTAAATTAAGACATTCAATTTCAGCCATTATTTTTCATAAAACACTGTGAACTGAGTTTTAGTGGGTCATGAGATCTTATATTCAAGATAAATAGAGTAAATCCAAAACTTACCATTGACGTTCATATTTCACCCTTTGTCGACTGTTTTTGTTGCTTACTAGATGGGAATGATTAATTTGCTCTTTGAAGAGATGGTGGCTAAGGAAGACATAGGTGAAGTTTTTAACAAATGGTTTTATCGTATTTAGAGCTGGCTTATATTTTAAATCTGTGATTTTAAAAAAATTAACTATCAAAACCAAGTGATAATTTGAATTGAAAGTGCCAAACTAAGTTCTCTGATTTGGGACTCCTATCTTTTAGTCCTTGGATTTTAAGAATTTAGGATTACATTTCCTTTTTCTTTTTTTAAAAAAAGGCTTTATTATGCTTATATAAAATTTCACTATAGATTAGACATGCTGATTTAAAATTAGCAACACCTGTGATATATTACACATTATATGACATAAAACAGTAAAGTATAATCTCCTACTACCCCCTTCTTGATAAGTGTTGCTTTTTCTAAATAATTTATTCTGGTTTCATTGGTAGATAGCTGTCCCCAGTGCCTACAGTTCTCACCGTTGAATGAGAATGATCATCTCTTAATCATATAATGTTTACAGTGACAATGATAATCATTAATAGGAAATAGTAATAGGCATTTGTATGATATCTTTCATAAGAAAATATAAAAATCTGTGGTTAAGATTCATTCCTAAAGAAACATTCAAATAGTATAGCCCTGATGGAGGGCCTGAGACAAGTCAGGCCCAAGTGGAAACCGTGCTGTTAGCAAGTATTAATTTTCAACAGAATCAGGTAGCAAATAGCTGTGGCTGAGAGATTGGATTTGGCTAGTTTCTGGTTGTTGATTTTAATCTAGGGAGATATGGGGACACTTTTGTGGGTGGGGTTTTTGTTTCTTTTTTGTTGTTGTTACAGCTTGGTCTCTACCTACATGACTACACTATTCTGAGAGACAAAACAAGCTTCCAAGATCTTCCGCATCTGTCCATATGCCGAGGCTCCGTTGCACTGCGCAGCACCTGCCCGGATATGGAGATTTACTTAAGAGGATGCTCCTCAGCTGCTCACCCCAGCTGATGGTGAAAGATTTCCTTCGATAGCAAACTAGCTAGAACTTTGCCGTGTCATTAAACCCCTTTGCTTTCCAAATAAAAGTTGGTCAACAACGAGAAGGAAACTGTCACACTCGCCTTAGTTACTCATGTAGTAAAATTTTATATGACTGTTATATACGACATTTACATTCTCACGTCAGTGCAGCCGATGGAGAATGAAGTGTTGCAATAGCCTGGCGGTGGGTAGTGATGCAGTCATCCCGCCAGTTTCTTGCTATTAATATATGTCTCTTATTCATTTTTAAAGGTAGTGTAAATGAGAGCCCTGAATATAAATGGCTTTTATAAGTCATTCGGGTCAGTGAAGCATGTCATTGTTTGCAACCTGAGTGTCATGAGAGCCCCGGCTGCTTGATGGGCACCCCGTCTATTTTTCTCATAAATGAAAAACACAAACAGTATTCACAGTGTTTAATGAATATTATAAAATAATACAATATGAATTTCCATAGAAAGACTAGTTTTATGTACTTAATAGTGTGACCTTAGCCTATCATTTTTAGACTATATAAAACCCATATAGAAAGGCATTGTATAATTTATTTCTCCAGATGTAACGTTAACAAACATTTTATTATGATTTATTTTTTGGGTCCTTGAAAGATGGAGTAAGTTCTTTAGTATTAGCATTGCTAATGATTTTAATGAGGCATTAAAATGTTGCAGTATTGTAGGAACATTTTTCTTTTTTTAACATTATTTCATTAATATTTCACAGGAATTTTAATGTTAAATTGATGAAAAAACCTGCGAGCATCATCTACAATGTGTCCAAGTGCTCGAATAGGGAAGGAGCCAGAGAAAGGCAGGGCACAGTGTTGCGGGCTGTCTGGTGAAAGGCGCCTGCCTGGGTGTGCTCCGCGACATTGCTCTCTGTTATCGCTGAAATGAAGATGAAACAATTCTATTTTCTTGCTGAGGGTTTTCCTGTATGTGCCACAGAAATCGGGCACATACAATACGTGGCTGCTTGTGTTCTCAGATCAGGCCTGGGGAAGCCAGACGCAACCGAGGAGCCTTTCCGGGAGAGGCCAGTCTGCTGGTTGCCTTCTGTGTGCTGGAGTAACCTTTCTCACCGGGTGTAGGAAGAATGCTTTCATGGGCATCATATTGTTTAATCCTCACAAAGACACTTGTGAGCTATGGGACCGTTAGAGGAAATTATTTTCTTTCCCTAATCATAGTACTTGTGCAAGGAGTTGTTATTTGGATAACTTGTAGTTACCTTGAAGTGACCACTTTTCAAAGTATATGGACCAGAGGAAACAGGGACAAGAGGTTTCATCCCCAGCTAGCAGAGTTCTCAGATGGATCCATGATTTCAGGAAGAATGACCGGCTTTATTTTAGGCATTTGAGAAAGTTTAAACAGCAGGTGAACCAAGGACTAAGTAACCTTTGTGCAGTGAAAATCCTGGCACGAAGGAGAACCGTTCTGGAATAAATCCTTGAATGTCACAGGCAAAAATGACCTTTGTCATGGTTCGGTCTCAGCAGCCGCTGGTTCTGCCGGGATCAGAGACGGCAGAATCACATTCTGGCTGGACAACGTCACTGTCTTGTACGTTTCATTATCTATAATCCCCATCGTGCCCTTAAGCAGCCCTCAAGGCTGTACCTTAAACCTCCGCACAGGGAGTAAGCAAACACTTTTATCACCTCTTGCTCTAGAGGACGTTTGTATTGGATCTTTTAACATGGTCTCTAAGTCAGCATCGCTGATATAAAATCAGCTTACCTGAGGGCTGTGGGACCAGAAAAACAAAAAAATCTCTTGCTTATGGAACCAACTACAGGAACATCCAACTCTTTTTTTATGCCCTAGAAAGTGATTTTCAAAGTGTGGCCCATGGGCCCTCCATACCTGAATTATTGGGGTGGATTAGGGATAAAATAAAGGGAGTGGAAGGTACTTATTAAAATGCATATTTTGGGTTCCAAACTTACTGAGTCAGACTCCCCAGGGGGAAATTTGGGGAATTTTTTTTTAAACAAGACTCTTAGGTGAGTCAGAATAGCAGTAGTTTCTAGTCTTGATTTTTTTCAATAGAGATTTAGGGCTACCTATATCACATTTACTTTAGTTCAGAATTCGTCTATAAAGATGCCACTTACAAGTGATTAAAGATAGTTCCATTAATGAAATATCTGTCCTGCTTGGAGTGAAGGGCTTGCACTAAGTCTGCACTGTTGCCATGTGTATGGGTCAAGTAGCTCTGTGGGGATGAAAAGCGGCGGTCCCCCTTCAACCCCAGCGTTAGCCAGCTGTCTTGCAAATGCATACGCAGTAGGCGGTTGTAGTGGACAAAGTGGGACTGCAAATCTTTTTTCCCCTCATCACTCAGTAACACCTCTCCAAGAACCCTAGGAGATATACAGAAAAACTGAAAGCTGAAATGCAAGCTAGTCAGTTATGCTGTTCTTTAGCTAATATAAAAGCTTCATTGAGGAGGAGATGGCTTAATACCTTGACTAAAATTAAATTTTGGTATTATCTGTGGATTTCAATTATTCATGCTATTCCACAACTCCAAAGCATGAAAAATCTAGAGCTGCTTATTACCTGTTCTAGCAGTGCTACCAATAAGTATGTGGAATCCAATATGGGTGTAAATAGAGCAATGGACTCTGTCTTTCTACCTCATTTGTTTTTAACATTTTAATAGGGCTCAAATTTTCAAAGTGTCTGTTCCAAGATATGAAATCTGGTTCATGTACTACCATATTGGACTGTCCTCTGAATGTTGGAATTCATTTTTCCCATTGACGTGAGCTGATAGAAGTGTCTTGTTCCATCACATGGAGTGCCATTTAACTCTAGTGACTTCTGGTGCCCCTCAGATCATGCTGACTGTCAGGAAAAACAGATCCCAGGGCCTAAACATGTACACAGACTTTGATTGCAGTCAATTCACTCACCCTGAGGTATAGCAGATCTGTATGTCAGAAGAAGTATACAACATATAAACAGGTAGAAAACAAGTTACTTATGGCCCTGACACAAACAAATGTTGATGTCTACTCTACATTCAGAAGCACATCCCTTTGGTCCCTAAGTCCCCTCACTCTACTGCCAACTAAACACACACATGTGCCAACTCACTGATTAACAACAAATCCCTTTCTTAAAAAAATGGAAGCAAACACCCAGAAATACTGAAAAGGAGCCCTCCAATGAAATGCACATGGTCTGATTCAATGTCCTTAAAAATGGACAGTTTGGTCCAGGGGGGCATTTTTACTTATCTTTTTTATCATAGTATTTTGTTAAGTACTCATCACTGTAACTAATATGCATAGATTTAGAGTCATCTATAGAGTTATGTAATATCAATATAAATAGAGGTACAAAGAGACCTAAAGAACTTATAGGAAAGTGCATAGAGAACAGCTGTCTTAAATAAACAAACACATAGCAAAGAATAAATAGAAAAAAATGTCGTCTTAACGCTAGGCAGATGAGCTAGATCATCTTAAAGCCCATTCTGTATGATTCTGTGGTGCGTTGGTTAAGAGCATAAGCTTTGGAAAGACTGTCAAGGTTTGAATTTCATCGTTTGCACTTGTGAACTGTGTAAGCCTGGTAAGTTATTTAACCTCGGTGTGTTTATTTCTTCATCTAAAACTGACTTATTTCAAAAGCTTTATAGGGTTATTGTGAGGATTAAAAAAGTTAATACATATGTATGTTATGTAGTAAACATTCAACGAGCTTTATTAATTATAATAATCTGCTGAGCATCTATAATGTGCCTTGAGATATTACGAAGAGAAACATGAAAAAAAGTTTGACATAGTTCTTCTACTCATGTCATTTACAATCTTTCTATGGAGAGAAGATTTATAAAAATGTAATTCAAGAAGAATTATAAAACAGTATGGTACTGACATAAATCACAACAGAAGACAGAGAAGGGAGAATGTAGAGGGGACTAGGAGGACCAGAGGACACTTGATGAGAAGGTCAGACGGGGCTCACCTTTGAGGGATGCTAGTGTTTAGGTTCATGGGAAGATGGAGAGGGATGATTTTAAGCATTGAACCAAGGAACTGAGATGGGATTAAGATGGAGGAGACTGCAGCTGTCAGACCAAGAAGAATTCAGTCAAAAAGCAGGGTGGGGCTAGATAGTGGAGCCTTGGAAATTGGCAGAGGCACTTCACCTGAATGCGCCCGGCAGTAGAAAACCATTAGAAAGTTCTTCAACACGGATGTGCCATGATGACACTGATATTTAAATACACCTTGCCTGTCAAAATGGGAGAGATTAGAGTCATGGAACCAACTGTAATATTGGTTCCAAATGTAGTTGTGCATGAGAATCAACTGGAGAGCGTTAGCCCCCAAGGACTTCGATTCAGTGAGCCTGGGGTGGCCTGGGAATCTGGATTCACAAAGTCCTTTTGAAGTATTTTAACCTGCATCTGGGATCTGAGAAGCACCGAGCTCAGAAGGTATTGAATCACTCTAGGCATGAGGCCCTGGACTATCGTGACACCGGGAGTGGAAAGGGCTATTTAGATTTGAATGGAGTCTTAAAAAAGAAATTGGTAATAGAGTGGCTCTAGGGGATTAAAAAGGAGAAAAAAGGCAAAGATGACCCCTAAGTTTCTATTCTGCTGGGAGAAGGTGGTTTGAAGGAAGGCACACTGAGATAAGTGGGGAACGAGGTGAGTTTGCGTAGATGGCAGTTCATGTAACGGCATCTCCTGGAGGCAGGCAGAACCTGAAGACCAGAGCACAAATCGGGGTCAGGACTGCAGACAAAGATTTTGGGGTCACTGGCACAGAGATGGTGGTTGAAGCCATTAGAGTGAATATGCTCCCCAGCGGGAGCTGTGTAGAGAAAGAAGAGGTATGCCCAGAGCGGAACCCTGGTGTGATACCTACCCGCTGGACAAAGAGGCAGTAGGCGATTGCAGCCAGCGAAGGAGACAGACGTTAGGCCATTTAGAACATGAGACGACTGAACTGGAGGCTTTGGAAAGTTTTAAAAGTGGTGACAGAACTGTGTAGATCATCTGAATGGTATCCGTGAAGTCTTAATGGGCTTTTCTACATGCAGAATATGAACTTATTGTGAAATAATGCAACTTGACTAAACTAGAGCATCAGTTGTCCAGTGGTTAGGTGCAAAGATTTTGTTTTTACACAGTCAACAGCAATTTTTATTCTAATCCACATTATATAATACAAATTAATCTTAAATTCTTAAAATATTTTTTTCCCCTTTACATTGTTCTTATTGAGAAAGTAAAAAAATTGTTGTCCTGCCCTAGCCAGTTTGGCTCAGTGGTTAGAGCGTCGGCCTGGGAACTGAAGAGTCTCGGGTTCGATTCCGATCAGGGCCACGTACCTCAGCGGTAGGCTCCATCCCCGCCCCAGCCCAGGGCGCCTGTGGGAGGCGACCAGTCCATGTGTCTCTTTCACATCAATGTTTCTCTCTCTCCCTCTCTCTCTCTCTCTGAAAAGCAATGGAAAAAATATCCTCAGGTGAGGATTAAAAGAAAAATTTGTTCTCCCTCCTTCTGCCAAGAACTGACAGCATCGTGGCAACAAATGAAGAACCCTGCAACCCTGGGACATGTGTTCCTACTTCAGCAATTTCATCGGTTTTGCTCTTGCTTATAGTCATCTGGCAGCTTATTTTTTTATTGACTTTATGGGGGTGACATTGGTTAATAAAATTATATCGGTTTCAGGTGTACAATTCTATGACACATCATCTGTGCATCGCATTGTGTGTTCGCCACAGGTGCAAGGATTTGAAGTGGCAGACTCGTGAAATAACTTTAGGATCTCGTCGTTTCCTTTAGGGGATGAAGGAAGTTCCCAAGGGAGACTGTGGGAAGGAGAAAAGGTCACTTTGTAGAGGGTGCTGTCTTTGCGATTTACAAGTACTTACTCATTTAACTTATTTAGTCTCTATAATTGCCCTAAACAGTAGGTATTATTATGCATATTTTATAGGTGAGACCAGTTAGTGATTAAGGAACTAAGCACAATAAGTAACTCGCCGAGTGAGATGTAACTAGAAAGGAAAGTAATTGGGTTTCTAATGAAGACTTTCTTATTCCAAAGTATGTGTTTTTTTTAATACAGTTTATAAAAAAATTTTCAATTGCATCAGCTTGAATGGCAGAAAAGAATGAATTCACACTCAAGGGGAGCAGGAACAGGCTACTGAAAGCAGGAAATTTTTTAATTCTTATGTTTTAAAAATTCATATACATGTGCATTCTATTCCTTACTTTATCCGTGTTTATTTTAATGTAAAGATAATGTTTAAATGACTAAAGTTCTCCACCCAATAATATGTACCATGTTTTTCTAGTGTTATTCCATGACACTGCCGGATACCTCCTGAGGATGCACAGCAATAAATCCTAGTCCTTTTAGTGTCTGGCACATAGTAGGCACTCAGTAAAGAGTTGCTGAATTAATGTATCAAAAGGGCCATTAGAGGTAGTTGAGTGAACCGAGAAGGCAATTTCTCAGGGGAGGGTTTCAAAGACTTCTCAGAAATGGATGAAGTTTAACATAGTTACTGTGTGGTCAAGTGAAAGAATCTAAGGATGTTACACACAGAAAGGATCTGAATAGTATGGTGCGGGGGGGGGGGGGGGGGGGGGGGAGTGTTGGTTTGGTGAGCTTGGCTATAGAGCTGTGCTAATGAGAATTAAGATCTAGCATGTGGTTTTGCTGATGGGAGGTAAAGTCAGAGAGGAATCAGAAACCCCACAGTGAGGCTTCTGAATGTTAGGGGGGCAATTCACCTGTATGTGGTGATTTAGGTGGAGGTTTAGGAAGTCAGCCAGGCACTAATGTTAAAGATAAAATCTAATAGCTTTAAAATGTCATCAAACTAGAGACTGTTACCATTTGTAGTAATGTATTTATCATTCATTCATTCAGCAAACATGTATTGAGCACATATAAAGTGTCAGGCCCCGGGCTAGGTGAGGTGACGGTTACAAAGTTAAAAACAGATGTGATACTTGCTCTTAAGGACATGATAGTCTAGTGCAGAAAATGAGAGAATAGCTACAAGGTAAAGAGCAATAGTAACAGTAAGAAATACACAAACCACATAGCAGTAAGAAGCTCAAGGAGGAGAGGCTACTTCTTTCAGAGAATCAGGAATTACTCTCGAAGGTGATAGCATTTGAGCTGAGTCTCGATGGAGGAGCATGATTTGGTCACTTTTAAATGCACTACCAGTGCTTACTCTCCTCTTGGTATGAATTCCTCTCACCTAAGCCAGAAGGGAAAATTCACCTTTTTTTTCCTTCTTTTTTTTTGCTTTTAATTGCATATCTGGAACATTCTTCAGTGGTCAAGATGCCTAGGCAAAATGATACATAGGCCAAGGTTTTATATTTTGTCTCTAAATTTATCTTTTTCTATAGCAAGTATCATACCATTTTGTGTTTTCTTAGAAGGAAAAAATTTGGACATACGCAATTTTCTGTTGAAGACATCATTGAGTAGCAGAATTTATTAACAACTCTAGTTGAACCAAAGGACACATCAACTGATTGTTAGTTCCCTGCCACCAAATGAAGATATATTATCAGTATTTGTGTTAAATATTCCATTTTAACCATGCAGATACATATTCATTAGCAGGCAGAACAACCTTAGAGTTTGCACTTTGCAAATGCTTGTTATTTTCATGAAGTCTGAGCAGGTGTAAAAACTTCGAATTGCCTCCTGCGTGTAATCTCAGAGTCTGTCATTCACACGTAGAAAACTCACCTCTTTATTTAGCTCATGGCTGGCGAGAGAGACGTTCACAGGGCCCCTCTGCCCTTGAGCTGTTCCATTAGTGCATGGAAAGCACCTTGCAGCCTGTGACAAGCGCAGCAGATCGGCCCTAAATCAAAAATCAGTGCCAGCCAGGGATCTAAGCCACCATGAAGGTCACAGCCATCAGCTGCATGCCATCTCAATCCAAACAAAACACATTGGATACAGGGGGATTTTCACAACTCACAGTAGGTGACAAACACTTCATGTTAGAGCAATCCACAGCAGTGACACGGGGAACTGACCTTTTAAGTACTTTTGAGTAATTAATCAAACTTTGAAAAAGCTGGGGTAACTTTGGGTAATATTTTTCATTTAAAAACAAAGCCCA
The DNA here is from genome assembly GCF_054644295.1 of Miniopterus natalensis. NCBI lineage: Eukaryota > Metazoa > Chordata > Mammalia > Chiroptera > Miniopteridae > Miniopterus > Miniopterus natalensis. Next base: position 39,354,897 of record NC_142083.1, on the reverse strand, counting down.
AATCTCCATAGCATGGTGTTACTGTAATCAGGATTTTGATGAAAATGTTTCTATTTCTGGTATTCATGTGTGCTTTTAAGAAACAAAATCATCAGGAACTGTATAAAAATAAGTATCCTTTGCTTTCTTGAAACATGTGCCATTGATCCACGATGAAGTGAACAATTGGAGCTTTAAACTGCTCAGTTGTGCTTATTCTGAGAGTTTACAATGAGCATTTATATTAATTCGTTGACTTTAGCACAACTTTACCTTCAACAACCCAGTTCAACTGAAATTGGTGAATCTGAGTCTAGATGTTAATAGCATTTCTGTACCATCTGTCCAGAGAAGGTTTTGAATAATATAAACATTATTTAGATATTATGGGTTGAATTCCCTTTTCATCTTTAACTCAAAAAAAAAAAAAAAAAAAAAAAAGGAGGAACAATGTATCAAAGTTAAATGATAAATCCTCTACCTACGTGATAGGTTTTCTTTTAGGGCAACCTGAGAATTAATTGCCTAGGTTAACAAGAATTGGATAGCCAAGCAAACTAGCCAGATTTGGCTAAATTGACTTGGAAAATGCTTATGTTTTACAAAATGAATAGCTTATATGCAAAAATTATTCTTTTGATGGAACTAGCCTGTGAACGTGACCTGGTGGAATTCCATCGCACTGCCGCGGGGGTCAGGGAGGCAAAGCTTCGCTATCCACCTTGGATGAAATGACCGACAAGGGGCGGACATAGAGAGAAACACATACTTTATTCTGCACAAGCTAGCTTTCGTAAATGATGTTGAACAAAGCAGTGGGTACAAAGAGCAGGGAAGAGAATGAAATGCTCTTTACAGCCTAATCAGGTTCACCGTCACCGAGACTATTTTGAGAACGTGCCCTCTCAGAGACAAACGGTGGGCCCAAGTAGGTCTACTCTTGAGTGAATTCTTGGTTAATTTGCTCAAGCTTGTGGAAGTTTCAGGAAACTGGAAAAGCAAAGCGATCCGGCAGGAGCGTATGTAATGGAAGAATGCCATCTGCTGGTGAACCTTATCAAATCCCTATTTAATGAGGGAACCGAGAGGACACGTGCTCTGCAGACCAGGAAGAGTCCTAGTTTGTGAAAGCACCTTTTTCTTCTGAGAAATCTGCTCTCGTAAGCCGATGCATACCTTGATATACATTATTCATTTTAAATTAACTTGATTACTAATTTCATGGAATCACTAGTCAGGAAAACCTTGAAAGGAAATGGGCGTGAAGGGCCCCCCCCCCCCCCCTTTTTGCCAATTTACAAAGTTTTTGTATTCATCACTCATCAGTAGTCAGCCAGTGAATCTGTTCTATTTAAAAGCTCTGGCTTTTCACTTAATGCATCCCATCTGTTTCTGAAATAAATTGCAATAATCCGTGTTTAATTTTAATCAATGTATTACTAAATATGCAAATTATATTAAAAGCCATGCTTTGAAAAAGCTTTCATTTGTAAATATGGTAGTTTAAAACAGGAAGCATATCTAAAAGCCATTTAGCTACAGTAGCCTAACTCTAACACTGTAGCTGATTTATAAAGCAGGTCGCAAGTTGATCTTCCCTCCGCAAGGGGATATGTAAAACTGTTGCACATCAGATTTTGTTAACATCGGCTGGGCTGGTGCTAAGGCGTAAGAAACTCACACTTCAGCAACCGTGTCTTTTACATTTAAATTAAGGTAATCTTATCCCATTCTACATCTTCCTAATTTTTTCTTACACAACCTAACATATGAATTTGCGTGATTGGTTTATGAATCACAGTTAAAGCGATTTGAGCAAGCCTTTCAATCAATCTTACATTTTTTGTGTCTAATTTACTTGTGATTTGCATAATTAATTGTGGGAGGGATCCTTTGGGAGCCTCTCTCTTTCCCCCTTTTCCTTTCCTACCTTGTGTCTCATTCGTTGACCAGACAGGCTGGGACTGATCCTGGAGTTCTTTCAGGCTTGGTAGATGACTTTGTTAGCACTCCAGAAATAGAGCAACTTTGTTACGTTGCTCTGCCTGACCTGCCTGGATTGAAGGGTAAATTCTGAAAATTAGGTCCATTATATCTGCAAAACAGTCCATTAACATGGCCGTCGCTGAACTGTGTATGCACTTTACCAAGCAATTACCTTAAAAGAGAATTTTGGAACTTTCCTGTGCACAGGACATGAGTGTGTGGGAACACATACAACCCTGTTCCTCTGACTGAAGACTGTCATCCACTGATCGTGGTACTGGTTTGGGGGCATTACCTGTGGTGTAGTCTGATTAATCAATGCTAGGCTATAGGGAAATTTCAAGAATTTTGCCAGCGTGTTGTTAAACAAGTCATTCTTAAAAATAAAATTACTTAAACTTACATTAAAATAAATTGTACTAAAAACAAAGGTAACAGATGCTCAAACATCATATTCTAATTATTGTGCTACATTTTATTGTTGTCTATGTTCTTAAGGTTATTTATTTCTATTCATTGTATCTGCATGGTGAAAATACTAGGTAATGATGCACTATTGTCTATTTCTTTCTCTACATTTACCAGCATCACATTGGTAGATTGAAATTGGCCATGGTGGGAGTATTTATACCATAGAAATTGGCAAAAGCTACCAATCAAGGCACACCACTGTCTTCGATTATAGTACAAACACAGCAACTCAATGCATATTCTCTGTCATTTACTCCTGGGTTCTTTTAAGAGAGTAATGGCAGTTCTCACAGAACTGTTTTTACCAAAAGCGATGTATACATTTGAGTCCCTAGGGAACCTTAGCCCCCATTTTCTGTTAAACTTTAAAAATTAAGGGTTATTTTTTGGAAAATATAGAAAAATATTATTTTAGTGACTTCATTATTTTGAAAGGAGGAAAGTCATTACATATTCATACTTTACTAAGGAACTCATGTCTTGCATTTTAGCTTACCAGGCAATTTACTGCTGAGTTTAAGGGTTGGCCACGCAGTTCTGAGACTAGAATGTGTCCGAGAACTAGTTTGTGAAATAAACTCATGGCAACAGTATAAGTAGTAGAATCACGCCAACGACCATCTTTGTTAGAAATAAGCTTATTTCTTTATGCAACAGATTTATTAATCATACCTCAGGATTCTTAATAATCAGTAAATGAATTAAAAACCTCAGCTTGTAATCCAAGGTCATTTTAAAATTGGAAGCAACTTCAGCCCATCCTAAGAATGCTAATGATGTAAAATAAGTAGGGCCCAGTCTTCTGGGGAGCATGGTGGAGGTCAGGAGGCCCTTCTGGTGAATGCACCAATCTGCTCGGCTTCCACAGGCCCTTTGTCTGGCCAGACTCCCGGGAAAGGTGGACTGTCTGCTGTTGCCTAGCACTTGTGTGAGGTTTTTTGCTGTTTTCAGTTTCCTTATTTGTTTTCTGTTTGTTTGTTTTATACTCACTGATCAGATATCACTCATAATCCACTAAAAATGTGGACCATGGTAAAATTTCCTCTCCTAAACAAAAAGAGAATTTGAGATATGATTTTTTTCTTTATAAAACATTTTTAAATGTTAAATATTAATTAAAAATACATTGAGGCTAAAGAATAAAATTTTGATGATTACCTATACGCCTACTCCTATTTTTTTTTTTTTTATTGATTTAGAGCGAGAAGGAGAGAGAGAGAGGCATCAATTTGTTGTTTCACTTATTTATTTATTCATTCATTGGTTGCTTCTTGTACGTGCCCTGACTGGATCAAACCCATAACCTTGGCATATCATGACTACATTCTAACCAACTGAGATACCCAGCCAGGGCCTCCTATTTAAAAAAAAATTGTTTTAAAGAACATTTGAATTACCCTGTGTACCCATCCCTTCCCTCTTTACTTAGAGGTAACCATTATAATGACTTGGAGTCTTCATTTGCTTACTTTTACTCACTGTTTTAACATATATTTTCTTCTAGACAATATATTACTTATGCACGTTTTTTTGTTTTTATACAAAGAGAATTGTACTGTATATATTCTCCGTGACTTTATTGCTTCTACCATAAGTCATTACTTTTCACTGGCATATAGTACTCCATTGTATGCCTATGCCACAATCTGTTCATTCTAGTCTTAGTAAACATGAGGCTGTTTGCTATTTTCTTGGTTATGAATAGTACGAGTATACTATGAATATTCTTACCCATGTATCCGGTGCACGTGGGGAAGAGTTTCCTTAGGTACATGCCTAGGAGCAGAATTACACATGCCTCCCTCTCTACTAGGTAAGGCCAAATTGCTTTTAAGTGATTTTACGAACCATACCACAAGCAGGGCATGTATCCTAGTGTCTCCCGTGATCACTAAATATTGTCAGAATTTAAAAATTTTGCAAACTTGACAGATGTGAAGTGCTATTGTGAGCATCACTCATCTTTTTATGCTTTTGGCTACTTGTACTGTTTCTTTGTGAAATGCTTGTTCAAGTTACCTATTTTCTACTGGGTCCTATGTCTTTTCTTATTGATTTAGAGCAGTTCTTTATATATTCAGGGTACAACTTTTTTTTTGCCACTAAGAGGTTATTACAAATCACTTCTCCCAGTGAGTGGTTTATCTACTTAACTCTTCCTGTAGGTCTTTTGATAAACGGTTCTTAACTTTTCCTTACTGTGTGCAATGCCACTTTTGTCAAAAATCAGGTCTGTTTCTGGGCTATTTTATTAGGCTGGTATTTTGTCTTTGTGTGCCAACATCAGTGTCTTAATTGTTCTAACTTTATGATATACCACCTGGTCTCTGGTAAGGCAAATCTCCTCATATTATTTTTCGTCCTTAAAAGTGTCTAGGCTATTCTTGGCCCTTTTAATATAAATTTTAGAAGCAGCCTATTTCTACAAAGAAATCTTGTTAGGGTTTTCCATTAGCATTGAATGGTTACGTTTTTATGAACTTAAGTATTCCAATCCACAAGTTTAAGATATATCTCTATTTGTTTGGTTCTTTAGTCTCAAAATTTTATACATTCTCCATAAGGATCTTACACACTGTTATAGTTTTTTCTAGGTACTTTGTATTTTTTGATGCTATTGCAGTGTTTTTTGTAGATTCACATGCAGCATAAGAACTAACACAGAGAGGCCCCTTGAACACTTTCCCCTAATGATAACCTTTTGCAAAGCTATAGTATAATATTACAACCAAGAAATTAATGTAAGCCGTCATTTTTATTCAGATTTACCCAGTTTTAACTGTACTTGTGTATGTGTGTTTTTATGTACACTTTTATCACCTATGTAGGTCATGTATCCATTACCATTTTCCAAGGTACTGAACATTTCCAACACCACAAGGATCCCTCCTGTTGCCTTTCATAACTACACCGCCCTCCTCCGTTTCCTCACCACTTTTTACCATCTGGTCATCACTAATCTCCCTCCATTTCTAAAATTTTATTATTTCTAACATTTTATATAAATGGCATCATACAATATGAATTTTGGGAGGACCGTTTTTTCTTCTCATAATTCTCTAGAGACTCATCCAAGCTCTGTGTATCAATAATAGTCTGTTCATTTTGATTGCCTCGTAATATTCCATTTCCCTGATGGTTCACGGTGTTGAGCGTCTCCCCTTGGCCTATTTTCCATCGGTGTACCCTCTTCCGTAAAATGTTTGTTCGTCTCTTGTTCATTTTCAAATCGGAGTGTTTGTTTCTTACCATTGAGATTTGCGGGTGCTTTACATATTCTGGATACAAACCTTTTAAGAAACGTGTTTCGGAAATATTTTCTCCTGGTCTGTAGTTTGTCTTCCCATTTTTTTCCCACGGGCTTTCACAGAGCAAAAGTTTTTCATTTAAGTGAGGTCCAGTTTATCAATTTCTCTCTCTCATGGATTATATATTTGACATCAAGTCTGAAAACTCTTGGCTTAGTCCCAGATACCAATAATTTTCTCCTATGTGTTTTTCTAAAAGCTTTATAGGTTTCCATTTTATGTTCAAGTCTATGACTCATTTTGAGCTAGTTTCTGTGAAAAGTGTGAAGCTTAGGTGGAAGTTCTTTCTCTCTCTCTTTTGCCCGTGGATGTGCAAAGCTGTTCTGGTATAATTTATTGAAAACGCTATCTTCGACTGCCAGTTCTCGGTTTCTCAAATGCCTGGAAAAGGAAACTTTGGAAAACTACCAGGGAAGGGAAGCACCCACCGAGACCCCGTTGTCCCGGGATTGACAGCGTCTGCTCAGTTTTGGCACCATGAGCCGCAGTTCCCAGCCCTGTTTCCCTGGCCCTCACCCCGGACTCCCCCCCATCCGGCCTGGCGTTGGGGAGGGGTCCCGAGAGCTCGGCGCCTTTGAGGGTGACCATGATCAACATCCACAGAGGGGACCGCGGTGCCCTCGAGCCCCTGGGCTCCGGTGAAGGCTGGGGACCGGAACAGGGCCTATGCTTTCTTCATTCAGCTGGTTTTGAACCTCTGTCAAAAATCAGTATAGCATATTTGTGTGGATCTATTTCTGGCCCTTCTACTCTGTTTCATCGATTCCGGTGTCTGCACCTCTGCCCAGACCGCAGTCCTGACTGCTGGAGCTATGCGGGAAGCCATCGCACAGACAGTGATTTATCTCACTGTTTCTTTGTCAGGATTGCTTTAGCAATTCTAGGGCCCGTGCCTTTCATAGAGGATTTAGGTAGTCCTGTTTGCGAAAAAATCTTGCTAGTGTTTTGATAGGAACTGCATTAAACTATAGATCATTTTGGGGAGAATTGACATCTTTATTATAATGAGTCTTCCAATTCATGAACACTGTATATCTCTTCATTTAAGTTTCTTTGAGTTTTGAAAGTGAGCATTTTGTGATTTTCAGCCTGTAGACCCTGCACATGTTAAGTGTATACATACTTATTTCCCTTAAGTGATTATAAATTATATTGTGTTCTTAATTTTAGTTTCGGCATGTTCGTTGTTAGTATACTTGATTCTTACGTGTCCTTTTATATTTATTTAAATTACTGATATATTTAGATTCATTTAAACAGTTTTATTTGGTGACTTCTATTTGTTTTGCCTTTTCTATGATTCTTCCTTTTCCTCTGAATCAGCGGCATATATTTTTGTCATTCAGTTTCTCCCCTCTTAGGAAATTTTATGTTCTAGTATTTCTGTTTTGGTGGTCACTCTAGACTTAGCTTTTGAATTCTAACTTATCAAAATTTAATGTTAATTAATATCTTATCCCCTTCTTAAACGTAATAAGTCCTTAGAAGATTTGAACTCTAATCTCAGCGGCACGCACTCTAACTTATATGCTATTGTCACGTATTATATCTTTTTTGTTTAGCTCCACAAAGCAATATTATTGCTGTTTTATAAGAGTCACTGTGTGTTTAAATTCAATCACATGTCTACCATTTTATTTGGTGTAAAGCCTTCCTTCTGAGATTACTTTCCTTCTGTTTGAAGTACGTACTTTTGAATGTTTCTTATCCTTCTGTCATTCTGATCACATGCGTGTCAGACCTGCTCGCTCTGTGCTCCATGTTTCTTAACCTTTCCTTTATATTTCCTATCTCTTTGTCTGGATATGTAGATGTGTGATTCTGCTGCATTCGAGATAAATTACTGACATCTATCTTCCAGTTCACTGATTCTCTCTTTAGCTCCTCTTAATTTGCCTTAGAACATATTTATTGAGTTTTAAATGTCAATTATTATGCATTTGGTTCTTTTTCAAATGTTTAGTTATTTATTTTCATGTTTTTTACATTTTTCTCTTATTTCACTAAAGATATTAAAATATTTTAAATTCTGTGATTGATATCTAATATCTAAAGTTTTCATATATTTTGTTCTGTTCTCTTTTATTTCTGCTGGTTCTTACAGTGCTTTATTTTCTTCTGTGTTTTGTGAATTTAGATGACTGAGTTGATATTTCTTTTCTTTTTAAAAAAAAAATATATTTTATTGATTTCAGAGAGAGGGAGAGGGAGAGAGAGATAGAAACATCAATGATGAGAGAGTCATTGATCAGCTGCCTCCTGCTCGCGCCCTGCTGGGGATGGAGGCGGAAGCCCAGGCATGTGCCCTGACGGGGAATCGAACCGAGATCTGAATCATAGGTTGATGCTCAACCGCTGAGCCACGCCGACTGGGCTGTGGGTGATATTTCTTAAAACAGTGGAAATTCTGTGAGGTCTGTCTTGAAGATGACAGGATTTATGTTTGCTTCTGTTGTCTTTCTGGGACCACTTTAAATTATTGGCTTGAGGTTTTTCAAACTACCTAGGTATTATGAATTCAGGCTGTAGACCATGAGAAAGTTACTGTGGTTACTAATACTTTTTTTCCTCTGCACTCTCCATTTATTCTTCACTAAGGTTGGCAATTTTCCCTGCAGTTCTCTTTGGGGGCATGGGGAAAGGAATTGGGATTTTTTTTTTTAAATCCTCACCTGAGGATATGTTTTTATTGATTGGAGAGAAAGGAAAGGAAAGAGAGAGAATGGGAGAGGGAAAGGGAGAGGGGGAGAGAGAGAGAGAGAGAGAGAGAGAGAGGTGTGAAAGATACATCAACCAGCTGCTGCTTCTATGAGCCCCGACCAGGGATCAAACCTGAAACCTAGGCATGTGCCCTGACCAGGAATCGAACCTGCAGCCTTTTGGTGTATGGGACAATGCTCCAGCCAACTGAACCACCTGGCTGGCCAGGGCAGAATTGGGATTATTTTTAGTATATTCTTTTTAGTATATTATTACAGGAAAGGTGTATCATTTTGTGGTCTCATCTTTATGGGGGGGAATCACTTATTATGCTTTATATTTTGGTCAGGCCCTGATTTTCTCCTCTTTCTCAACTCCTAGGAGGCTGTGGAATCTAAGCTCAAGGTAATTTAATTAGATATATACTCTCAAGAGAAGATTTCAGTGCTGTATTACCTCTCTGGGTCCTCATATTCACTTAGTTTTTGACTTTTGAATATTCTTTAATATCTTGCGAGGTCATTAATGCCTTTAAAAAGGAAGTTTTAGTACTTTATCTAGCATTTTAAGACTTTTTATTAGGAGGTCAGGCTGGTATCCAGACCACCATACTTCTAGAAATGGAAGTTCATTTTTCTTTGGAAGGTAATTAAAGTGAAGGTTATAGTCATCCTTAATAGTATTCATAATGACGTAAAATCATTTCTGAACCTATGATAGATACTCTAGTTCAAAATTAATACAGGGCATATAACTGAGTAAATTATCTATCTCATGTAGATATTGAGTGTGGGGGTCTCCTCTATAGATATATTCACAAATGTAAATGTTAAACCAAATGAAAACATTTGTATTGTTATAGCTTCTCTTCATTTCTGCACAATTTTTATGTCACAAAGTATGCGATATTCCTTGCAACAATCCTATGAAGTTGATATTTTCATTGTGTAATTGGGGTATTGTAAGGGACGAAGCTAGTAATGGCTGCATTATATTCCATTGAATTCATACGTTATTTTTCTTCACCTTTCACTTAGAATTAAGGTTGTTCCAGTGTTTGGAGATTTTTTGTTATACATACTATGGTCATGAAGTTTATTGATATGAGTTTCCCTCTTTTCTTCCTATAAGAACATTCTTAGAAATAAGGATTTCTGGCTAATGAAGTATGGAAAACTTTAATTATTAAAAATCTCACTTAGGTATGTTGACTTGAGATATTGTAGCCTTCAAGTTTAGTGTAATAACCTTTAGAGAATCTTTGGAAACTTTATAAAGATTGTAGTTGTGGTAGCCTCAGGATTTTTACTAGTAGTGGTCTTGGAAAAGAATTTTCCCAGGACTTTGGCTCCTTTTACATAAGCCAATTTGTAAGAAGATTTTCCTTTCAGTTGTCAAACAATCTCTTTCATTAGTTGAAGCCCATAGGCCTTAAATGTGAAACAGGATTTTTAGACAACTTGATTGTAATATAACAGTTTCAATAGATAAAAAACTGTTTGAAATGCAAGAATGTTGTTAGCTCTTAGCAGTATATTTAAAAAGGGTTTTTGGCTCACTTGGGCCTGGGCAGCATGGCCTCCAAATGTCCAGCCACTCTAAAAAAGTTGCAAGAGTTGAGATTTAAAAAATGAGATCCTTGGACCATTTCCCTGAGGCAGTTAAGGCCACAAGACCAGCTGGGGATCTTGGTGCTGCTGCTATTACGCCTGCTAAGATATGTCCACAGAATTATCCAAATAAGGCCCTTTCCTTGGGGTCCTGCCAGCTGCTGGAGTGACACCCGAACCCAGCCCACCCACTTTATAGGCTGTGGAGAGTTCTGGAAGGAGGGATGAGATGCCACAATCAGTTCCCTCTTAGCTGGGTGTCTTCCCGTTTCCCTCCTCACTGGGTTGAGGCAGGCTAGACGGTATTCTTGAAGATTGTTTATGCTTTACTTGTGTTTTATCTTGTGAATCTGTGCTCTGTGTTTAAAGGCCCAGTTACGTAGGGAAAAGAACCTACTCTTGTTTCCCTCCCACCAAGAGGAGAAAATTAATCAGACTATAATAAGTTTTCTCTTGTGGGGTGGTTAGGCACCATTTTGAAGTCCTGACCGCCAAGCCATCAGGAAGCCTCATCGGATCCAAGCTGGGTTTATGAGGACATCCTTCTATCCGGAATGTTCATTGTGATTATTGCTGCCGTATCATCATCATCATCATTATTCTATTGGTATATTTTTGCCTGTTACTGTATATATTAAGTACTATGCTAATTTCAGAACAACTCTTTGAAGTATCATTATTATCCTCGTTGTATAGGAAACCAAGGCTTAGAGAGGTTCAGTAACTTGTCTGATGCATCGGAGCCAGGGTTCAAACCCAGTTCTGTGTGCTGCATTGCCTCCCAATTAATACTAGAAAATAATCCATCTAAAACCTTGTTATGTAAAGTGCTGATCATAGACTAGCAGCAAAGACATCACCTGGTGGATTATTGGAAAAGCAGAATAAGTCCCACTCCACCCCAGAGCTACTGCGTCACAATCTGCATTTTAACAAGACGCTCAGTTGACTCTTACGCACACTGACGTTTGGGAAGTACTGCTGTTAAACAGGACACTGAGGAGGCGGATCAGCTTGAGCAGGAAGGCATTCTGGAGGCAGGACATGAACTAACTTGTAGAAGGATAATTTCAAATTTTGTCTCTAATTTTTCTCATAGGCTAGCACAAACTTGTATGTGTACATAATAAATGACAATTTTTGTATTGGAGCAACAAAGCTGAGTGTAGCATTCTTTTTTTTTTTAACTTTTAAAAAATTGTTTATACTATTACAAATGTCCCCATTCTTCCCACCTTTGCCCACCCCCTTGACCCCCTTCCCTTGACCCCCTTCCCTCTGGCCATCACCACACTGTTGTCTGTGTCTATGGGTTATGTATAAATGTTCTTTGACTAATCCCTTCACCTCCAATCCCCCCACCTGTCTCCCCTCTGACAGCTGGCAGTCTATTCCATGTATCTATGCTTCTGTTCCTATTTTTTCATCAGTTTATTTTGTTCATTAGATTCCACGTATAAGTGAGATCATATGGTATTTGTCTTTCTCTGACTGGCTTATTTCACTTAGCAAAATAATCATCATCCATTGCGTCAAAAAAGGTAAGAGTTCTTTCTTTTTTTACAGCCATATAGTATTTCATGGTGTAAATGTCCCACAGCCTTTTTATCCACTCATCTTACTTATGGGCCCTTGGGCTCTTTCCAAATCTTGGCTATTGTAAAAAACACTGCTATGAACATAGGGATGCATATATTCTTTCTGAATGGTGTTTCGGGATTCCCAGAAGTGGGATTGCTGGGTCAAAAGGCAGTTAATTTTTAATTTTTTGAGGCACCTCCATACTATTTTCCATAGTGGCTGCACCAGTCTGCATTCCCACCAACAGTGCACTAGGGTTCCCTTGTCTCCACATCCTCAATGGCACTTGTTGTTTGCCGATTTATTGATGGCAGCCATTCTGGCAGGTGTGAGGTGGCATCTCATTGTGGTTTTAATTTGCATCTCTCTGATGATTATTATGATGTTGAGCATTTTTTCATATGTCTATTGGCATCTGTACGTCCTCTTTGGAGAAGTGTGGCCCTTTGCCCATTTATTAATTGGGTTGTTTGTCTTTCTGGTGTTGAGTTGTATAAGTTCTTTATATATTTTGGGATTCTTTTGTATATTCCAAGGAACGGGAAACTGATTAGACCAATCATTTTCAACTTTCTCTGGCTCAGACCTTGATGACTCAAGTTTACTGTGATAGCGAAATCCTTGAACAGAAATTTTGACTGTGGAACTATTTATACTTATAAAGGCAGATGAAAGAAAATAAAATATTTACTGACCTACTTCTCAGTAGAACTAGGCTGTTTTTATATGAGCTGGGCAGGCAATCCTAGAAGGTGGGCTTCATTTGTTTCCATTTCCATTTTCATAATTTAAACTTCTGCTATTGAGCCTATAACAAAATCCTCTAATCCATGGACAGAGACAACTTGGTCTTGTCACCTGACAGCTATTCATTAATATTGGTGACTGGAAAAGGCCAGACAAACGAATAGACAGTTTTGTGAGTTCAGGATAGATGGTTGAAGCTTAGGCCCACTGTTCCTTTTCCCGTCATTAAAGAGTTGAACACCCTAGTATTTTTGTGACTCAGGTAAGCACCGTGGGAACTACTTTACTGGAGCGATGTGGCAGGAAATAAAGTCTTTGTTATTAGCCTTCTGGGCTAGTCATCCTTGCCTCTGAGCTGTGCCTACAAGGAGGTTATTGTACACAATACAGACATAGCTGACATCAAAGCAAACATAAAGCAATAGCTTTCTGAGAGAGAGCGCACCGTTGTTACCTTAGGATCTGACATTACTTTTGACATTCTGAATCTCAGTGTTTATGAGAAACATCAATAATAATAACCACCCTTTGCATGGGTACAGCACCTTTCTCCCCAGGCTCTGAGTGTTTTGCAAGCATGAAGCGTTCCGTGCAGAAGGGGAAGGTGGAGTGGGAGAATCTGGCTCCAGACAATTAAGAGCTAAAATTTTAAAAAATTTTTCTCAGCATGGAACATAAGGGGGATAATTTAGGATAGGAAATGAAGGATGTTGGATCCAGCTGAGACTGTAAGGGTAATTTAGCAATGACCTGACTCAGTTTGTCCAGCTAAAATTAAACATGACTTCAAAACAAACTCGGAAATCACTGAATCCACGAATATCTCTGGCATTTGCCCCAAACTGTTGAAGTACTAGATAAAGTTTAATCATAACTACTGGTTTTGCAAACTCATCTAATATAACTTCAAAGTTATTTTGTCAACATGTGCAAATTTTATAAACACAGTCAAAACATTCCTTTTTGCCTGGAGAGGAATGACAGTAAAACCACCGGCGGCAGCAGCAGCCATCTGTTCTCTAGACTTTGGTGCCGGGGGCAGGACCTTTGCCTTATTTCATGCTGGTATCCCTTGCTCCTAGACTATGCCTTTCCCACGTTGCACGCTTAATAAATGTTTGCTTGAGTTTAAATTTTGTAGGTGCTTTATTAAAAACTGTTTTTCATAGTCTCTTCTCAGTTACCTTTGGTTTTCAGAATTTTTTGGACTGTATAAAATTTTTCCACATATAATGACATAGATTAAAATTTGTTCTAGAATGTTATCTGGAATTTTATCTTTTAAACATAATTTCTATATTAGACCTATGTAAACGTAAAGATTCTGACCCACAAAGGATATTCTACTAGTTTATGAGATTATTTTTAAAAAACAAAGAATATTGTATTTAATTTTAAAAGACATAATAAGTTTTTAAAGATCTTTATTTAAAATTGTATTCTTGGAATAGAATCTTTAGATTCAGCTGGAATGCTTGACATTTTCTCCAGAAATGTTACATTGTATTTTGTAGGTTGATTTTCATATGACAGCTGTAACTGTAATATGCTTTTCAAAATCACACAAATATATTTATAGAGCTTCTTTCTTTCTCTTTCTTTCTTTCTTTCTTTCTTTCTTTCTTTCTTTCTTTCTTTCTTTCTTTCTTTCTTTCTTTCTTTCTTTCTTTCTTTCTTTCTTTCTTTCTTTTTTTTTCTTTTTAGAGCTTATTTCTTTGATGCAGTTTAATAACTTCACAAAATGATTCTGTAGGTTTTGCAAAGGAAGATGCAGTGCTGGTGAGAACAGCTCTTTAGTATTTTGAAAAGCACAGGCATAATATGAGGAGGGAGCCACGCAAGAGATAAATGTGGTAGGATTTACAGATGTGGAAGGAGCCGCGCACTGACCTGAGGGTTCTGTAGATTAGTAATGATAATGATGTTTATATATTGCCTTACTCTTTTGTTCCTTCTTTGGGCCTTAGAAAGAGAGGGTTAATTATTTTTTCTGTTCATAGCACAGCACCGTTGTTATCCATCAAGACTCTTTACCCTTTTTACCTCTCCATTCCCTCACTCCATTCCCGTTTCTCTCCCTCCCAGATATGCCCTAAACAAATGTGCCTGATACATGTACATATGAGGGTCATGGGTATGTATTTGGATAAGTATGAATCTTTATTTTTATTTTTTTCCATTTTTAAATTACTTCTATTTTTCAATTACGGTTGACTTACATTATTAGTTTCAGGTGTACACCCAGCGCTTAGACATTACCTAACTTACCAAGTGATCGCCCTGATAAACCTCCCACCATCTGACACCAGACATAGTTATTAGAGTATTATTGACTGTATTCCCTGTGCTGTACTTCACATCCCTGTGCCTATTCTGTAACTACCAATTTGCACTCCCTAATCCCTTCACCTTTTTCACCCACCCTACCAACCTCCCTCTTATCTGGCTATTGTCAAAATATTCTCTTTATCTATGAGTCTGTTTCTGTTCTGCTTGTTTGCTTATTTTATTTTTCAGATTCAATTATTGACAGATATGTATTTATTGCCATTTTATTGTTCATATTTTTAAATCTTTTTCTTCTTAAAGAAGACCCTTTAACATTTCATGTGATACTGGTTTGGTGGTGATGAACTCCTTTAGCTTTTTCTCGTCTTGGAAGCTCTTTATCTGTCCTTCGATTTTAAATGACAGCTTTGCTGGGTAGAGCAATCCTGGTTGTAGGTTTTTGCTTTTCATCACTTTGAATATTCCTTGCTAATCCCTTCTGGCCTGCAAGGTTTCTGTTGAGAAATCAGCTGACAATCTTTTTTTAATTTGTATTATTTAATCCTTTCCTGACGATATGTTTATTGATGGGGGGGAGAGACATTGATGTGAAAGAGAAACATTGATTGGCTGCCTCCTGTGCGCACCTGACCGGGGACTGGGCCCACAGCCCAGGCAAGTGCCCTGACAGGGAACAGAACCAGCGACCTTTCAGTGCACAGAGGATGCCCAACCAATTCAATTACACCGGCCAGGAGTTAGCCATTATATTTTAAAGCTTTCAGCTCCTTTTTTCTTCTCTTCTCCTCTGCGGCTACAATAATATGCACTTTGTTTCTCTTAAGAGTATCCCATAGTTCTCAAGGGCCTTCTATACTCTTTTATTCTTTTTGCTTTGTTCTCCTCTGACTAAGTCATTTCGGATGACCTGTCTTCTACCTTACACATTTTTTCTTCTGCTTGATCCTGTCATTGATGTTCTATATGATTATTTTATTTTATTCATTTTATTTGTATTATTTTTCAGCTCCAGAATTTCTGTTTGACTTTTAAAAAAAATAATTTCTTGGTTAAACTTCCCATTTTGTTCATGTATTGTTTTCCTGATTTTGTTGAATTGTCTTTCTGTGTTTTCTTGTAGCTCACTGAATTTCCATCCATAAAACAACTATTTTCAATTATTTATAGGGCAACTAGAAGATCTTCATTTCCCGGAGTCAGTTTCTGGAAGGTTATTATGTTCTTTTGGTGGTGTCATGTTTCCTTGATTTTTCATGTTCCTCAAAGTCTTGTGTTGCTCTTTGCATTTGAAGAAGGTGTCACCTCCTGTAGGCTTTACTGCCTGGCTCCAGAGAAAAATACCTTCTGGCAGCCTTGTTGGGGATTCTGGGACTTTCTTAGACCTTTTCTATGTAATGTGTGCTGCACACTTATTGTTCCCTCTTGGGTTGGGGGATGTGTTAAGATTGTATGCCTTCTTTTGATCCTGCAAAGCCAGGCTGTGTGTTGTCAGCCTCCCGTTTATTTTCTCTTGAACGATGCTGAATGCTCAAGTTCAAGTCCTTTCTCCCAACAGTGTGGTCAGGCGGGCTTTCTGCACATGCTCACTAGCTGTCTGCAAAGCCTCACTCCCACCACCATCTCCTGCATGCACAGAGAGCCTGAGAGCTGGCTGTAGGATGTGGGTGAGGTGTGCGGGACATTGCGAGTGCCCATGGGCCAGTTTGGGGGATCCATAGGTTAGGCATTTCCTGTAGCTCACTGGTGGGCTTCCAGATTCAGTGCATGAAGCAGTTAGTAGGATCCACATTCCTTTGATGCTCTCTGCAAGCGATGGCTGCTGTTCTCCCAGCTGCTTCCCAGTTGTGCTGCACACCCCAGTATTCTGGATGGGGTGAGAAAGAAGTGGTTCTCTTGGTGACTTCCCGCACAGCTGGGGAAGCTGGGAAATCCCTCACATGCTCTGTTTTCCCCATGAGAGTAATCCCTGGCCAAGGAGATCTCTCTTGGCACTGAGCTATGCCATCTTGGGAGAGGGGTGATTGGATAAAGTGAGACTGTTCTTCCTACCCTCTTGAATGTGTGTAATCTTGGATGTTTCTGCTCTAATGGTTTGCTGGGGCTTCTCTGCTGGACTCCCAGAGCTCTACAAAGGCACTCTCCTCCACGGGTGATTGTCTAAATCAATGGTCTTTGGGGGAAGTCTGTAGAAAACTGTTAGTCTGCTATGTTGATTATGTCACTCCCTATTTTTATTTTTTTAAACATAATATAAAATTTACCAAGTTAGCCATTATGAAATGTATAGTTGTGTTAAGTACATTCACATTATTGTGTAACCAATCTCTAGAACTCTGATTATTGTTATTATATTACTATTTTAATCCTCATCTGAGGATATTTTTTCCATTGCTTTTCAGAGACAGTGGAAGGGAGAGAAAGAGAAACATTGATGTGAGAGAAACATCGATGTGAGAGAAACACACTGATTGCTTGCCTCCCACACGCACTGGGACCAGGGCCCAGTGGTGAGCATATTGAACCCACGACACTTCAGTTCGAGGGTCAGTGCTCTAACCACTGAGCAATCTGGCTAGGGCCATTTGGTTTCTTTTGATAGTGTCTTTGTCTTTATTGATACAGCCATTTGGTATACAGGTTGTTTTCCTGACTTTATCCACATCTTCGTTAGGTCATTGAGTCTCTTGATGTCTTTAGTAAATCCAATGTCTGGGGTTCTTCAGGGTAATTTTTTATCAGTTAATTTTATTCCTTTGAATGGGCCACACTTTACTATTTCTTTGTATGCCTGTGATTATTTTTTTTAAACTGGATATTTGAATCTTAATGTGTTAACTCTGGAAATGAAATTCTCCTCTTTCCCCAGAATTTGCTGGTTTTAATTTTATTTATTTTTTTGATTGTTGAAAGGTGTCTTTGTGGTGGGGATTAGTCTGAGGTGAAAGCTTACGGTCTCCTTAGGTCATATTTGAGCCTGTGTCTTTGCTGGGCATGTGTGGTGGCTTTCTAAATTCCTCTGTACATGTGGTTGCTTTTGAATGTCCTAATCCTTAAATGTCTGGCTCGCCAGAGGGGGGAAAGGGGAGCGGGGAAAAATACCCCAAAATGTTATTTCTTTAAATTCCCTGGAAGCAGCTTCAGTCATTTGGGATGAAACAATGCTGGCCAGAACCTGTGCTAGCCAAGATTTCCCCTGGAAGCTGCAAGCTTTTAAATAGACTTCAGAGTCCCAAAATAGTCCACATAGTTTCTGACAGTACAATTGTTGTCATCTAGGTGGAGAGAAGGATTCCAGATGCTTCCTACTCCTCCAGCTTCCCTGAGGTCATTCTAGTATAATCTTATACCAGGTTCTTTTTCAGCTGTCCTAAAAGGAACCAAGGGAGAAAGTGTTCACCCCTGGACCAGTGCTTTAAAGACCAGAAGAGTGTTCCTTAGATCAGAGTAATGAGGCAGTGGGCAAACCCCCAAAGAATGTGGAAAATCAGGATAAAATTTAGGCTACTTGGGCAACCATGTTGCCTCATCTGAAGATTGTCGTTCTAGGACTAAAATCCTGGTGTTCTTGGGTTTGTTTCACTAAAGATGAGTCCCGCGTTTCCAGGGGCTAGTCTCTAATTTGGCCTGTCTTCAACTGCATGCAGACTGCAATTTGGGGCAAACTTCTCCTGACCCTTGGGAGTGTTCCTTTGGCACTCAAAATAAATACAACGATGAGTCATAGGAGGTCCATAGGAGGTGCTAGGGACTGTCAGCAGATTGGGCAGCTGCCCATAACTAACATACCCTAGAGTGTACTTGGTCCAAAAAGTAGCAATTTAAAAAATATATATATCTTTATTGATTTCATAGAGAGGAAAGGAGAGGGAGAGAGAGAGAGAGAAACATCAATGATGAGAGAGTGATAGATCAGCTGCCTCCTGCACGTCCCCGACTGGGGATTGAGCCCACAACCTGGGCATGTGCCCTGACGGGGAGTCAAACCCCGATTGCCTGGATCCTGGGTGGATGCTCAACCGCTGAGCCCTGCCCTGCCGGGCTAAAGTAGCAATTTTATGTGATTACTTGTTGAATCTCTAGTGCATCTGTGCCCAATACATGTTTGTTGAATTAATGTATTGGTTGGGACACTTGTGTTAGGTTCTCTATAATAATTTCCCCCTAGGATCCTCATGTGAACCTAACAATCACACATACAAATATATGTATGACCATTTACAGGCATGTGTGTAAGTAGTTCCTAAGCCAGTGATTGGAAAACCTTGCTACTCATGACTCACCTGAGGAATTTTCCCCAAACCCTGATTTCTGTGTTCTAACCATCGAGATTGTTTTAACGAGTCCAGGCAGAAGTCAGGAATATGTATTTTTCAAAATATATATTGGGTAATTCTGATATGCAGCCAGAGTAGAGAACCACAGCCCTGTCCGAATGGAGGAGTGAAACGTTCCTTTTCTTTAGGGAGATTCTGGGTTAGGCAGTAGGGTAGTCCGGAGCGCTAGTTTCGGAGCTTGGAGATTGGGTACCAATCTCACTGTAGCTACTTCCTAGCTGTTAGCCTTTGACAAACTACCTAATCTTCCCGAGTTTCAGTTATCTGTACTCCAGTACACAAAAGAAATGTGGGCCAGGTATGTGCCGGTGTGCACGCGTGGCCCTGGATTAGTCCGCATGTGGAAGTCCCCGGCTCCAGCCGGCGCCCGAGACCCAGTTTCCCGGCCCCGCCCAGCGGAGGATGCCAGGGGACTAGGGACTGGTAAGCGCTTGCTCGCCGGCCCAGGTGCTGCGCCGCACACGTCCGCCAGGGGCCGCTCGAGCTACCCAAATTTGGCGCGCGAAGCGGGCTACACCCCGCGCTTGCGCACTGGGAGCCTCTGAAGCCTCGCCCCCCTCCAGCCTCCGGCCACTGCGCCCCTAGCGGCTGCCTCAGGTCCAGCGTCCACGGCTGGGTACGGCAGCGCGTGGGGGACAATCTTCCCGCTCCCGTGGCTGCGCGCCCCCCCCCCGCCCCCCCCCCCCCCCCCCCCCCCCCCCCGCGCGCTGCTTCGTGCCGTGGGCAATTCCGGGGCGGGGAGTCGTAGCGGCTCCCGGCTCCCTGCGAGGCGGGGGCGGCTGAGGCCCCGCGGAGGTCGGGCTGCCCGCCGCCTGGGCCCGCGCTGATGCTGCGCTGGCTGATCGGGGGAGGCCGAGAGCCTCCGGGGCTGGCCGAGGTGAGCGCCGCGGGGGCGCCCGCGCCGGCCGGGGCTGGGGCTGAGCCGGCTGAGCCCGGACGGGCGACCGCGTCGGAGGCGGGGCTCGCGCCTGGGGGGCCGGGTGGGGGGCTGGTCGGGCTGCGGGCGCCTCTTTCTGCGGCGGCTGTGTGCCTCGGTTCTCCTGAGGCCCTGGGGTTGAACACAGCCTCCGGGTTACGGAAGGCGAGCAAGCTGAAGCCTGGGGTCACGCGCCGCCCTCCGCCCCGGCAGCCCCCCTCGGCAGGACGCGCCCTCCGCCCCTGCAGCCTCCGGCGGCGGGACACTGCCCCCCCCCTCCCCCGCAGCCTCCGGCGGCGGGACACTGCCCCCCCCCCCTGCAGCCTCCGGCGGCGGGACACTGCCCCCCCCCCCCCCCGCAGCCTCCGGCGGCGGGACACTGCCCCCCCCTCCCCCGCAGCCTCCGGCGGCGGGACACTGCCCCCCCCCCCCCAGCCTCCCGCGGCCCGGCCGCCGCCCCCAGGCAGCCTCCCGCGGCCGGGACACTGCCCCCCCCCCAGCCTCTCGCGGCCGGGACACTGCCCCGCCCCCCGCCTCCCGCGGCCCGGCCGCCGCCCCCCTGCTGGGAGCCCCGGGGAGGGGGGGGGGGAACTGGGCCACCTCCCCCAGTCGGCTGATGCTTGCTTAGGGATGGTAAAGCTGGTTTGGTTTTTTCATACAAGAACCAAGAAAAAGATATAATTGTTTCTTAAAAGTAATGTTTTGCTTCAAAGTCAAGAAAATGATGTACTTAGTTGCTGTTGGGATTCCGTGGTCGCTCTTCCTTCTCGGGCCGAACCGCTGAATGGACGGTCAGGAGACAGGCGCGAGACGCCGCGAGGGAAGCAGCTGCGCGGCCCCGGCGGGCTGGGGCGCCGCTCACTCCCGGCACCCCGGGGAGCTGGCGCCCGCTCCCTCTCACTTCTCGCAGGAAATAGTGCTCTTCACTGTTAAAATGGGAAACTTGGGTGGTTGTAAGTCCAACAGCCTTCCTTCCCAGTCTGAGCTCCCTCCTGTCCTTGCAGTTGAAACGTACTCCTTTCTGAAATCGGCCTTAGTTGGAATTAGACGCGTGTCAGGCAGGCTGGAATCCTCAGGCGGGGGAGCGGGGGGCCAGCGGCCCGCGGGGGGGGGGGGGGGGCAGCGGCCCGCGGGATGCGCGCGCAGCCGCTGTGCGGGGGGGCCCCCCCCCCCAGGAGCCGCCGAGCGGGGTCACCGAGTCTGCCGGTGGGTCGCACGGCTTCCCTCCGGGGAAACTGGTACATAGTTCTCAGGTTTCTCGCGGTGGATTTTCACTGCTGGAAGGGAGGTGGGATAAATAAAAGATTACTGCTTTGGGGTGGATACTTTTGGAAGACATTTATGCATGTTAAGTTGCACATTTCGTCATGTAAAGGCACTTCAGTTTTATAACAGCTGTGAATTTGTACATGATCAGAACCAATGATTTGCCTTAATTTATGCAAGAACTTTGAATCTAAGCCCCTAATTTAAGGAGCGTTTCCCTGCTGGGATAATTTTGCCCGTTAGGGGACATTTGGCAATGTGCGGAAACGTTCTTGATCGTCACAGTTTGGGGTAGGGGTGAATTTCTATTGACATCTAATGTAGAAACCAGGGATGCTGCTGAACATCCTACAGCACAGGACAGCCCTTAAGTAGTGTCAGGTTTGAAAAACTGCAGTTTAGAGGTTAAGAACAGAGGTTTTATGAAATAGTAGTGGGTTGGACTACAGAAATGGGGTTAATAAGAACTACCTTACAGAGTTACTGAGTTATATGCTATATGTGCTGTGCGTAGTGTTTGGCACATGGCCTGCCACCTAATACTCTGTGAATGTTAGCAATTATCTTTATCAATATTTTTTTTCAAAGTTGATTTCCTTGAATTCATTGACTTTAAATAATTTCATTCCTCCCTTTACTCAATAAGCAAATATATAATGAGTGCCTACAATGGGCTAGGCACTACTTTAGTCTGTTTTATATTTTACCCCTTTGACCTGCAGGTTTGTTTGTGCCAAGTTTCAACTGAGAAACACCCATTTTAAAATACTGAGTTGGCTTGGTCCATTAATTTTTTAGGTCAGGTTTATTGAAATATAATTTCATAAAATAAAATTTTACCTTTTTGTAAATTTATTGCAACTTGAAAATACTGAACTTTATGGTGTGGATTTGTGGTAAGAAAAATGTTTTCTGTTAAATTCGCAGTCAGTTGGTATTAGGGGAAATAATACAGGGTGTGGCAAAAGTAGGTTTACAGTTGTGAGTACATGAAACACAGAGTTTATTCTTGTATTTTTTATTATATTATTTTCCATACAAACAACTGTAAACTTACTTTTGTCCCACCCTGTAGTATTAAAACATGATATTTTACAGCATTTTTAACTCGTTTTCTTAGATGTATACCATGAAGTTTTATTCCAATATGACTTTTATCATAAATTATTTTCTCTCTCTCTTTTGTTTTGACTTTTTTTATTTTATTCCCAATACAAGAAATCTCCTTTACAGACAATAGGTGAGGAACAAACCCAGAACCCCTACACTGAACTGCTTGTCCTGAAAGCTCATCACGATATTGTACGATTTCTGGTTCGGTTAGATGCCTACAGGTAAGAAACGCTAGTGGTCCAATTGACTATTGTTTGGAAAGAGTTTTTAGAGAATTTTATATTAAAAATAACTTCAAAATCAATCCATCTTTTCTAAAATTTAAAAACTGGTCATTATCAACATTTAGTAGAAATGGACCTCTAAATCTTGATGAAATATGTATCCGAAGTCTTTTTTGCTCAGAAGTCAGGGTGTCATATCTGGTGATTTGATGCTTACGTTTGTTTGAGGGTTTTTTTTGACAGCTCAGAATTTATTTATTTTTTTGTAAGTTTAGAGGAAGTGTATGACTTTAAAATTTGGGTGAGGTTATAACTATATATTAAGGTGAACCTAAATTTGATGAACAAATATGGAAAATATTTAAATATTAGGTACCTAACCCGGCCAGGCATAGCTCAGCGGTTGAGCGTCGACCTGGGATCCTAGGCAATCGGGGTTCAATTCCCGGTCAGGGCACATGCCTGGGCTGTGGGCTCGATCAATGACTCTCTCGTCATTGATGTGTCTCTCTCTCTCTCTCTCCTTTCCTCTCTCTGAAATCAATAAAGATATATTTAAAAAAAAAAAGTTAGGTACCTAAGGGAATGTATTATTTAGTGGAAGGTAAGTATTTAATTTGAATTTTTTGTTTTGATGAAGACCCTTTAAAATGAATATTATTCAGCAAAGGGAATAGAATCGGTAATATAATAACTATGGTGACAGATGGTTTAGAATTATTATGATCACTTTGTAAGATATACGGAAGTCACTGTGTTGTACACCTGAAACTAATATAAAATTGTATGTCAACTATAATAAAAAAAATAGAATGTACATTCTGTACTACTTTGGTAACATGCATAATGTTGTGCTGAGCAGATTTGCAAATAGAGATAAGGTGTGTAGGTCTTAGGACTGTAGATTGAGCTTATTACTGATCTGTATAGTGTTTATGAAACCCTCATCCAGTCATAGCCTTATCCTTTGCAACACGTATCACAATAACAACTACACGGTGTAGCATTTCTCTTGCTTCTAGAATGTAGACTTCATGAGAGGGGCCCTTAGTACCTGGCACAGTGCCTTACATGTAGCAGGTAATTAACAGATAGTCGGTAAGTGAATCAGTGAGTCTCCAGGTTGTTAGGTGGACGTGTTGCTTGCCGTCTTAACTCCCTGACCTCACTTCTGTTGTCCCTGTCAGTTCTCCCACTGTCATCTCTGATTGTCTCTTTTGCCTTTAATACTTTTTTTTTTTCACTCTTGACTCCATGGGTAACTGCTTCTGTGATTATTCCTAATTCTATCACTTTTGTTGTCTATTAACCTGTCTTCTCTCTGCTTTTCTTATGTCTCTGGTATTTAGTGGCTTTTCCCACATGCAGTGCAATTCTGACACTACCTGGAGTTAGGGCAGATTTTACAGGTTAAGGCACAGTCCTGCACAACACACCCCTCACCTCAGTCACCAGCTGCAGTCTCCAGGGTTTCCAGGCCACCCACACTTCTGACCAATTGGCTACACATTTCCACTCCCCCCTTAGGTTTGATAATTTGCTAGAATGAATGACAGAACTTAGGAAAGCACTATACTTACGATTATAGTTTTATTATAAAGGATACAATCAGAACCAGCCAAATGAAGATGCCCATAGGGTAAGGTCTGAGTGAGTCCCAAAGGTAAGTAAGCTCTATGTCCTCAGGATCCATCACCTTTCAGCATATCAGTGTGTATCACCAACGAGAAAGCTTACTCAAACTTTGTGTGTTCGTTTTTATTGGAGTTTCATACATAGGAATGATTAAATCATTTGCCACTTGATTAAACTCAGTTTTTAGCCTCCCCCTTTCCCCAGTTTTGAAGTCAGGCTGATACCTGTGGCTCAAAGCCCCAGTCCTCTAATTTCATGGTTTATATTTTCCACATGGCCAGCCCCCATCTTTAAACTGTCTAGGGGCCCACCCTGAGTCATCTGTTAGTATAAACTCAGGTGAGGAGCCCAGCTTCCTTGTAGAAACCAGGGGCAAAGTCCGTCCGAATTATTATACAACAAAAGATTCACCTCATATATGTGTATTACTAGCCTGTCAACATTATTTTTCTGTTGTGATACAAGCCAAACAAATCATAGCATGTTAACCATAGCATAATAATCACCAGCCTTTTTGGTAATGTTTGTTGTTGGTAGGTCCTAAGAAATACTGTATGTATTTAGTCAGACCTTTGAAACTAAACATTTCTGGGAAGATAGGATATTGGACAGTTAAAGTTTTCTTGTACCACATTTTGCCATAGTAAATTTCTAGGTAGGTTAAAAAAAATCCCAAATAATTTCTTAGACCATAATCACTAATACAATATTTGAACCTTGAATCCTCAAATCATTTTGTCTAAGAAAGTTAAGTAAAAAATGTACAGTTTACTTTCAGAATGTGGTCTTTACAGTTTTATGTGGATGAACTGTTAAGATTCCATGTTCATTGCTGTCTGTCCTCTGAAATGTCCTCTTGGCTATTCTAATTACCTAGTTAGAAGAAGACTTTCCAGAAAAGGCCGACTTGAAGAATGATCATTGTCCAGATGCTGATAGGTGATTACATTTTCTTCACAGTGGTGCTCATGTATACTCCACTTGTTCAGTGATATAGTAAATGTTTTGTAAACAGTAAAAAGCTATAGATAGTTACATCAGTAATCTATTGCCCTGTCAAAATCACCCAAACTTAGTGGTTTAAAACAACCACCATATATTTAGCTCACTATTTTGCAGGATGGCAATTTGGATTGGGCTCAGCTGGGTAGATTTTTTTTTCATCTGCGCCAGTGTCAGCTTATGTTGGTTAGGTTCACTTACGCATCTGCAGTCAGCAGGTAGACTGGCTGGGGCTGGCTGGCTCAGAGTGGTCTCAGCTGTAATGACTGGGGTCTCTCTCCACATGGTTGCTCAAGTGTTTGTTCGCATAGTGATATGGAGATCTAATACTAGCAAAGTGGCAAGCCTCAATGTAACTTTTCAGGTCTCTCTTCGTATCATGTTTGCTGGTGTTTCATTGGCTAAAGCAAGTCAGGAGCTGGCACAGATTCAGTAAGTGGATAAATAAACTCTAACCTCTTGATGGAAGAAGCAGCTAAGTGTCTTTGCAAATGGTGATGTTGGGAGGCAGAATTACTTGTGGCCGTGTGTGCTGTCTCACACAGTGAATCTAAATGTTTGAAATAAATGAAAAAGCCCACTTTTTGGCTTTTGCAATAAAGTGAAGATATTACTACATGAATCACATTTAATTCTTTGTACTCAAGTCATTACTCTGTCAAAATTTCCATATAATTAAGTCTGAAGTTTTTCAGTCAGTCACAGACCTTTAGAACTTTCAATCTGTGTTTTGTTTTTTTTTAAAAAATTTAATTCTGTAGTGTATGAAAAAACACACCCAGTCATTATTGGTAAGAAAGATGTAAAAAAATCTGCAAACTATATAAATATTACAAATAGAATTAAGAGCTTAACATTTTCATTCTTAACTTACCAGTTTAGTTTATAATTATCTTTACCATTGCATATGTACATGATTTATGCACTGTCAAATTACCAAAATAACTGAAGTAAATATTATATTGGTACACTTTTTATGTTTTTACTTAGTTTTTGTAGACATTGCATTCTAGTTTTTTGGTCAACTGTTGTAATCCAGGTTTCACGCTTCAGGTCTTTAGATAATATCAGTTTATTGAGAATTTTGCAGAAGGATTTTCTTGTTTTCTCGGTGGCTCAGCTAAAATCAGTGAGTGGAAAATTTTCTCAGATTGGTTTTTGAAGATACCAAATAAATCCTGTATAACCTAACAGACAGCTGCCTTTTCTTTTCTTCTTTAGTATTTCTTGAACATGAAGTGAGGGTCGTATTGATTGGGAGATCACTAAAGAAGGCTAAGACTCAGCAAGAGTCTTCCAAAAAGTGAACTGTGCTAAAATTGCACATAATACTCTTGCATTTGACACATTAAACTAAACGGAGTTTATAACACATTTTAAGAATAGTTTTCTCTGTTGCTCATTTGACCATTCCTTGCTACTCCAGGAAACAGACAAGGTTAGGTAGGATGGTGATCATGACTGGAAAAGAATTAGGTGACCCATGAAATGCCAGGCCTCAGAACAAAGTGTTCCCCTAGGATGGCTGGCGAAGCTGTATATTCACAAGAAGCTAAACAAACTCAGTATGGTTTGATAGTTGACGAAATAAAAAATATGCTCCATCTTTAAGAAAATATTCTTAAGCTAAGAATAGCTTTCTCATCAACATTCAGAGAAAAGATATCAATAGTCAGGATGACTTAGATCCTCCTAATATCTGGGTTCCCTAGGAAGCAGACAATAAAATGGAGTTAAGTGTGCAAACCGTTTATTACAGAGAAACACCAATGACAGGAAGAGGGAGGAAATGACTGGACAAGGGGAGCTGCCTCAGACTATGACGCGGATCTGACCAAGGCAGGGAAAAAAGGCAGCAATACACCATACAAGAATTGAAAGGCCTGAGGAGTCCACCAATGGGGCAACTGACAATTGGCTGTGATTTCATGCATTACCATTGAGCATTGTTTAGATTTAACTTTTGTTCACTGCTGATTGAATTAAAGTTTGAGGTGAAATGCTTTATATCTCCCTTCTAAACTCATGGACTCATGAGATTCAGACATGATACAACAATAATGAGAAGTTAAAAATCAAGGTTAGAAAAAGTATGTATTTTAAACCTGCAGTCTTCTAAAGTGGAGAAAAGCAATTATAAGAGTTTCAAGAATCAATAGAAATTGATGTTCTATACCAAAGAACACTTAAGACCTTGAGTCCTGCCCTCCCACCATCACTATACAAATAAAGAGAAATCAATAGGTAGAGAAACATAAGCTATTAGATATCCCTAGCAACTATTTTTGATACTAAAGGCATTGTTCATTATTATGATTCAGAAAATGTAAGTAATAAATTATATTTTTAATTTAAAAATGATTGTTTTCTTTTTAGTATTCAGATCTTTTATATTTCATTATTTCATTTTGAAATAAGTGTTAAGCATGAATTTTAAAATAACTCTTTTTGTGGTTTCTAGCTTGTTACCTAACTAGTTTTAAAGATCCTTTTCATTAAAAAGATATGTAGTTCTATATTAAAATACTATTAACAGACTTTGTCAGACTGTATTTGGCCAATTTCCCATCTCCTGGATAATCTTTTAGCTCCTACAGTAGGAGACGTAATCGAATAGTTTTGAAATGGGTACTAAGGATAGGAATTGTCTGAGTCACTGAAGACAACAGTTATGTATGGGATTTTGAAACTGAGGATGAGAAATTTGAACTTGAAGCTTAGTGTGGGGTGTTAAGGAAAATGTTACTTGACTGAGGTAATGAGGTTTTAGGGCTCTTATACAGGGATAAAATTCATTAGAACAGATACTTTTAGGAACAAAGTGATTTTTGTGTCCTAGTATATATAGTTCTTTACTTATCCCCAATGATACATGTATGGGTAACAGTGTTTACTTGAATGAAGACTTCCAAGGCACAGCCAGATATTGTGAAACCTAATAACAACCTTGTAAAGAAGTAGGAGTGTCATTTATTAATTAATGGTTAACTATAAGGGCCTGGTCATATGCAGTTCGTTGCTGGCTCTCTGTAATATCAGTTCTTTCTCTTCTATCCAAAAGAGCAAACCTTAAATTCAAATGAGTGAAAGCAGTATGAGGGGAACAACTGATGATCTGTTTTGGTTTATTAAATAATCATTTACAAACTTATGTACTACATTATTAATAGCAGATTACTTGGTACACTTACAATGTGATTGCTATGCACTGTGTTGGGACACGGCTTGAGAACATTGCTTTCTTGATTTATTTTATTTTATTTTATTTGTTTATTTTTTTAATCCTCACCCAAGGATATTTTTTCCAGTGCTTTTCAGAGAGAGTGGACGGGGGGGGGGGGGGAGAGAAAGGGGGGCGAGGAGGGAAACATCGATGTGAGAAAGACACATCAGCTGGCTGCCTCCTGCATGTGCCCCTACCAGGGCCAGGGTCAAGCCTGCAACTGAGGTACGTGCCCTTGGCTGGAATCGAACCCTGGACCCTTCAGTCCCTGGGCCAACTCTCTAACCACTGAGCAGACCAGCCAGGGCCTTTCTTGATTTTATTGGTGGTGAATAATCCTGTACAGCAGGTGACTTTCCTGATAGTGTTTGTACCGTGGGCACCTTCCCTACAAAGTGTAGGTGATGCTCTTTATGTCTAGGGAATGTAGGAGGCAAGGAGGAGAGAGAAGCTATAACTGAGCTCATCAAGAGCTCTCTTTTCCTGCCATGAAACAAACTTTATCTCTGAGTTTCAAGGATTTTCACAAAACCACAAAAAACAAAATAAAACCCCTAAAAAACCCCCAAACCTCCCATACCAAGAACACAGTCTTTATATAAAAAGGCCAAAATGCTGAGAGGAGTAAAGGAGAGATCTTGGCTTTAGATAGTAGTTACAGTATTTTTACAGAGAAAATAGTAGGAATAATTAACTTACCTAAAGACATGGTTTCTTTGTTCCACTTCTGTAACATCACCTCCCAGTGGTGAAGCTGTTCCTCAGCTTGGCTTCATGTCCTTTAAGTTGGGGTTTAATCATGTCCTTTTATTTTTTAAAAATATACCTTTGTTGATTTCAGAGAGAGAGGAAGGGAGAGGGAGAGAGAGAGAAACATCAATGATGGGAGAGTCACTGATCAGCTGCCTCCTGCACGCCCCTGCTGGCATGTGCCCTAACCGGGAATCGAACCTTGATTTCCTGGATCCTAGGTCAATGCTCAGTCGCTGAGCCACGTCTGGCCGGGCTAATCGTGTGCTTTTAAAGCAAGGAAGGACTTTAAAGATCCTTTACAGATCTCCCTCATTCTTTCATTTCCTGCAATTTATTCGTTGTAACACTGTAACTGATCTTACTTATCTTTGTATCCTCAGTACTTCGCACAAAACCTAGAAGGCATTGATTCCATCAATATTTGTTGAATTAGCTTAAAGAACTTAATCTACATTAATATTAGTAAATCAGAATATCATGAATAAGGTTTGATAGGTCTTAGTAATCTTTGCATTTAAATGTCACCTATGATTTTTTTTTTTTGGGCCTTTTTTCTTGAACCAGATTTGCATCTGCTGGTGATGATGGACTTGTAGTTGTCTGGAATGCCCAGGTGTGTATTGATTTTGTGTGGATTGTGCAGTAGAGATATGACTGTGTAGTTGAATATGCGCTCATAAACACTACCTGGGGATATGCCTGCATATTAGTAGGCAGACTAATTAATATTTGAAAAGGGACCCTTAGATGAATTCATTTAAAATGGGGACCAATATTTCATAATAGAGAGTTTTTTTAATTAAGATTCTTTCCTGAGAAACAAATGCCAAGTTCTGAAAAGAAAACCTTTAATCTTACTAAACAAAACTTGTTATCAAGTGTTGGTTTTTGTGGCAGACAATTTTTCTTTCAAAATTGTGTGATTACGTAGTATAGCATGCTGTTCATGTTTGAATTTAATAGAAATATAATCAAAGGCATATTTTAAAAGAAAATATTTAAGGCTTCACTAGGTTTCTCTGAGGCCTCTCTTCCGATCCTTTGACACTCAGGCGATTCTCTTTTGAAGCACTTGTCTTCTCCTGTTACTTGCTCTGACCATCAGATCCTCATTTTTCAGGGGCTCTGCCTGTGACTAGAGGAGTTCTCTGACATTATGCTCCCCACATTCACGACATCTTGCAACCTTGGAGAATATGCAGTTTGTCATATTTACATTGTATTATAGTATGTTTACTACTTGGGAAGTCCACGAGGGTCTGATGGATGAAGACTGGGTGGTGGGAATAGCTGTTGCTGTTACATAGAGATGGAGTGGGGCTCACTTTATGGGTGATTGATACACTGTTGGGTGTAGGTATATTTGATGTTGTTATGCTGACTTTTTTTTCCTTCCACAACTTTATAACTGTGAAGACTTAAATAACAAGTATTTGGATAATGACTTTCTATTTTTTTCCTACAGATTAAGTTGTGAATATTTTTATGCTTAATTTATCCATTTATATTCTAAAAGTCCTATAGAAAGACTATTCCTTTAAATTTTATATAAAATATGCTAAAATTTGTATTTTCTATCAGAAAATAATTAAAATTGTTTATGGCTAAGTAATTTCAAATAGGACGTGTGTGTTTTCTACACGGTGATTCTTCTTAGTGTTGTTGTTTAAAGTTATTTAAGTTGTGAAATACGAACCCATTAATAATATTTTCCTTGGTATTTCAGACAGGAGAGAAACTTTTGGAACTCAATGGACACACTCAAAAGATAACAGCTATTACTACATTTCCTTCCTTGGAGGCATGTGAAAAAAAAAATCAGCTCATCTTGACAGCCTCTGCTGACAGAACAGTTATCATATCCTTAAATCTGAGAGAGTGAAATAGCTGTAGGGACTCAAGGGACTAGTATATACATTATTAGTCTTTAGGCTCTTGGGTCTGTCTGCACATTCCTGTTTTAGCAAAAATGATTTTGTTCTAGCTTTCATAAAACACTTCTTTAAAAGCATTAGGCATCTGAAAAGTATTAGATTGGAAATAGGAGGCTAAGGTTTATTATTGATGGAAACCCCATGACTAAAACTGTTCTTTCCAGAGTTACTATTATATTAAGTTACATAAAATAGATAAAATGGAGAAAGTGAGCTTAAAAATACTTAGTATCCCAGTTTGCTTTTCAATTTAGGGAAATAAAGATCACTTGGACTGGAAAATAATTTACATATTTTTCCTGCTCATTGTACAGTGAAAAAAAGTTAATGCCCCCAACCCATAAGAACCTTTTGAGCACCCACCCTTGCTCCGACTGGGTAAGTGCCATTGACTGGGAATCAAACCCACAACCCTACAGTGTGCAGGCCAGGACTCTAAACACTGAGCCACACCAGCCAAAGGCTCAGAATTATTTTAGATTGTAAGCCTGCTGTGCTAAGTTGATGACTTACTATATGAGTTAATTTTTGTAGTAGTATAAACACTAAATATTTTATGCTTTATTTATTTTCTACCTAAATGTGTGACATTTGTGATTTAATTATTAGAAAACTTATAGTAAGATTTAAAATGTTTAGAAATTACTTCTTAACATAAATTTAGGTATGGAATTGTGATACTGGCAGACAAGTTCAGAAAGTATCATCCTTCCAGTCTACTGTAAAGGTAAGACCTTCAGCAGATGTTTTATGGTAATCTTTTTGTCTGAGAAAAAACTGTTAAGTAACTTTAATGAGATTACTTTTGTAGGTTTTCAAAGTTATTTCTTCCAGACATAGTTAGTTATTTGATTCTTCTAATATTAGATTTTTGGAAGTATATATTTTAAATGCTAAAATGTTTGAATTTGAAATTAGAGCAAGGGGAAAATCTCTATAGCAAGGTAAGGAAAAAGGTAATACCTAGTATGTTTTTACTAGGTCATTGTAGGAAGAGACATTACTTGCAGAATGATTCTATAAGCAGTAGTCTGTTTCTTTATACTTTGAACTAAAAACATGGAGTTATTTGTCCCTCACACTCTGCCTTCTGTCAGGTCATAAAGATATGTTTATAATAGCCAAGATCTGGAAACAGCCCAGGTTCCCATCAGTAAATGAGTGAATAAATAAACTGTGGTACATTTACATAAAGGAACGCTACACTGCTGTAAAAAAGAAGGGGCTCTTACCCTTTGCTACAGCAAGGATGGACCTGGAGACAATTATGCTAAGTAAAATAAGCCAGTCAGAGAAAGACAAATATCATGATCTCATTTATATGTGGAATCTAATGAACAAATGAACTGACAAACAAGGTAGGACGAGAGTCATGGATGCGTGGAACAGACTGACATCTCAGAGGGGAGGGCCTGGGGGGAATGGAAGAGATTAACCAGAGAACATATATGCATACATGTATAACCCATGGACACAGACAATGTGGTGAAGGCCTGGGGGGGCTGGATGTAGGGGGGAAAGGGGGACATCTGTAATAGTGTCAACAAAGAGAACAAATAATTAGTAGGATAAATTAGTCCTAAAAAAAATAAAAAGATATGTCAGTTACTTAGTTCCAAAACAAAATTTTATGGGGCTAATTGGTTGCTACTGTTAGGTTCATTCATTTTACAGTTATTAACTGGGGTTTATTACATGCAAGGAACTCTGCTACATGTTGGAGAAACAAACTTGGACAACACTTGGTTACCTTGATCCCTACAGAAGAAATTACCTTATGTTCTCAGAAAGTGCCATTGTTTTCCAATAATGTCAGCAAGTTTGGGGAAAGATACTAGTCAAGTGAGATAATTTTCCTCATTTGCTTTGAAGATAACTGATCTCTAAATTGGAGCCAACTCTTTAAAAAAAAAGGCGGAGGGGAGAGAATCACTGTGTGCCAGTTGTCAGCGTATTTCCTTTTTTCCTAAAAGGCAGCCTCTCTGGTGGCCGTCTCATGCTGCTCTGCTCTTCTAACCATCAATTTAGTAAAGTTTATGGGGAAGAAAGTGCCACTTACTGTGTGCTGTGCCCACTTTAACAGTGCACTGTCTTTGAAGAAGTCATTTAAGTGTTGACTTGATCAAATCTCTATGCTTTACCTGATCTGAAAGATGCCCCTTTTAAATTCCTTAAAAAATACTCATGCTCTCTGTCCAAGACCATTAGGTTTCAGATGAAACACATGTATTGAAGGAACAGGGAAGGAGAAAGGAATTTCGTGTATTGGGGAAATTCCTTTGGTGAGCTGTTTCTTGAACTGTTCAATAAAGTGTCTAATTCCAGGATGGCAAAAGTACCTTTTAAGGGGCTTTTACTATAATGTTAATCAGCTAGACAGTTCATAAAAATGTCCAATCGGGTTATCATTTGACACAGCGATTCCCCTTAGGTCATCCTCGGAGAAATGGAAATGTATGTCCATATAAAAACATGTACATGGGTTCTCATAGCAATATTATTCATAGTAGCCCCAAAGTGGAAGCACCCTAAGTGGCCATGCACTGGTGAAAGGATTGAATATTCAAACAGTGGAGTATTACTTGGTAATCAGAAGGAATAAAGTACCGATATTAAAAATCTGACAAGCTGGTCCTGGAATTCATGTAGAAGTAGGGCAGGGCCTCTTGAAATAAACTGCACTGATGGTTTTCACCCTTTATTATCCCAGGGGCTCTCGAGGCCATGCCACCCTCAGCCCCAGCAGGACCTTCTCCTTTTCGCTTTGTTCCTCTCGCTTGTCCTTGCCCTTGGGCTCACTTGAGTCAGTGGGTGAGGAGAGCACTGTTAAAGGTGAAGGGCTTCTACAGATCTTGAAACATTTGCCTTAGTAATTACGAGATATTAATTTGAAGACACATAAAAACTCAGGCCGTATTTTCAGTTTTATTTAAAAAGCAGTTTGCTTTAAGCCTTGTGTATTACTTGTCTATTACTACATAACAAATTACCTCAAAACGTAGTTGCTAAAAACAATAAGTATCAGTGTTTGTGGGCAGGAATAGAGAGCAGCTTAGCTGGATGGTTCTGGCTCGGTGTCTCATGATGTCATCTGAAGGCTTGACTGGATTGGGAGGTTCCTGGGGGGCTCACATGCTTGGGTAGTGTTAGTGGTTGCACAGAGGCCTCACTTTCTTGCCACGTGGGTCTTGCTCCATATGGCTGCTTGTGTGTGTGCCCTAGAGTGAGTGATCCGAGAGAGAGCAAGGAGGAAACCACCATGTCTCCTGTCTTAGTCTGACAAGTCACACACTTTCCCTTCTGCCCAGCCTCTTCATTAGAAGCTAGTCACTCAGTAGAGCCCACATTCAAGGGGAGAATAACTAAGCTTCACCTCTGGAAGGAAAGGGTATCAAAGAATTTGGGACATATTTTAAAACCACCAATGAATGTATGAACTTCTAAACTGACAAACATTTTCATGAATTTTGCAGTGTTTAACTGTTCTTCAGAGACTAGATGTTTGGCTCTCTGGTGGGAATGACCTATGTGTGTGGAACCGAAAATTAGATCTCCTGTGTAAGACTAGCCACCTCTCTGATACAGGTAAAAACAAATCAAGGTAATCGTGAGCCATGACTGACAGACTCTAAAAGACACAGTGACTCTTCAAAGAGACTTTTCGTGACCAAAGGGGGGGTGCTTTTCTTTTCAGTTCTGAATATAACATGTAGCCACATTCTCCAGTTTGCTTAAGGGCTGCGTAAAATGTATTTCCACCCCAAACTGGAAGGAGAAGGCTCCCCTTCTTTGGCTTCCTCATGCCTTCTAACAGAATTTCTCAGAAGTCGTCAGAAAAAACCTTTTCCTATGTGCTCTTGGGCCTTGTTCCAACACGGAGTTTGATGAGCATGTTGATCCCTGGAAGCAGACTTATGACTTTACAATAGCATTTTCTTTTTTATTTTTGGGATCATTGGATTTTCAGTAGATTTCTAAGGATGACCTCATTTTACAGTTGGTTTTACTAAAAAGCTTATTCATGAGCAAACTTACTAACAAAATTCTATTTTCTCAGAATTCTGTTGATAGACATTTTTGTTTTTAACAGAAAAAAATCAGTTTTGACTTCTGTTGATACCAAGGATCTTAAAAAATAAAATTAAAATCTGTTCAGAGTAAAAATATTTAAGTATGAATGAGTAAATTTAAATGACAGTAACCTTGACGTTGTATGATATACTGTTAACTATTTTTGTTCTGAAAGTAATCAAATGAACCCATGGACATCCTTAAAAATACATTATTAAGTATGCTGTTGACATCTTAAAGGTAGTGGGAGCCCTGCCAATGGAATATACAGTTCATAATTGGAATTAGCTTATCTCTACATAGATGTTATAAAATATCGTGAAAATAATGAGATATCTTAGCAAAATTAAATCCATACCTTACCAGGATTTACAATTTAACCTTTCAGTTCAACATTTGACCGCTAGTAATCTTGTTTGAATCTAGAGTGTATTTTTATGTTTTACTATTAGCATGAGTTATATCTCTTTATTTACATGTATATATTTCTTACATTACCCTATTGTTATCTGTGAATTTTACCCCATGAATAATTAGTATAGACATACCTTGGAGATATTGCAGGTTTGGTTCCAGACCACCACAATAAAGCAGATATTGCAATAAAGTGAGTCACACGATTTTTTGGTTTCCTAGTGAATATTAAAGTTACATTTACACTGTACTGTAGTCTGTTGTGTACAATAGCAGTCTGTCTAAAAAATGTACATAGCTTAATTTAAAAATACTTTATTGCTAAAAAATGCTAACCATCATTTAAGTCTTTAGTGAATTGTAACCTTTTTTGCTGGTGGAGGGTCTTACCTCAATATTGAAGGCTGCTGACTGATCAGGGTTGCTGAAGTTTGGGGTGACTGTAGCAATTTTTAAAAATAAGAACAGTGAAGTTTGCCTCACCAATTGACTCCTTTTGTGAATGATTTCTCTGTAGCACATGATGCTGTTTGATAGCATTTTACTCACAGTAGATCATCTCTCAAAACCGAAATCAATCCTCTCAAGCCCTGGGAATGCTTTATCAACTAAGTTTATATAATATTTTAAATCTTCTGTTGTCACTCAACAATCTTCATAGCAAATTTACTAGGGGTAGATTCCAAATCAAGAAACTACTTTCTTTGCTCATCCATAGGAAGCCACTCCTCATCTGTTCAAGTTATTGAGGTTACAGTATTTCAGCCACATCTTCAGGCCCCACTTCTAATTCTAGATCTCTTGCTGTTTCCACCACATCTGTAGTTACTTCCTCCACTGAAGTCTCAAACCCCTCAGTCATTTATGAGGGTTGGAATTAATTCCAAACTCCTGTTAATGGTGATATTTCGACCTTTTCCCATGAATCGTGAACTCTGTTAATGACATCTAGAATGGCAAATCCTTTCCAGAAGGCTTTCAATTTTTTTTTGCTCAGATCTATCAGAGGAATCCCTTATCTATGGCAGCTCTAGCCTTACAAAATGTATTTCTTAACTAATAAGATTTGAAAGTCAAAGTTACTTCTTGATCCATGGGCAGCAGAATGGATATTGTGTTAGCAGGCATGAAAACAATATTAATCTCCCACATCTCCCATAGAGTTCTTGGTGACCAGTTGCATTGTCAATGAACAGTAGTATTCTGAAAGGAATCTTTTTTTCTAACCAGTAGATCTCAAATATTAAGTGAACAGATGTGCTGTTATCTAGACTTTGTTGTTTCATTTATGGAGCACTAGAAGAATAGATTTAGCATAATTCTTAAGGGTTCAAGGGTTTTCAGAACGGTGAATGAGAATTGGCTTCAACTTAAGCTCACCAGCTGCGTTAGCCCCTAATAAGAGAACCGGCCTGTCCTTCGAAGCTTTGGAGCCAAGCATTAACTTCTCCTCTCCAGCCATGAAAGTCCTAGATGGCATCTTCCAATAGAGGTTGTTTCATCTACATCAAAAATCTGTTGTTTAGTAGCTACCTTCATTAATTATCTTAGCTAGATCTTCTGGATAACTTGCTGCATCTTATACATCAGTACTTGCTGCTCCTCTTTGTACTTTTATGTTATGGAGACAGTTTCTTTCCTTTGACCTCATGAACTAAGCTCTGCTACCTTCAGACTTTTCTTCTGCAGGATCCTCACCTCTCAGCCTTCATAGAACTGAAGAGAATTAGGGCTTTTCTCTGGATTAGGCTTTGGCTTAGGGAATGTTGTGGCTGGTTTGATCTTCTATCTAGACCACTACAGCTTTCTCCATATCAGCTGTAAGGCTGTTTCACCTTCTTATTAATCATATGTTCACTAGAGTAGGGCTTTTAATTTCCTTCAAGAGCTTTTCCTTTGCATTCACAACTTGGCTAATTGGTACAAGAGGCCTACCTTTCAGCCTCGGTTTTCGACATGCCTTCCTCGCTAAGCTTAATCATTTCTAGCTTTTGATTTAAAGTGAGAGACCTGTGACTCTCTTTCACTTGAACACTTAGAGTCAACTGTAGGGTAATTAATTGGCCTAATTTCAATACTGTTGTGTCTTAGGGAATAGGGAGGCCGAGGAGAGAGGGAGAGAGACAGGGAATGACTGGTCAGTGGAGCAGTCAGAACACACACAACATATATAGGTTAAGTTACTGTCTTATATGGGCACAGTTCATGGTGTCCTCAAACAATTAAAATAGTAACATCAGGTATCACTATCACAGATCACCGTAACAAATATAATAATAGTGAAAAAAATCCAAATATTGTGAGAATTACCAAAATGTGACACACAGACATGAAGTGAGCAAATGCTGTGGAAAAATGGTGCTGATAGACGTGTTCAATGCAGGGCTGCCACAGACCTTGAATTTGTAAAAGTATCTGTGCAGTTCATTAAGGCAAAGTGCAATAAAGTAAAGACTTCCGGTAACTATGTTGTGAAATATTGAAATCAGGGCTAAAAGGAACCTTTTGTATGTTAATGAAAAGTACCACTTATTATTGCAATCTCTCTTTATTTTGCAAGTTGCCTTAGGCAGAGTAATGCCCTGTTTATCAGTTACTCAAGGTAGCAGAATCCTTTAAGAGACTCTATTGGAAAGCTTTGACGAGGCCACGTATGTCACCAGTGGTGCGCTTTTCGTGATTTGGATTTTCCAAATTACAGGGTGCCCAGTAGTGAGCAGGGCTTGCTATTAGGAGCTTCTCATGAAGCTCCTTTCACAAGCCTTGCTCCATTTATGGGCTAGCATGGCTGCTAGGGGCAGTTACTCCATATTTGGAAATAGGCAAAGCTAATCTTAGTATGATGCAGTGGAAAGAGCCTTGAACTAAAAGACAGGACATCCATGCCCTTTCCAGTAATGTGTTATGTGATTCTGTGTATTAAATTGCTACTTCTGAATTATTAACTTTCCATTATTTTCACTTCACAAATAATTTGATAAACATTTTTTGTTTTCTGCACATAGAATTCTCTTCTTCCTTCTCCTCCCTGTGCTCTATCTCTTTTACATTTTTTTTGGGCTAATCCTCACCTGAGGATATTTTTCTATTGATTTTAGATAGAATGGAAGGCTAGGGGAGGAGACATCTATGTGAGAGACACATGGATTGGTTGTTTCCTGCACATTCCCCGACCTGGGCTGGGGATTGAACCTGCAGCCCAGATACGTGCCCTTGACTGGGAATTGAACCCTCAACCCTTTGGTACACAGGTCGGTGCTCTAACCACTTAGCCACACTGGCCAGGGCTCTTTTTTATCTTGTACCACTAACGCCGACCTTGCACCCTCCTCTACAGTCACACCCCACCCCACCCCCGCTTGAACTTGGGAAAGGCATACATACTGTTAAAGCAGCCCTGTGTGGGGAAAAATGATACAGAGATTTACTCCCCAAATTACAAGAGTGCTAGTCTTTTGATGGGTGAGAAGGTAAAGCAGATGAGTAGAATATTTTTCAAATTTGAATGTTATAAATTACACACGCGCGCACACACACACATACACACACACGTTACATATATTTCATAATGGAAAAATTAACTTTAGTAGGTTTTGTTGCCTACATATGTGGTGGTTCTGAATCTAATACATCAATTCTTTAACTCTTACTGACAAAAGTAATAATTATAACATGTTATAGAAGTTAACATATGTTATAGAAGTTATGGTTACCCTAAACTCATTTTATGATTCAGCTTTAAAAAGATTCTTGGAACTCTATATTTAAATAAGGGAAATACGGTAGAATGTTGGATCTGGTTATTCCAGTAATACAAGGAATTTTGTAAATGTATTAATTGATTATAAACATGCTATTTAAAAGCCACTTTCTTGGCTGTTGACTGTTGGCTAACTCATTTATTGCCAGGGAGCCCACTCAGGATTCTTAAAGTTAAATTAAGGAAAATGCCAATTTTACATCTCATTTGAACTAGCTATCTTGTAAATGGTGATGGTAATTGTCTTTAGGGATCCCTGGTTAATAAGTTAACCCTAATAGTAAAAATGTTCAGAGTATATCCTACCTTCATAGATCAATAATGTCTTCCAAAGGCCTGACCTACTTTGCACAAAATCATTTTCTATGTGTAAGCAAGCAAGTGTGATGTAGAAAAGTGTGTGTACTTTATTGTGACTACTCCCTTTATAGTACATGACTGACATTAGACTGAGAATGTTTTTGTTGATGTAATTCACAAAGAAAATAATTTGACCTCTGATTTATATATTTTTGAAGGGATCAGTGCTTTGATTGAAATACCTAAGAACTGTGTTGTGGCAGCAGTTGGCAAAGAACTGAGTGAGTATGACTCCTTTTTTCTTCTATTTTTTAAATTTTATTTTAAACTAGAACTTGTATATACATTTTGGGAAGATTAGTTAGTATTTCATCTAAGGAACATCTGCCCCTGCCCCAGTCTTGGCCTCCTGGGATTGTAGAAGTGCTGTGGCGACCTAGACATGTTCAGGATGTTAGGTCAGTTTCTGTATTACCCTTGTTCTAACACAGCCACGTGGGGCAGGGTAACCCCAGCTCCTCTAATGTGGAGAAGGCCACTTACAGCCTCCTGCCCTCTCTGTTGCTGATCCGTACTCAACACTTATTTAGCAAAAAAATGTAACCACATGAATCCACTGTCAACATTTTGGGAAGTAAAAACCTGAGTTGGGAGGGTTGGAGGAGGGTTATTTGGGGAATTCACTAAGGTGGCACTGTGGAGTTTTTGCCTCAGGAAGCCAGAGTGGGGCCCATTTTCTTGGAGGAGTTTATGCCATTTCTCTTAGAGTAGTCGGGTAGCAGAGGAAGGGGTAGCAAGAGGAATTTTGTAAATGTGTTAATTGAGTATGCACATTTGGAGGCCACTTTCTTAGCTGTTGACTGTTGGCTAACTCATTTACTGCCAGGGAGCCCACGGTGGAGACAGCCTTTTGTGCTCACTGCCTTGTGAATGGAATTTGGGTGCCAGAATTGATAGAATAAACACGCTTCTTAAAAGGGCTTCTTTCTTGAAGAATTTTTCTATCATAGCCCAGAGGGCATTTGATATTGCTTGTGCTACTTCTTCCAGAGACAGGCCCTGAGATTTGCTGTGACTATCAGTTGGCATGTTTGCAAAATCCAATGAGACGTGAGCTAATGGTCACCGTTTACTAACAGCTGCGAATTGCAGGTCCCACTGCTTTGCAGCAAAGTTTCTCTCTCTTCAACTAACCTTTCTGTGTATAATCAGGTCTGAGAAGTAATTTTGTAGACCCTGTGCTTCTCCTTTCTTTTCTTAAAGTAGTTTCTAAAGGCATTATACATTTTTGTTTAGTTTTTTTCTTTCTCTTCTCTTGCAGAAACTTAGTTTTCCCAAGTTCTCCACTGAGCTGGAATGATGCTTGGCTTTTCCCCTGCCTTTCTCCTCTTGTAGCTGATCAGTCACCTAGTATTTTTGTGGTTTTACTCTGACTCAGTGGTTCTCAAACTTTAGAGTGCATTAGAATGACCTGAAGGGCTTGTTAAAAACACAAATTACTGGGCTTTACCCCCCCCCCAAGTTTCTAACTCAGTGGGTCTAGACTGGGGCCTGAGCTCTGCATTTCTAACAGGTTCCCAGGTAGTGCTGAGGTTGCTTGTCCTCAGACCATGCTCTGAGGACTGCTGCTCTAAATATTTCCATCTGTTTCTTCCCATCTCACTAGTGTTGCTCTACTCAGGCTCCCATCCCCTCTTTTGCCTGGAATGTTGCATTAAGTCTCCTACTTATCTTTCTTCCTCTACTTCAGTGCTTGTCAGATGCCTTCCCTTCCTCTAGTTTAGAGCTTCTTGGATACATTCTTCAGTAGATGCTTGAGGGATCCATCCAAAATGCAGGCCACTTACCCTGCTTAAAAGCTTCAGTGGCTTATTGCCTGAAACAGTTGTTTCTACGCTCAAATTTCTGACTAACACAAAAGTTCAGATTTTTGGAGATTAACATAGAGTTGCCAAATTTTTATTTTGCTTAGTAAAATCAATAAGAAACAAAAACAAAAACTCAAACAAGCTATTATTTACCACCTTCATTTTGTAAAAATTACTTTTTAACAACAAAGTATGAAGAACATGATCTCAGAAAAAAAATAATAGGACTTTAAATTGAATATATTTACTTTCATGTGGCCTTTATTTTTTCTCATTTTCGCCCCAAATGAATGAAATCTTTGCCCTAGAGGACCAATATAAGCTCACCACTACCCTGCAGGACAAAGTGCAAACTTTTCAATGTATCAAATCAGGCCCTCAGTTACTTCCTCTCTTCCATCGCTTGCTTGTCAATACTGAACTGCCTGGGATGGATTCCCCTCCTGAGGTATTTCTCACCTCTACGCCTTTTCTATTTCCAAGACCAAGCTTGTGCCCATATCCTTGGTCTCCAGTGTTCCACGCTGGTTTCTCCTTTCTGTGTGAGGCCTCCTTTCAACAGGAGGTGTAGGTTCTGTGCACCAGCTGCAGTGATGAAGCTTCACTAGCTGAGCAAGGCTCTTAGTGCCGAGTCCCCATCCTGGCTCAGAAGGCTAGGGTTTTTCTTAACCCCCTTTTTAGAATTGACTATTGCTTCTCTTTTGGTCCCTGGGTTTAATTCATATTTAATTCATATTTGTTTTATTTTCTTGAAGTTATTACTCGTCTATAGAGGCCGTATTTATGAACTCACTAAACAGTTTCATGTTCTCTTTTGTGCTTTGTAGTTCTTTGTAGAAACCTATTTAGCAGGTTTCTTTTGTTTGTTTGTTTGTTTTGTTAG
This sequence comes from Miniopterus natalensis, assembly GCF_054644295.1. Taxonomy (NCBI): domain Eukaryota; kingdom Metazoa; phylum Chordata; class Mammalia; order Chiroptera; family Miniopteridae; genus Miniopterus; species Miniopterus natalensis. Next base: position 39,312,530 of record NC_142083.1, on the reverse strand, counting down.
TATTTCAGGTTTTTACCTCTGTTAGTTTGATTAAACAATACATTGCTTTTTATTCCACAATCCCAATCTCAAAATCATTCGGTAGTATTCAACTGAAATGGAATTTTCATAAGCTTTGATAGGTATAGGAAGAAAGACCTTTTTCTGTTGACAGCCACAGTTTGAACATAAATGGCTGTCAGGATTAAATAACCTTGCTAGAGATCTTTCAGTTGGTAGAAATTTTCCAGAGATCGAATGAAATGTGGCACTTACCTATTTTCCAGGGAGGAATGTGAGAAAGAAGAGAGACTTTGATAATTAGCCACCACTTGGAAAGGATGTGACCTCTGAAGCCTTCCTACTTCTAGGACATTAGTCACCCTAAACTGTGAGCCCCCACCCTCAGCACTGAGCAGAGTAGCCTGTCATAGCACTTAGTATATCTATCACAAGCTTGTCTGTAGGTCTCACTACCACTCTAGACTGTGAGTGGGCCTTGTTCACATTAGAGAGCTAACTTCCTGGAACATAGTAGATGTTTGGTAAATGTTTGTTGATTGAATCATGCCAGTTGATTTGATTTTGGGTTTTCTGTATTGGTTCAAGTTAGGATTTACATTAGTTTAAAACTATTTGTTAAAGTCAGATAATGAGTAAAGCACCACATTGAAAATCTGTAGTCAAAAGAACTGTATGTCACACAAAAAATATAAGACATATTCTCCTCAGAGAATTTATAATTTAATGGTGTATGCCTAGGAATCAAGAAAATTTAAGAAAAATAAAAGCAGATGCTGAAAGTCTTCTCTGAGTTGTAGTTAAACATAAATTTGTAGCTTGTTTTGTAGCAATGCTTGCTGGCCTGGGGACGTGAGTAGAGAAAGCCAATGGTGGAGGTGATTCAGGGATGTGGGCCAGTCACTGAATGGGGAGAGTGAGGCGGAATAGCCACACTACAGTAGAGCCCTGGGAAGGATGGGGCTTCATGGGTGGTTGTGGAATTAGAAGAGTTTTACTAAAAGAACAGAGTTCTAAAGACACACTCACTTGGGATTTTAGTAGATTCATTTCAAACACCTCAAGCAGTCGAAAGAAATATTTTAAAGTAGTATGAATAAGGCTCCCTTTGGAGATGGGTTTTCAGTATTTTAGACATTTCTAACTTAATGAAATACTTGCATTTTGAGCAGAAATGTAATTTTATCTTCTTTGACTAGCTTAATAAAATTATATCTGTGTTTTCATTTAGTAATTTTCAGGTTGGTAGCACCAACAGAAGCATCACTAGAATGGGATATTCTTGAAGTTAAGCGCCTCCTTGATCACCAGGATAATATTCTCTCTTTGGCTAATGTCAACGGTAAGCTCCTTGTGTACGTGTTTATATTATGTAAAATTTTGTACTTATTAACATAACCCATTACGAGCTTTAGTCTTGTTCTGTTCTAGGATTTCTAGAACTATCTTCATTAAAATAATACTTTTGATTAGTAGGGATTATACTGTGGAGTTCAAGGCAATGGAACTGACCAAGTTTTATAGGTTGGTAGGATACGATTTAGGCACAAGGGAAACGGTAAGAGAGAAGAGATGGAGGGAGCATCATAATCTCAGGCTCTGTGGGACAATTGTCATAGGCTGTAAGTACTAAGGCTTAGTAGCATTTTGGCATTTTTGCCAATTGGTTCTGGCTAGCTCCTCTTTTGTAGACCACACAGTATGATATTATATCTCAAGTTACACACTTACAGTTGAATAAGCAGGATTTAAGGCAATTGCTTTCATGATTGAAGACTCTCAAAAAATAGCACCAAACTAAGGCAAAGGTCTGCAGAAAATGGGTCGTATCTGCCCATCCTCATGGTTGTGAGTTTTGACTTGCCAGACATCCTATTTAGTGTCATAATGACTTTAATGAGTATCTCCGGTGAGCCCAGTCTAACATCAGATGGCAGGGTAACAAACCCTGGGATTTACCTAGTTCACTTTTTTTTTAATCCTCACCTGAGGATATTTTTTCCATTGCTTTACAGAGAGAGTGGAAGGGGGCGGGGGAGAGAGAGAGAAGCATTGATGTCAAAGAGACACATAGATTGGTTGCCTCCCACACACGCCCTGTACTGGGGCCCGGGATCAAGCCTGCAACGGAGGTACATGCCCTTGGCCGGAATCAAACCTGGGACCCTTCAGTCCGCGGGCCGATGATCTAACCACTGAGACAAGTGGTTAAACTGTTATAAACTTCTCTCCAGAAGAAGCTAGAACTAGTTCACTTTCAAATAAAGTGACATCTTATATCATCAGAGTTGTTCTGGGTGATCTGTGTTCTGAGGTCAGACGAGAGGCCTCCTGGGTGGCTTTACTTTGATAGCCTGGAGGAGACTAAGAGGGTCCTGTAAGGATGCCATGGATGTGATACAGCGGGCGGACTGGACTGTACCCTCTGACCTGAGACGTGGATCGGCTCTTTTTGAGCAGTACTTTGCATAAACATGCGACAAGGGGAAGGGCACGGACAGCACTAAGTGTAGTCTCCATTTGTATGCCATTCAGTCACATTTTCCGGTACATCAGTGAGAATGTCCCTCCCACTTCCACAATCCTCCCTAACAGCCATCTTCTTGTACAACCCGCTCCAAGTCATTCTAAGGACCAGATTTGTCTACGGTGATAGAAGTAGCAGTGTTGGGAACACTCCTTTATTTCTCTCTGGGGGCTCTTTTCCCTCTAGCCATGGATCGCAGCACAAAAGACAGGTTCTTATTTGGAAGACCCTCTGGCACTGAGCCATAAGCTCCAAGGCCTCAGCGCTGCTGGAAAAGGCACAGCTGTGTTCTGACCCACTACACTGGTCACGCCTAGCTATCTCGTTTTAGTGGTGAAGCATTGGTACCATTGGCCCAGCATGGCTCTTAATAAAGGTTATGCAATGTTACTGAGGTAGTCCCGACTTCAAGGCACTTCTTTTGCTGTGTGATGTGTAGAGAAGTTTATGACAGTTTAACCAAGAAAGCTATCTTCAAGTATTTCTCTGCCAACTTCTTGGAGGAAAATGGAAGCAAAAAAATTAATGACATGACAGAAAAGCCCCAGTACCTTTTACTTTCTAAACTCTATAAAATTATACTACAGATAATAAGGATATATAGGAATGATATACAGATGAGTGGTCTGGTAAAATTTGAACATGATATTTTGACAGTCTGATCTTGTATGTAGGCATCTGCCTTGCTGCAGATTTTGGCAGTTTTGAAATGATTATGTTGTATAGTTAGTTCTCAGCTCCACTCTCTGCGTCTTTGTCCCACCAATTCCAATGAAAGGTGTTGCCAGTAACTGGGTTTGTAACTCAGAGGGAAAGTGCATTTTCAGTGAGGTGGCCCAGGGCAACCTTAGAATGGGAGACAGAACTCCCACAATTATGAATGAGGAATACCTGGTTTGCCACACAGATCTGAGTGCCGGGGCAGAAGGTTTTCTAAGACAGACATGCTAGATAACCTTGCTTCTCACTTCTGGCAAAAGGCTCTTGGTGCTTCCTTCTTTATTTCATTGCTCTTCTTGTTTTGTGCTGACAACATGGTGTGGTAATCAAAAAGGATTAGTACTTGTGATGGATAGGTAGACAGATGCCAGGTGAGGTTTTCATGCTGACTCCTGAAAGTCCATACACATATAATACATCATCATTGAGGTTGTTAGGTATGAAACATTTTGAATGATCTGTTTGGGAATATAAGTAATTTACACAGCAATAAACTGCATCGACTTAGGTGAATGCCAGTAAATTGGTTTTTAGTGAAAAATTCCAACTGGGCAGGGATACTTTTATCTGCTGCATAGATGGATCACAGACACTTGAAGGATTAAGTCAGAGCAGGTAACTTTGTGGTCTCAGGAGGTTACATTAACTCAGTTAAGACACATGCAGAGTTAGAGTCAGGAACCTTCCCTCCTTAACCTCTCTAGTTCTTTCATACAACTAAAGAAGTTAAGGTGTGAAGATTCCTGACTCTAACTGCATGTTTGCAGAGCTGGAGTCAGACGCTTGACTGAAATTGGAGAGGGGGGAAGGGATGTAAAAGGTGGCCACGGAAAGGTTAGTGCTCCGTTAACTTTGCCACTGTTAAAATTAGAAGCCTATTTCCACAAATGAGAGATGAGCTTAGAGCAAACTCTATAGAGCCTGCTAATCAACTATAGAAAGTGGACTTGGAACCAAGACAAATAATATTTACGTGTATGATTGCTGGTAATTCTTCATTTCTAAGAGATTATTCATCTAGTTACAGAGATTTCTGTCCTGCTGGTTTACTTGAGAAATAGAATAATTAAATCATAACTACTCATCTATGTATTCCTAATTTACAAGTAACTGGATGTTTTAATACAATTACTATGGAATATTAACAGGGGCTCAAAATAATACTGGGACTAAAAAATAACATTTGATGTTTTTTTTAAAATGGCTAAATGTTTATTATTTAATTTGATTTTTATAATCATCCTCATTTAATGCATGAGAAATCCAAGCTAGAGAAAGGTTAAATGACTTTCTAAAGACCAGATGGCAGAGCCAAAATTAGAGGTTGGCTTTCTAGAGTCATGCTGCATTGTTCTATTCTACCTCACCCTGAATATGTAAAAATTAAATTATATTCTTCATGATAAGTTTTAGTCTCAGCAGTTGAACATTTTCTGTTAAATATATAATTTGTAAAGTGTCTTAGTTGGCCCACTAATTTCATTTTATTTAAAGGATTTAAAAACTTGTTATTGTACAAGTAATACATAGTCATAGAAAAATGAGAAAATAGTATGAAATATTAAAAAATGTAAAAATTAAAATTAAAATTCTCCCACTATACAGTATTAAGCACTGTCCATATACTTCTAGGTGTTTTTCTGGGCATATGTATGTATATACACATGGTTTGCTCTTTTGTAACAGTATATCATGAATATATTTCCATATCAATATAAAGATACTTAACAACTTAATTTTTAATGATAACATTAGTATTTCATTTTGTGGATGTTTTTAATTCAATCCCCAATTGTATGTTTAGGTTATCTTCAGATTTTTAATATTATGAATAACAACCCTGTTACATGTCTTTTATGTATGCTTTCCTCTGGATAAATTCCTAGAAGTGGACTTGTTGAATCAATGGGTTTACATTTTTTTAAAGGTTTTGATGTGTATTTCCAAATTTGAAGGGATCATACCACTTTATACTGGGACATTAGTAGTGTGTGAGTGGGCTGATTCCCTTTGCTTTTGCTAACATTTGGATATTTTCCTGTTTTATAATTTTTCCCAATTTGCAAGTCAATAAGTAGTATCTCATTGCTTTTAGATTTTTTTGATTATTAAGTTGAACATCTTTTCACAGGTTTATTGACCGTTTATATTTCTTGTTTTGCCTGTTAGGTCTTTTGCCCATTTTTTCTGCTGCAGTATTCATCTTGTTCTTAATGACTTCCAAGAACTCGTTATGTATCAAGTATAATAAATCTATTTATTTGTCCCTGGTCAGGGCTAGTACGGGAGGCAACCAATCAGTGTTTCTCTCTCCCCTCTTTCTCTCTCTCTAAAAATATCAATTAAAAAACATATCCTCAGTTGAAGATTAAAAAAAAACAAAAAACCCTCCTATTTTGATATCTAAGTTGCAAATCTTCCCCATCTTTTTGTCATTTAATTGCATGATTTTTTTTGCTAAGGAGATATTAACTCAGATACCTTTCTCTAATCCCCACCCTACCTCCTTTAGAGCCTCTTAGTACTCTATATTCATAAAAAATATTTACCTTTATTTTCTTCAACCCTTTAAATATCTTTAATGTTTTAATCTCTTTGAAACTTATTTTGGTGAGCAATAATAGAAAAATATATATCTATAGGAGATATACATATATATACACACACATATCTGCCCCAAGTTCTTGGCACAAAGCTCCTAAAAACCCTTATAATTTCCTAAGTGATAAGAGCACAAGAAGCATCTTTTGGTCTAATATTTGCTCTAATATTTCCTGACATAGGGTACTAAATCTCTTGGAATTTCCTGGGTGATAGCAGTATCTTTTCTTCTAATGAGGCTACTCTTTCTTAGGCTCCTGGATGGGTCTGGTTACCAGAAAGACCAAACCATGATTAGAAGCTTGGAATTTTCAGCCCTATCCTGTCTTTCTCCAGTCAGGGGAGAGGGGCTGGAAATGGAACTAATAATTGATCTTGCCTACATGATGAAACTTCCATAGAAATCCCAAAAGTGGGATTCAGAGATCTTCCAGGTTGCTGAACCTGTGGAGGTGCTGGGAGAGTGTCATGGGAGCCCCATAGCCCTTCCCACATACCTTGCCCTGTGCATCTTCTCCATCTGGAGGTGCATATGTATCCTTTATCATATTCTTTATAACACACTGGTAAGCATTAAGTACACTGCTTTCCTGAATTCTGTGAGCTGCGCTGGCAAGTTAATTGAACTAGGGTTGTGAGAATTATAGCTGATCAGAAGCATAGGTAACAACTTGGACTTGCTATTGGCATCTGAAGTGGGGGGCAGTCTTGTGGGACTGAGCCCTTAACCTGAGACATCTGATGCTGTCTCCAGGTAGAGAGTGTCAGAACTATGTTAAATTGTAGGTCACCTAAGCTCTTGTCACAGAATTTCTTGGTGTGGGGAAAACCCACACATCTGGTGTCAGAAGTGTGAGTGTGGTAGTGTGTGAAAGCAAAAGAGACACACAGAAAAAGTATCGGTTTGCTAAATAGTATATGATCCAAGGTAAGGTTCTTTTATTTTTATTTCCCAAATAATTAACCAAATATTCCAGCATGAGGTATTTCTTTGCTCACTAATTGAAATGCAGTCATTATCACAGATTAAATAAGTAAACTTGAGTCTGTTTCTGGTCTTTCTGCTCTGTTACATTAATCTTTCTGTTTGGCTTATCTAGGTACCTCACTGTTCTTGTTAGTGTGGTTTTATAGAGCATTACTACTAGGCAGTCCATTCGTTTTTACCTGTAGGTAAAATGATCAATAATGAGACATATATGAATTCTGTCTAGATTTGAGTTTCGTAACTGGCTCCCATGTTGGAGAGCTGATCATCTGGGACATCCTGGACTGGACCATGCAGGCCTGTGAACGCAACTTCTGGGACCCATCTCCACAGCTGGACACTCAGCAAGAAATAAAACTCTGTCAAAAACCAAATGACATTTCTATTCATCATTTCACATGGGATGAAGAGGTAAAAAAAAAAAAAAAGAAAATATAAAGTTTTTAAGTAACAATTTAAAATATTTAAATTGTTTTAAGAAACACTTTGGGAAAAGAGTCCTTTTGAAGATTCTGTTGTATTTCCTAGAGAGGTAAAGGAAGTAAAAAAATGGAAGAGTTTTGTTCTTTTAGTCTACTAGCATCCTGGGCAAGATGAGTGTGTGATTTCAGTCCTTCAGCCCTTGGCAGTGATGCTCTTGAAGTACTTTACATTGTCTTTGCAGTAAGAGATTAATAACAATGGATTAATGAATTCTGGCTCAGAAAATATATTTAAAGAGGAGTTTATATTTCTTATGATTACATTTTTAAATGTAGTCATAAGAAATTTTTAAGAGTTGTAATCTTAGAGGAGGGGAGTTGGGGGAAGCTTTTATTTCACTTTATTTCGTGCCTTTCTATACTGTTTTAATTTTCTAATCATATGCATGTTATTATTTTTATTAAAGTACTGTAGCATAGGTTTCTTTCTCTAGCTGTTACATTTCAGAGAGGAAGAAAGTGATGCTAAGGGGTGTTATATACAGAGCTTTCTCTGCATTATCAGTGTGTCCTTTTACCTTCTAAATGCTGAGCTTTCCTTTGTGATTTGAAAGTTTTGGACTTCAGAGGGCACCACAGTAATTGGGGCTGAAGGCTGGGAATAGGGGAAGGTAACAATGGCTTTCTGATGTCACACCAGGGCTGGAAATCTATTACACTAGGTAGTGGTAAGCACTAGTTTTATGCCCATTTCTGAATTTTCCCCCCAGAATGTATTTGCAGCAGTTGGAAGGGGTTTATACGTGTATAACCTTCAAATGAAGCGTGTGATTGCCTGCCAGAAAACTGCACACGACTCCAGTGTCCTGCACATTGCCAGGCTTCCAAACAGGTACAAGTTCCCATCTGCTCTGCAACAGATGAAAGAAATTCAGTTCCTAGCACTACCAGTGTAATTTCTCAAGGGGCAAAGTTGCCTGGCTTCATGGCTTGACCTGCTATATTCTTCTGGAAATGGAGAATGCCACGAAGCTGTCTCTGATAAAAGAGTTTGTGGCCATATATTACAAATTTACAAGAAGCATGGTTCAAATGAATTATATTGAATTTCATTATAAGAGGAGATACTTTAAAATATGGCATTTATTTTAAAAGATAAAAGACTTTTAGGCACTTACTCTGTGCTAATTTTTCTTTTTATATTTTCCATAAGCTCATCTTTTTGTTGTTTATAGCCAGAATCAAATGGAACTGTCCTGTTGTCGAAGGTTACCAAGGGAGGACTTTCCTCTCAGGGTACATTTGGCTGCTGAATTTTTAGGGAGGAAATTATATGAGGGGAATAGTGTTATTTTCTATGCAGGGTATTTTCAGACTGAGAGGCACCCCAGGAAGAGATATAGTGAGAGGAGAACAGGGACTGTCGCTCAGGATACTATGAAAGTGTAATTCATACCCTGTTTTCCTGAGTGCATTTTAAAAAATGGAGATGAAATATTTACAAATTTGAGCCAATGTAACAATATAATGCGTGTCTTTTCTGAAGAGTGCTTTTACTTTGCATTGGAAAGCCATGCTAAATTCTGAATTTTATTGGCTTCTGCCAAGAGCCAAATAAAAGCAATGGGGAGGGCTCCACTGACTTCTTTCAATGCAAATTTAGCATTGGCCCTGCTTGGTGCTCCGTCTTTTTTCACTGATTTTCTGTTCTGACAGGCAGTTAATCTCATGCTCAGAAGATGGCAGTGTACGCATTTGGGAGTTACGAGAAAAACAGCAGCTTGCAGCTGACCCTGTACCAACAGGTGTGTGTCTTTTCTCAGAAAGGCAATCTTTTTCTCACATGAAAGACATAACCACAAGAATAATATTTCAGCGTGCTCAAAATAGGCATGTCTACATGACGCGTATGGTGATTGGAGTCTAGGATTCATGTGTTAATACTGTTTCAATATAGAATTGCCTGTTTACTTCTATTCAAGTCGGCTAGGATTTTATTGTTTTGAGGGGAAACTTATTTTTTGGTAATCTGACCACATCGCCTAATGAAGTAATTATTCATTTATATTGTTTATAATTGTGCCTGATACCCAAACAACTTGTATGGTCAGATGTCAAACTAAAGTGTTCTTTCAGACTTGAAGCATTAGCATTAACATTGAACTCCACTTATTGAAAAACACACTTTTGTGTTTATATCCTGTTTTCATGAACTCTTAACCCTCAGGTGTTTGGTTTGTAAAACAAAGTCCTGGTTTGTTAGCAACCTTTGCGTAAGAAATCAGATGCTGGTACCTCTGGAGTGTCTTCTGGTTATCTGAAGTCATAGGGTATTGTTTTTGGACACTCATGTTCCTTTTGGTCAACCTTTGTTGATAGATCTGAGTTGTGACCTTGTTTTTGGACACTGCCATTCAGGCTGTTTCCTTCTCTTTTGTTCCTTGTCTGTCTTTTTGTCATGTTAATATACTTTCACCGGTGAGTAGGGGAATAAAGAGAGATCAGCAACAAACCTGGTTAGCTAAGAAAGATGAAATGAAGCAACGTTATAAAAACCCTAGCATAGTGCCGGGTCCCATCCCTTCAGCCCTTGACTAAAATAAGTGCAGCCCTGGCCGGAGTGGCTCAGTTGTTTGGGTATCGTCCTATGCATGTAGGGGTTGCCTTTGGATTCCCTGTCAGGGCGCATGTCCAGGTTGTGGGCTTGATCCCCAATAGGTGTGTGCAGGAGGCAGCCAACTGATGTTTCTCTCCCTCTCTCTCTTTCTAAAATCAATAAAAACATTTTTAAAAAAGTAAAATAAGTGCAGAAGATCTTTGCATTTAAATTTTGCTTTTTTGATCTCATATTACTATCATAAGTAAAGAGCACAGTAGTTTTGAAAATGACGGAAATGACTGTGCTTTCTAGGCTTCTTTAACATGTGGGGGTTTGGAAGAGTGAACAAGCCAGCCGGCCAGCCTGTGAGAAAGCAGCAGGAAAATGCCACCTCCTGTTCGCTGGAGCTCACTGGAGATTTGATTGGACACTCGTCATCTGTAGAGGTATCATTTTTAATAGGCATATGCATGCAGGGAATCCCTGCTCTCGCACGTCACTGCTCTTCATTCAGATGGTATTGTAAAGACCTAAACTTTCTCTTCTCTGTGCATTTTTGCCGAATTGAAACATGGAATAGGATAGATTATAGTATATGCAGTTAGGACCCTTCTTTACAGAGATATGATTTGAGGAACCAAGGAATCGTTGCTCCTACATCAGCCATTTTCAACCTTTTTCATCTCATGGCAAACATAAACTAATTACTAAAATTCTGTGGCACACCAAAAAATATATTTTTTGCCTATCTGACAAAAAAAAAAAGTATTTTTATTCATTCACACCAGAAGGCTATTGTTGTGCTGGCTGTTGTCATTTTCTTTTTTGATAATCTAAGGGAAAACAGGTCAGTGCCCCTGATGAAATAGTCAGGTACTGCATGTTTTAAAAATGCTTGCAGCTCACTGGCTGAAAATCGCTGCTCTAAATAATGGGCTTAATCACCATTATTTATGCGATGAAGATGGCTGACAGGACACTGTGAATAATGCTGAATGTGTAACAGTAGTAAATAGAGGCTGAGCGGAGGGTTGTGGTTACACACACACACACACATAGACATGCAGAGTTAGCCTTATGGAATCTGGTTCCAGGGGCCCCTGTTGTATTCATGAGTAGAGCACTGCTTTACCGCCCTTTGAAGGACACTCATTTGTCAGCTTTAGTAAAACCCAGTGTCTTATCATTATGCATATAGGAAAATATTAGTTGGGAATTATAAAGTGCATACAATACTAGCTTGTGGAAATCCAGGTGCATTAGTATTTCCTTAGGAGCCATTGATATAAGGAAGGGATAATACGAGGCAAGGCAAAGAGATGGCTGGGCCTGGGAATGGTATGATAGCAGTGCAAGCAAGGCCCTAAGAAAGCACTGTCCCAAGTCGTTCTCCCCTTCATAGCCAGGGAGAGGCAAATTACTTGTCGTTTGAAGGTGCATTTATGCTCGGGAGCAGAAGCACCACTTGTTATGGGGCCCTTCCTAGGGTTTCAGGTGCTATGCTAGACAGTGGAGTTCACAAAGAGATGGAAAACACAATACTTGCCCTTGTGGATCTTATACTTTAGTGGAGAGAAATGATACAGACCTAATAGGTTGTGAAATCTAGGCTTCTTATATAGACCCAGATGCGGAGCAGACAGTGAATTAGAAGAAAATGGTTAGTGGAAGATAGGGGACTTGAGACTAGAGCTGAACCTTGAAAGTTGGGTAGGACGATGCTCCCCGATGTTGGGTACTCGTCTCTGCTTTCCTCTAACAAGCAGCCCAGCTGTTTTGTCCAGTTTGACTTTGTCCCGCTTGCTTGGCCATTGTGTCGTTTGGGAGTGGTGAGGATGGAGTGTGGCAGACAGAAGGGCAGAAATGGGAGCTGCTTGGTGGCAAAGAGCAGCTCGCCAGGCTGGAGCGCTGGGTTTCTGTGAACACGCGCTGGTGTAGGAGATGAAGCTCGGGAAAGGAGCTTCGGTTAGATTATGAACGCCCTTGAGTGTAAGGCTGAGGAGTTTGGACTTTATTTTTAAAATAGTAGGAACCCATTAAAGTTTCTCAGTGGTGGGGGAAGCTTTCAAAGTGGCACATTTGTCATAATATAGAAATGCCAGTTCTTAGGAATGTTCCTGAGTGAAAGTATTGATACTTAAAGATTTTTTTTTTAAAAAAGTACCTCTGCTTTATTGAGAAAATCTAGACCATCTCTTAGGTATACTGTCTCCTGAGTTTCTTCACTCCTGTTACTGTATTTGCTCTGTGCTCTCCAACCCAGCCCCTCTGCGTTCTGAATTCTGCCTTTTCCGTGCCCTGAGGAATTTGGTCCAGTATCTGCCCCCTTCACTCCTACATCATCAGCTCTCCTCATCCTGCTATCTTCAGACATGTAAATTATTTCAGAGGAAACGCTCATCCTCTTGTCCTTCAGTGCTGTTTTATTTCTCTTTATTTCATTCTTTCCTTGGAGGAGCTCCTCCTTTTCATGGCTTCATTTATCTGCTCTCTGACGCCAGCTCTCCACCCCACAGTACTCACTCTGCCTTCCCCTCAGCGCTCCATTCTCCTAGCCGTAGTTCCCAGCCTCTTCTTCACTGGGTATGACCTTCCGTTTATTTGGAGGTTTATGTTTTTGAAGCTTCCTCTGACGATTTGTTATTATATGTTCCCTTTTCCTGAATTTCTGTGACAAATTATAGTCTGAATGACATTATTATACAGTACCTGATCCACAGTCTTTAATTGGCACCCTAATTGTTTCAGCTATGATTTGGTTTTTACGACTGAATTAGAACCTTCTTGAGGGTAGGGACCATAGCATATAGATGACACTCAGTAAATGCTTATGGATGGATTGATTACACCTCCCTCTACTTACAGATCTGAAGCCAGTGTTTATCTCAGAGAATTTTGAATTCAGACCCTTTTTTTGGGTAGCCATTTGTCTACAAATAATGGGGGAAGTATAAGTGGCTAAGTAAAATAGGTCTGGCAGGACTTCTGACAAAATCTTAAAACTAGTACTTGAAGAATAATAAATTCAGAAGATACTTTGGGAATTCATGTACATTACAAAAATAGCTATTATAGCTCTGTAGTTGGGCAGTATTAAAGTTCTGATTATTAAAATACTAGATATTGGTCTAGTAGTTACATTTTTAGCATTTATATATTTGTATGTGACTGTTATCATTTTCCATGAGAAATCTTAAAGTGTTGATATCTCCAAGGTACACATCTTACAAGCACACATGTTGATCTAGTTTGGCCACCTCTCTTCTTGAAGTTCCTGTACTCAGTAGTTTTAAATTTCTTTACAGATGTTTCTGTACTTTGAAGATCATGGACTGGTGACGTGCTCTGCCGATCACCTCATTATTTTGTGGAAAAATGGAGAACGAGAATCTGGATTGCGCAGCTTAAAGTTGTTTCAAAAACTAGAGGAGAATGGTGACCTATACCTTGTCGCCTAGTTTAAGGAACTTAGAATACATATGCATGAGCTCCGAACATCAACTACAGGGGAATACTCTGGAAACCATTCACATGCAGTCACTTAAATGTGTATTGTTGTTCTTGTCACTATAAAATTCTGATTGTTTGAATTCTCTTTTTGTGAGCACACAAACCAGCAACAAGTTGTTTCTTACGCGTGAGTGGATCCACCAAAGAATATAACGCAAGTATTTGAGTAGTGGATTTTCAAAAAGAGAAGTTTTCAGATCATACTACAAATATCTGTTGATAAAGAATTAAATTATACCATTGTGTCCTTATAGACAATTAAAAATTTTTTACACCAGAAATTATGAGCTTATGGTTAATGAGCATAGTACTCAGAACCTCTTTCTTTGTTTAATATAATTTTATTACCTCTAATTCTTATTCATCATTAGATTTTTTAAAAAAGTTGCATATAGTTTCTTTCATTTAGTCTTTGGGTTTTTAAATACTTGTTCTCTAAAATGAATATTTTAACCATACCTGTTCATTCCTTTAAACATCTACTTAAGGAACCTGCTTTTAAGGAAATAAATATACATGATAATTATAGAATATATTTTGGGAGAAAAGCCCACTGAAGAGGAGGTAGGATGTATTGTAGCTTGAATTTAAACCTTGCGATCTCGAGAAACCCGCTGCTTCTCTGTAGGAAACAGGCTGCACAGTGAGCTGCTGCTGAGTGGTGAGTGCTATGCGCCGAGCTTCATTTGAACTCGGGTCTTGGGAGGGGGTTCAAATAGACAGTAAAATGGTGGCATTAAGTAGAAGCTTTTTATTCTTTGGTTATCTTTAGAGCCCATTTGATTGAGGACCCTGGTGATAAACTGAAATACACCCTTTCTCCTACAAATTCCCCTGGTCCTTAGTGACTAATTATCAGTGTTCTATAGAGCAAATTTGAGTATCTCACTGTTTAACTACAGCTTTTTTTTGATGCCAACTAATTTGTTAAATCATTTTTTTAGTTCTAGCTACTAAAATCCCTATAAACTGAAATCAGTAGGAATCTTATAAGGGTGTATCCCTGACAGCCCCCACCCCAGTGTGAATTGGCCTGAAGAGCTATTGGCTAGACTGGCACTGCACCAGCCGCTGCCCCTCATCTGTGCCAGCGGTGAGGAAAGAGTTACAGTGTTTCCACTCAGAGCGTGCCTGGTCCACCTTCCCACTGACGGTCAGAGAGGAGTCCAGCCTGCCTGGCTCCCCTTACCATGGACTCAGAAATAAAGTTTCTTGCATTGGCCTCCGAGATTTAATCACCTCCATCACCCACCAGCGTTTCACCAGAGCATTCTTTCTCCCTTTGGTATGAAAGGATAAAAATTAAGAGGTGATCCGCACTTTAAGAATTGGGCGCGGATAGGAGTGGGGTGACTCTTAAATTTAAACTGCTGATGAAAGAATCCTGTAAAGCAAGTGCAAGGTGAGGACGTGCCAGAGGCTGATGCTTCTTCACGAGCTTGCCCTGCAGATTCATTTGGTCACCACACACACTCCTGATGGAATCTTTGTAAGTTGTTGTTTTCACCAGTTTTACCTTTCACAGTTGCTTCCACGACTGTCTACAAAGACTGAAGAGCTAAGTCACCTGTGCCAGACCAGTGCCATCATGTTATAAAGGAGAAAACCAAGGCCCAGAAGGGTAAGGCCTTACAATTTGCCAGCTCTGTCCCCTTACCTTCATTGAGCAGCATTAAAAACACATCAGAGAGGACTGGGATCAGAGATAAAGGCTTATGTGACTACCACATGAGGAAAACCAAATAATGGTCTCAGTTATTTGTTTTAATTTGTAATGAAAACAGCTTTATAGAGAAATATATTAAAATTTATTACCTCAATTACAGAATAGAAGAACATGAGTAGGAAAATCAGCACCCCCTTTGAGCCAGCAACTTGCTACCTGTGGTATATTCGAGGAGTTGTACAGATGACTTTCTAATCTTTCATCCTGAAACTGGAGCGTGGTTAGTATCCCAGTGCCAGGCAGACATGCCATCTGGTCTGAGTGCATCAGATGGTCAATCAGTTTGATTAAATAATCTCAGAATCGTTTTCAGGCTTTAATTTTCCTCTATAGATGGACTTTACTCTATTAGTAGCTAGCATTTTCTTTGGAAATTTTACATTAGGTCATGAGTTTGTAAAGTTGTTTTCTTGAATT
Source organism: Miniopterus natalensis (assembly GCF_054644295.1). Classification (NCBI taxonomy): domain Eukaryota; kingdom Metazoa; phylum Chordata; class Mammalia; order Chiroptera; family Miniopteridae; genus Miniopterus; species Miniopterus natalensis. The sequence continues at coordinate 39,297,020 of NC_142083.1, read as the reverse complement.
GCTTATGACATATTCAGTGAATTATATGAGGAACTAATATTTTTAACTGCTTTATTTCCTAATCTGTTCTGGGTTAGTATTTTGTGATAGGATTCTATTCACAGGGGGTCTCACAAACCACAGGTGAATTTTGGGAGCAAATTTGCCATAAGTACCATGGCAAATCCCTCTGTTATTATGCTCTAGTTAATTTTCCACCACGAGAAACCACTATGTCTAGAGGGAAGCCTCCAACCCACTCACTGGACTTGATGGTTTTTGCCTTCATGAATGCCCTAATTTAGAAGAATACAATTATAATTGAGGTCAGCATGCATTACGTGCATTTTTTCCATCTTAGTTTTCAGTGGTATTATATCTGCAAATAACACTCTGTAGTGTACCTTATTAACCTCATTCTCTGGCTGTATTCAAACACAATCAAGAACCTAAACTTTGGTGCAGTGTATCATCCCTTCCCTTTATCTTCCTCAAGTGGAGTGGGCTCTGATTGAACTAATAAACCTTGTTCTTTGCCCACAAGACTAACCAGTCCTGATTCTAAAGGCAAGCAAATTTTAAAATCTTAAATTGGAAGAATGACTTAGTTAAATTATAGGGTTATTCTGGTGCAGGTAACAATGTTTTTTAACTTTTTCTTCTGGTTAAGTAGGAGTAATAACGAGTAATAACATGACTTCTCTTTGTATTAGATAGGGTTGCATTTTCCTAAATTAATATAGCTCCCCTCAACACAGAATGTTTTAGTAAACAACTCAGGATAAGAGGCAGTTATAATAGTTTATACCCATCTGATGCACATTCCATCTGAAAAACTGTATTTCTAGAAAAATGACTCTTTGGAGGAATGCACTATTTAGGTAGCAACTCAGAAGATTACACCATAAAAGACCAGAACTATGTGGAAGCTTTAGTACCTGGCAGTCTTAAAGAATTTAAGATGAAATTAATTTGACATTCCACTGAGTAAGCTTTACAGCTTATATTCAGATAGAAAATGTGAGACAGCTGATAAATGTTTCTTACTTACCAGATGGAACTGAGAGGGATGGTCAGGAAAAGACTATCCTCACCTTGAGCAAGCTCCTGAAGCCTAGGCAAACTTTTAGCTCCTTAAAACGGGACTCTGATATCTTGAATGTAATGTGTTCTGAAAACAAAGTATATGACTCACAAAATAAAGGACACTGAACTGAAAGTTTGAAATTATGAAAAATCTAGGTCAAAGAGGAGGTAAAATAAAAACAGCTGTTGGAAATGAAAAATGGCTGTATTTCACAGAAACATTTCATCACATTTACATACTGTAGGTTACAATACAAAGCTAGCTGCTGTCCTGACCAAGCACGTTCTCTCACCTAAGATAATTTAGATACACTTCTTTGCATGGATTGTCATATATGTTTCCATTTTTTTGGTACAAAACATAGAAAAAAACATTGGCACATTATGTAGTGATAAGTCATTTTTTTTCTTCCCATGTACTAATTCCAAGTGTTCTGCATTCCAATTTTCGTTTGAAAAAACAGATTCAATTGATTCAGTCTGTTTATACCTCTTAAAAATGCAGCATGGAGTACAAAGAATTTGAAAGAAAAATGAAGATATTTTGTTTACTGAGTTTCTAATATTTATAATACATAGAGAGGGGTTGACTGATAAAATAAAGGAAAATTTCAAGTCTAACTTCATGTGGATCACAGAAAGTTGTGAAAAGAGCCGTATAAAAATATGCACTTGTGCTTTAGAAGCTTTTACATACAATTAATAGTATTTACTGTTTCCCCATATGTCTATTTTCTGATATATTTACACATCTTGCAATTTTTTTACATCATTAAAGGAAAACTGCATGATCGCAAATATAGATAGGTTAAAAACATCTGAACCTTGAAACTTCCCCTGTCCCCTCCCCAAACATATACATATAGACGGTACATGGTATACAACATACTCGATTGACTTATATCCAGAAAATTTAGATTGATTTCATAAAAATTTTAAACAGCAAATGTATATAAATTTTTTCTTTTTTAAAAAAAGCTTGTCCAAGGGCATTCAGATTTAATGGCTTGTGTATAATACTCACTATAGTGCCTTGTGACTGCCTCTGTTAGGGAATCTCATAGAGTCCCCTGAAACACGATGTCACTCCCTTCCCCATCATGGATGGCTTTCTGTTAGGATGAATGCCTTTCACAGGAAGGAGGGCTCCACAGGCTGCTGATACCAGTCTAGAGAAGGCACTCACCAGGCCACGGCTGTGTTCTAACTTGGGTGTCATAACATCGATCAGAAGAACCACTTAGCCATGGAGGCTGTGAAGCTAACCGGTTTATCAATAATTTGGTCCTAGTTTTGTTCATTTTATATAGTTGGGTTTTTTTTCTTAGATATTCTTATGAATCCTTCAGACCAGTGCTCTTGAGGAAAATAGTCAAGCTACACAGTGACGGTGACTTTTGTGGTAAGATATGAGCTGAACACTAGCTAAGCTACTTGGTCACCATCCAGGGAGATGGGCTCAGAGGCACCAAGTCTGCTGCATGTGTCCTGCTAGTTACAGTCATTCATCTCCATGGTTGATGAGGGCACATGGGTGACAGCAGGGCAAAGAATTTTGCCCTGTGTTTGTTCTGTCACTGATTGTATAAAGAACATTTTTCTTCATGGAGCATGACCTTCTAAAAATGAAATCTGGGGGCTTGTTTGATTCAAGGTCAAATATTAAACATTAGCTCCTTGACCTACACTTGTCATTTTCATGATAAAGGAAAGCCTCTCATTTATACTCTGTGATTCACCATGCCCTTTGTAGATAAGAGGTCCCCTTCTCCCATCTCGGCTTTAGCTGTCAGATGGAAGCCTCAGACTTTTGCACTTCAGGTCATCTAATGTCTTCCAGTGTTTGTAGTTATTGGATAAATGTTGCATCAGGGCTGGCAGATGTGCAAAGGCTGCAAGGATGTAAAAGAAGCCGGTTAAATTAAGTTAGGTTCCCAGAAGCACAGGGCTGGGGTTCTTTGGGACAAATTTGGGATCAGAATCACAGGAGAAGTACCCCAGGTCAGGCCTTAGGCTGCAAGTGAACACACAACATTAGAAGGTAAGTCATTAAGCACTAGTTTCTGAGATACAAACAGGTACTTCCAGTTAAAAACTGAAAAGCCATTACCAAAAGAATCTGTGATTCACAGTAGATTTTAATACATTTTGTGTTCTTTCTAAAGTTTCTTCCGGTGCTAGAATAAAACTGCTGTAAGCTTTGGAAGAGGTCCTTTGAAGAAGTAAAGACTTGCTTATCAATTTATCAAACATCCACTGAGTCTTTTGTGCACAAGATTCGTCTCAGGTGCTGGGGACACAAAGTATGCGTGTACCCCACCATCCCTGACCACAAACAGGCGAGTTTTAAAAAACCCCAAACATTTCATTTATACCTTTAGGCACAGTCTGTGTCATTAAAGGTGATCATCATAAGGAATAACAAAATATTTTGTGCAGATGACAAAACAGGAGCTATCTTACCATCCCAGGCGTCAAACATGTCTGTTATGAAGTAGTCAATGAAGGAGATCTGTGACTTGGGGATGCTGCAGGTGTTCCGGTCAAACACTGGCATCACCACAGGCAGTCCCTGTCTCTTCTCTTCATCAGTCTGTAAGAGACAACACTGCAGGCTGTAGGGCACACAGGAACTGCTACATGTTACAGCACGGTCTCGTTTCTCAGAACAATCCTGGGAAACGGGGCATCGACCAATTGTGCGTGTGAAGAAACAGGCTCAGCAAGGTTCTGGGGCTTCTGAAAGCCAACCACCCAATGAGATGCAGTAACCAGATTCAGATCTCTGACTCAAGTCTCTTCTGCTATACCCTGCCCCGCCTAAAGTGCCGGGCATCTCGGGTTCATTCCCTCCTTCCTGAGATCTGCTTTCATTATTGCAAGGTCAAGGCTATTTTCAAAGTAATACTAACAACACTAAATACTAACACGAATGATACTGACATTACACCGAGGGCACAGAAGCAATGATGGGTGATGCTGCTGATACCTCAGCATGAATCAAAGAACTGGCGGCACGTTGTACCACCAGTCATTGTATTATTCACTGTCACATGCTGGCGGTTTAAAAAGAAAGCGTTTCACTTAACGTCCTCACTGAAGCAGCAAGAATTATGAATCTTATTAAATTTGGACCTTTAAATATTCATCTTTTTAATCTTGTGTGTGACACACTGGGAAGAACAGGGAAAGCCCCTGCGCTGCACACCCGCTGACGCTGGTGGTCTTGAGGGAAAGCCCGCGTACAGTTCAGCTGAACTAGGCTTTTTTCAAGGAACACTTTTTACTCTGACACACTGTGCTTGTGTCTCAGACTTGGGTACTGGTCATGCAGTTCGCTCAAGGCGTGTGTGGATCTGGGTATTTTGCGCACTGAAACGGATGTTTATATGCGTCAGGCCCTCCTTCGGTGAGCTGAATGTTGAGATCCACATGTCCTGGTGCTGTGCTGAGCCAGAGGCCAGCTGATCAGAGGCCCCATTTGTAACTTTTGGTTTTGAGGTCACATTGGCTCGTGAACAGTAGTACATTCCTTGGGAAATGTACTAAAAAAGCTACATGAAAGAACTTCAAAGTGGTTCTTTCTCATTCACGTACTTTGAGAACAGCTAGGAGCAGGATTTCAAGTCCTCTCAGGGTCCTGGGAAGCCCATTACCAGCCTCCTACCCGCTTTTGGCTGAGCGTGCTCATTCAGGTTGGTCAATCAGGCAGCCTTAAAATATCCACTGTTGTTCAAAGAGTAGTTGGGTGTTTTCCCCCCCTCTTCTTTCTGGCAAGCCCAGAACTGCGTGCCCTACTTTTCTTCAATTCAGGGGCTCTTCCCAGCCTTGAAAGCTGCAGCTAACTACTGGGACCTCGGCTGGCCATTCCCTTCACTGGCCCTTTCAGATGTCGCCAGCTAGTTATTAAGGTACCTTAGAGGTACAGGCCAGCCATATGGACCCCCCCAATGCATCACCTGTAGCTACTACTTGTGTGTTTGTCTTTCTGTTGCACATACACACATCTTCCCTGAAAGCAGGCGTTTATTTCAAGTGGCGTCGCGCGGTCTATCACGTTCTGGATTTTTCTCCCTTAACTCTTCTTTGTACTGCCAAAGTGAACTAGATATCGCTGCTCTCCTTATATAAAAATTGAGATTGTTTTCCTCCTTACTAATTTTGCTAATAATGCTTTGGTGTCCCAGAAAGTCCTTTCCTATTACATTTCTAAATCCTTAAAACAACAAAAAACAGCTCTAACATCATTTCCACAAAGCCCCTCCTTTATCTAGGAAAAAAAATATTTCTGAACTTTCTTAGAACTTAACACATACCTCCTTTAGAGTTCTTTCTTTTTTTTTTTCTCTCACCGATGTGTGGATCTACCTATTTCTACATCTCTACTATATTGTGAGCTACCCATGGCTTATGTCTGTGTTCTCCATAATACACCATGGAGATGATAACCTCGTGAGTGAATACATGGTCTCCCCAGTTTTTGTAGAAGTTCAGGATCTAACAATTTGAGGATGAAGGGACACCTCCAAAGGCTAAGTTTATTCCTCTCCCCCTAGAGAGACTTTGCTCCTTCCCGGGGGAGCTGTGGGCTAACTGACAAGGAGAATCCTCAGAGGGCCATGCCCCCGGCCCATTCCCGGGGGAGGAGTGAAGCCTCCCTGCAGAGGCCACGCACCTGCGCGAAGTACTCCTCCGAGATGCGCCCGGCCCATTCGATGCACAGGTCCAGGGGCCGGCACGGGTTGGCCACGTCGGCGCACTTGATCATCATGCGCTTGATCAGGATCTGGTTCTCGGGGAAGTTCTTCCCAGTAGGGCTGCACTCGCACTCACTGCCCTCCATCTGGAAACAGGAGACAAGGGTTGGCTCAAGGTGATGGTGAAGCCCACGAGGGCTGGCCGGCCGCCCGTGAGATGGCCTTCACTGGGGCCCACCGAGGCGAGACCGTGACTCGGAAAAGGTTTTCCCGTCATTAATTTCACATGTAATACCCTGATGTGTTCTTGTTAAAGAAAACCTCAAGCAATATAAAAGCAGAGCTTGAAAGGTCAACATTCCTGTTGCCACTCATGCACTCCCTCCCGCCCTCCCCGGGGGGACCGCTGTGGCAGTTCTGTTTTGCTTTGTTTGCAGTAATTTGGTATGTAACCTTAAAGAAGGAGAGCTTTTCTCCCAGTTTTATCAGATGTGTAAAAGCAGAACTTGTTTTTTAATACATTAAAGATGGGGAAATAACACACGTGACCCTTCAATTATTTCTTCACTAAGGTGTACTTGTGCCTACCCATGCCCTCTCTCCTGGGACCCTCTGTCTCACCCCTACTCACCCACCTCTCCCTACTTGGCTGCTTTCTCTTAGGGGATGTGCCCGCTCCTGCTTTCTCGGCCGCTCTTCTGACTGGGTGTGAGGGAGTGTGAACCATATAAGCTTTGGGGGTACTAGGAGCAAAAGGGGGGCCAGGGCAGGAACAGGGGTGTTCGGCATGTTTAAAAAGACTGGTCATACACTAATATGTACCCAGTGGTGTGTGTCAGAGGTTCTGAGCCAAGTGGCCAGGTCCGTGAGGAGGCTCATGCAAATGCAACAGCACACCTGCGATTTTGAGGTCCCCCAACAGTTCAAAGAACAGAAACAGAAAGGGTGTGGATCTCTTAAATAGCACCGTTTATGCTAGTGTGCTGTCTGCAGGCTCCTCCTCTCATATTCCTTGAATCCACCTCCTTCTGTCACCACTGGTTTTATCTCAGGGCCTTTCTTTCAGGGAGCTCAGAGTTGCTGTGGACACTGTCAATCTGTTCTTGACCCCAAGGAAAACAAGTGGCCAGTACTTTCAGCCCTGCTTTACCAACCTCAAGCAAATAACCACCTTGCATTCAAAACAGAGAAAATGCTTTGAGGCCAGAGTAGACTCTGATGGAAATACACTCTGATGTACTTACTACATGAGAAATGCTTACCTCCGCCGCCATTGGCTTGTTGATGCTGTTCACAAACTTGTTCACATGCTCAAAGTGTTTTGTCATCTCTGTTGCTAAAACCATGTCAATAATAGCCTGGCGCAGTGTTCGATAATGGTTCCTGAAATAACCAGAAGACAAAGAGCCTTGCTCACATCATGTCTGGAATTAGAACCGTTCTGCTACCTTTTCACCAAAACGTAGGAGGGAGCTGGACACAGAGTTACAAAATGAGTGCAAATCACGGAAAAGTTTACATGGTCATCTTCCCCTGAAACCAGGACTTGTGATACTATTCCATTTTCCCCAGCGACAGCTGACCTTTCCTCTGATGATTTATGAATATACATAAAAAGCACCTTCACACAGTGGGCACTTATTTTAGAAGGTGATTCCTTTCTACTCTACAACATCAAAACAGTGAGGTGGAAGGAAATGACAAGTTCCTTTCCTACAAGCTGGCACAGCAACCTGAGGAGCTGCCCTACTGTGTGCATTGCAGACAGTGATTCTTAACTGTGTAGTGGCTGTTGTCAATAATAGTCGTCTTGCATCGGTAGCCTTTCTGGTCATGGCACAAGGGGTTAGGTAGATAGATCGGGGTTTGAATATTACAGAAGAGTAGGATCTATATTAGCTATGCACATTTTGGACCAAATTTCAAGGACCCTTTGGTGTGGATCACATGTCACCATGGATGTTTTGGACAGGACAAATGTCGTGCAAGGCAGAGAATTGTCATTTTTTTCGATGCTGGCATTGGAAGAATGTTTTCTGTTGATACGGAAGAATATCTTCTCATTAATAAGTACTTCTCTAAATGACAATTAGAAGTTGTAATGGATGGAGCAATAACCCTGCCCAAATTACTGTCCAGTTCTGATCACCATCATCTCGCGTCAACAGCCAAGATGGCGAGCTGAATAAAATTGGCTACTGGAAAGAATTCTTTTTGTGAAAGTTTTGAAAACAGTCCTTGAGACTGATGAAACTTAAGTTGAAGGTAGAATAACTGGTCTCTATATTTCTCAGATTTCTGGAGACCAAACTGATAAGTTCATGTTGACAAGTGGGCCTTGAGGTCTGAGTGAGCGCTGTGCTCTGCACACTGCCCTCTCCCAGGAGCCTGCTCTCCAGCCTGGCTGGTGCTCTGTGGGAAATAAACTCAGCCTGACTGTAGGGTTGGGGCCGGCAAGAGGAATCGCTCCTGTCTGTCCATACTGGCCAACTCTCACCAGAAGAGAGGGCAACGGCGAGGGGGGACCTGCCCAGCTGGCGGGCTCCTGCAGCCCTGCTGGGACCTGTAGTACACTGTCTCCTCATGAGTTAGGATTTTAAGTGGCCAAAAACTGAGCTGGGAAAAGACAGGGAAGGGTACATTTTCCTTGAGTTACATAAAAGATGTCCTCCTAAATGGGTAAAAATATCTATTATAGTTATTAGTAATACAATCAATATTTATAGAGTTGCTGTGTATAAAACATTTCCATGAACTCACTAAAGACCAAATGAGATTTAAAAAGATGAAAGCAGTCTGAAATACAATTACGTTGTAAGGGCAAGGTTGTTATTTCACTCTCTGATACAAGGGTACAACTAGTCTTAATCCCCCCTCCCCTTCCCCCCAAGAGGAAGCTAAGCACTCGTAGAAGTTAAGGAAAACTGAGTCTCCTACTTGCACGTCACAACCTGAGCACAACCAACCTGTCAATGTTCTTGAAAATGTTGCACTTGCTGTCCTTGACGGTCAGCTGGAAGGCCAGGGCGGTGTGGTGGCTCTCCAGGACAGCCGTGTCATTGTAGAGCACAGCAAGCTCACTGCCTGCATTGCAGAGGAAAGAGTTGGTCCTTCCCGGGTGATCCACGTCATGGACTGTGGCAGCAATCAGGGCGGCCACCTCATCCAGCTGATCCAGGCTTCCCTGGGGCCAGGGGAGGCAAAGCCGAGTGTTACCCACTGGGAGTAGGAGACCTTCACTCATCCTTGTCTCTTGGGAGGGGAGCTGGGATTATAGGAATGTTCTTCCCAGCCCCCTGAACCTTCTCTGACTTCCTGGAAACCACAAGGCTGTCTAGGACGCACTGCACCACCTTGCTGTGCTGCGAACTGTCTGGAGGCTATAAGGGAGACCTAAATTCCCCCGAGTCCACGGGCTCCAGTTCTGCAGGAAGCCAAAAGGGCCTTTCCAAATGCCTGCCGTGGGTATTGCCATGACACCCTCCCATGAGAGGCCAGAGCAGAGAGTGGCCTGGATCACACACAATGCTCATTTTATCTGCATACTAATGAAAAGATGTTGAGAGAGTGGCAGTAAATGGCACATATATAACAGAAGTCTTCACACAAAGGTAAAAGGGTTAGAAAGAAAAACTAGCAGTACAAGAGGATCACAGGTGAGAAGGATTTTCCCACAAAGATTCAGCTCTGGGCTAGCAGGTGGTAAAGGTAAAGAGGGAAACTCTTTCTAAAGCTCTCATTATATAACTAAAGAACACAAACCAGAGGATCAGGGGATACAAATGTTTTCTCAGCTCACAGCTTTAGGAGGAAGTTACCAAATGGGCTACTGTTACATGAGACACTGTCCTTATGAATTCATTCACCCAGCGATCATCCACTGGATGCCGACTGGGCCCAGCTGCATGCAGGATGCTGGAGCTGCAGTGATGAATGGTCCTGGCATCGTCTCTGCACTGACGGAGGCGATAACTTATCGGGGAAATACAAATTAGTGAAAAACAAACAAAAATCACCTACACAAATAAAAGTAACTTCCTGTGAGAGGTGCTAAGAAGGGAGTTACAGGTGCTTTGAGACTAACCATGAGGCCTGGTCTGGTCTGGGCAGTGCTGTCCATTCAGCTTTCTGTGGTGATGGACATGTTTCTATCCGAGCTGCTCAGGACAGTGACCTCTGGTCACAGGTAGCTAATGCGCACTTGAAATGTGAACAGTGAACTGAAGAACTGAATTTGTCATTTTATTTAATTTTTAGTTAAATGTAAATAGGCCCACGTGGCTAATGGCTACCGTGTTGGACAGTGCAGGTTCGGAGGGTGGGCAGGGATGGCCTCTCCGAGGAAGTGACTTTTATGCTGCAGCCTGAGGTAAGCAGGAGTTATCCTGGCAAAGTGGCCAGGGAGAGAATTCAGGCAGAAAGAACAGCCTACGTGACGCTCCTGAGGTGAAACAAAGGACGTGGTTGATTCAAGAAACAAAGCATCACTGCAGGGCAGTGAGGGGAAGTGTCCCCAAGATGAGGCTGCAGAGGTGCGCGTAAGATCTGACATTCCCAAGTTGCTCCATCGGCACCAGAGGCAAAACTGCTCAAATGCTAACAGGTGAGAAACGGAGTGGGCAGCTCAGTCCCGAAAGCCTCCTTGAAAGCTCTCCTACCAGGAGGGAGCCATTCCATCTCCAAGCCTGACCTGGAGCTAGTGGGCAATCCTGGCTTGGCCCAGGCCACATGGGCAGGTTTCCTGAACAGGGACCACAGTCCACGCTACTCTTTTTAGCTCCTCAGACATCGAGTCTGTAATGCTCACAGCAAGCAAACATTCTGGCCCCTCTGCAGCAGTCAGGGGAGGCCATGGTCACCTCCAGGTGCAGACGGGACCCAGAGCTGCCCCAGCTTGGGCTCCACATTCACTGATCCTGCCTGTGCAGCCAGGACCCATGGGGCCCTCAGCTAGTGCTCCTGGAGGAGCTTCAATCCTGCTTAGAGCCTAGGACCAGTTTTAAAATTCTTCAATGAAATACATTCATGGAACTGGAGCAGACAATGCAAGCATCGGATGAGACATGCCTTTTCTTCCAGCTTACACTTGATTTAAACCTGGCCCTTTTAAAAAAGTACCAGTAACGGGCCACACCCTGCAGTGCTTATGGGCACTGTCTGATCAGGCGATGTCTGATAAGAAATGGGGGAGGCGGGAAGGAAAACTGGGCCTGTGCACTAGTGTGCGGGAAAAGCAAGGCCCTTCCTGTGGGAGGGTGGGACTGTCTGTGGGAGAAAACTTCTCCACCAAACCACTGCAGGAGAAATTCCAAACCCTGGGAGGTGCAGACATTTCTGCCTGTTTTATTCCTTCTTTGGCCAGCAGAAGATCTGGATCATCCTCAGGCAAATTGGCCAGAATGGCCTCCCTTCCAGATCAGCCTTTGTGCCGTCCCTTACCTCGGTAAATACCAGGGGCATAACGAGATGCTGGCTGTCCTGACCACTCCACTTGCAGTGGTTCCGGGGAACTGGCAAGGGTGGGGAGAGGATAGGGTCCATACAAACTGAAGGGGAGGGTCAGCTCTGGGCATGCTGCCCACAGGGCTGGGCTGAGGATGTGGAGCTGTGTCACATGACATTAAGCATTTTAGCCTTGCCCGGGCCAGTGTGGCTCAGTTGGCTGAGCATCGTCCCATGTACCAAAAGGCTGCTGGTTCGATTCCTGGTCAGGCCACGTGGCCTGGCTGCAGGCTCGGTTCCCAGTAGGAGGCATGCAGGAGGCAGCTGATCGCTGTTCTGCTCTCACACCGATGTTTCTCTCTCCCCTCTCCCTTCCCCTCTCTCTAAAAATCAATAAAAATATTTAAGGAGAAAAAAAGAATTTTAGCCTTAACGTATAAGGAAATTAGGGGTGACAGATGTGGGAATTTGGTAAAAACACATTTCCCTGACTCTCTTCATCAGTGGCAGCAGGTCTGGTAGAAGAGGCCTCAGGTGTAAGCCCCTCACACGGACTAACCGGTGATCTTGGGCTGCTGATAAACCTCTGAGCTCAGAAGCCCCTTCCAGCCCAGTTCTCCAAGGTCCCTTGCAGCTCTAAATTCTGATTCTCTGGCAGGGGCGCCAGAGTTAGAGAATGTCTTTTGAACTGTAAGCGCACTGTATCTCGCCTTAGGCTTGTTTCTATTGCTGCTATTTGAGAAATTCAACTAGAGTCTGATGCATTCACAGAATTCACAATGTAAACACAAACTCTTATTTCAGGTAATAAAGTGACTAAGCATTCCCTAATTTATCAAACATTTAATCTTTTCTAGAGTGGTTCTGCTAAAGTAAGGTTCATGTTTAACTCAAGACTGCAGTAGCTGTGGATCCTTTGGTCTTGGAGTCATGCCCTAGGTCCTGTCCTCAGCTGGCAGTGGGCGACCTCAGCTATACAATATCTACACAGTGCAAAATGCAGGCACGTGCACCTGGAGTAGGAATCTGGAGGTGTCTCAGCTCCTCAAAGGAAGGTGCTGCAGAAACAGGCAGATATCACCTGTGATCACACCTTTTTCTAAAGTAGGAGACAGAATTCTTCAAAAGCATCTTTCTTGGAACACATTCTTTGCTTTCTTGCCAATGAAAGTGAATACCTGGATTTGGCAACACTGAGGAGAAAATTCCTCCTCCCCACTTTGGTGCCATTCCTGTTCCCTCTACCTTTCCCACTGCCATTCTTCTCCTTAAGGACCAGGGCCTTAAAGCTAAAAAAAAAATCTAATGTCAGGCATTTGCTAATTCATATGAGTTTCAGTCTCTATACAGTACTTCTCTCAGGGGTATCTACAGTCTGAGCTTCAGTTCTAATTGCAGCAAAGGAATTACAAGCTTCATTGTGCAAATGATGAAAGTTGGGAAGATGGGAATCTTTTGCCAGCTGTACATGGGGTGTACACAGGGCTGCCCCACCGGTCAGCACCTGTATGTGACAGTATTGACTTCTAAGTAAGACAAGGGAACACGGAACTCTTTCAGAATTACACACAGTCATTAGTATACAGACATACATATCCACACCTACACAACGCACACACGTGTATGCAAATCTGTGCGGTGCTGAAGAGCTCATTATTATCTGGATTAAAATTAACCAATGGCCAGATTCTGATCCTAAAACTTACCCTCTAGACCTAGTAACCATTTGCCTTGATAATTCAATTCTGTCCTCTAGCCCAGTATCACAAAGGGCTCCCAGTGAACATTTGGAGAATGGGCTCATGGACCAGCTAGGCGTGTAAAGGACTCTACAGTGGCATAAATCATTATTTTAGGCATTCGGGGGAGGGGGGGACTAGGAGAAAAGGCTGTCTTTACACCACCAAATGACCAGCGAATTTGGTAACAAAACAAAAAAATTTGTCAAATTAGTTGCAAAATAGCTATTTGACTAATATATGTCTTAAAATGAATTATTGGATCTCCAATCTAGGCAGGTAACGTGATCACAATATCAAAACTCTACCTTCACTCTCTCCTTTCCCAGGAAGAAGGCCGTGGCATGCAGGACGTCCGCAGCGTGTGTGGAGTTGTGGTAAGCATTGGAGGAGTGGTAGTTGGCTTCAATCACTTGGAGCCAGGCCCGAAGAGTAGTTTCAGAACAGCGTAAAAACTCACATACTCCGAACCGGGAAAAGACCTTTAAGCCCAGGTAAACCAACGGCCTGGAAAACAGGAAGATAAACCCAGATTTACTGTGTTCACTGGCCCAGAAACTGCTTTCTTTGATGATTCTGGGAATGGAGGCATTTTTCTTCTGATGTTACTCCAGATGCACAGGCATAAAAACATCTCCTCCCCCGTTAGAGAAAGAACATCTCCTCCTCACTAGCCACCTCTTTGCACCTAGGTGTCTCGTGGTGGTCAACCCGAGTGATTTCCAGATTCTCTCTAAGTCCTATGCCCTTCAGTGGCTCTAACAACCAGAAAGGTCCCTGGTAGTTCCTCTCCATCTCCACTTCCACAAAAGCTCTGTGCTTCCTTCGTGTCCCAAGGAAGTTACCGAGCTTAAGGACAAAAGGAATGGCTTGTGTGATCTCAGCAAAGTCCTATCATTTAGAGTTATGTTGCTTATTTACAGGTGAGAGGCATTCACATCCTCAGAGACTAATACCCCTGGAAGAAATAGCCTTCTCCAGCTATAGAAGAGGACTTTCTGAGCCATCTAACTTTTGCCCTGCCTACAGGACAAACCAAAAGAAAAGTCTATAATGCTCTCAAACTCATTTTGTAAGGGGGGCTTGAACAAGTCTGGGGCTGAGAATACTTAGAGCTCTAGGCTCATTAGCACAAAGGATGGACCGGGGTGGATGTGAAAAAGACTCAGTATTTCCTCACCCTGGGTCATCGCCAGACTGATCCCACACCTTACCCACTAATACTCTCTCCATAAAGGAGCTCACTCAGGGGCCATAGTCTCTGCTCATTTAACACTCCTCTAGGGGCAAGAAAGGCACTACCTGTGAGGTGTCTTGTGGCAAGGACTCATGTCTCCCTCAAAGTCTCCACATGTGAGGTCTTGAGCATCAATCCTCCCTGCCTGCAGCCAGAGAAGCCACATACCTTTTATGTGTAACAGCCTCCAACTCAAAGATGTTGAACTCCCAACTTTCCTCATTATCAAGTAACTGAGCGATACAAGGGGGGACGTCGTTGATGGTTATTGGCATCGCAAGGTGACTGTGACTCTGGTGCACGTCTGAGCAAACAGATGGGTGGGGAGGCTGGTTAATTGTGGACTCTTGAGTGCACTTGAGCATCTGTCAGCATCTTCATGGCTGCTACTATAAAAAGAAAGTCTTGGACTTCCAAAGGTAGGAAGATTTTCATTTCAAGGTTCTTCTCTTACATTAATAAATTTCAAGACCCCCAAAGAGAAAAATAATTCAGTTTAACTGTTTAAACATACAGAGATGTGCAATTCTTATTCTGACAGTGTTCAGAGAAGTAATTTTAATTAGGAGACCTGGTTTCAAATGTAGACAGGCTTAAACTCCAATGAGACCAACAGGAAGTAACACTGAGGCCCCCTCCCCAGCCCCGCCCTGCAAATAATCACAACACTGGGGAGTGCATAGGCCGGAGACGGGTTGTAAGTAACAAGTGGATAGATGACAACTTACTCTTAGTGAACACATACTCGTTCCCTGACAACCTTCTCAAGCCATCCTAGAATAAAGAAGGGTGCTGTTAGAAGAAGGCTGTATATGCCAGTATTGCTTTCTCATTTCTTTCATTAGCCAAAGGGACTTGAATCATGAGTAGCCCCGTCAATCTGGAACTCCAAGTCGAAGCTCAAAACTAAACCAGAACAATGGCTACAAGACACAGGATACTCTCCCTCCCCCGGCTCTTAGCCCCAGGAGATGGAGAATTCAGAACAAAGTGGAAATGACTGCATTCAGGTCTCACACTGAGCTGTAAGCTGGCTCTAGTCTCCTGCCATCTTTCTTTTTCTGGGCCACATTAGTGCAATCACAGAAGTGAACTTGCTTTGGTCTGGATACATGTGATTTTGAAGGGCATTTCCTTACCCTCACAGGGGCTGTGTTATTAGATTTACTTATTAGGGAGCCAAAGCTGTGGACCACATTTGGGAATTCCTTAATGTAAAGCTTTACAAAGTTTGAGCTATTTTTTGACTAATATCTGAATTAACTTTTTTTCTATCTGGATGTTCTGTTTGCAGCATGAGAATTGCTGCTAGTCTTTAAAGGAAAAGTTTCTGGATTTGAGATCTTTGGCGGGACAGCATAAAGGAGTGGAGAGAATTCCAATGTTCCACTGAAGGCTCCTGAACGTGGACTAGTCCCCAGATGTTCTTGCATCTCCGTTTCCTTCCCTTCGTCTTCTACCCCTGAATGCCTAATTTGTTGGGTCTTTTAATAATTGTTCATATAATTTATAGTTGTTTGTCATCCCTAGAAAGTGTACGCTAAGGTTTAAAGTGTTACAGTCACACCTTGGGTCCTTAGGCCAAGAGCTTAATGTTTTTGACTGAATAAAGATCAGTCCAGCGGCCTGCGGCGCCCCGCCTCTGAGGCAGGTACCACAGCAGGTCCTCGGTCTTTTCTTTGCCTTTCTTTCTCCTCCTGCCTAAAGCTACAAAAAAGGGGGAATCCTGCCCTGGCTCCTCACAGCGTTACCTGGAGAGGAGCCCCAGGACAGGATGCGGCCGGGGCAGGAGGGCAGGGGCTTGCTCCAGGAGCCAGAATCCTTCGGCTGCCGCTCCGCCGTGGCTGCCCCCAGAGACCCTGGGGCCTCCTCTCTCACTGAGGTCTGCGCTGGGCGACCAGGCAGTCAGGGGCAGGAGAGGGGCAGGAGAGGGGCAGGAGGCTGCTCAGGTCCCAGGCTCATCAGACACCTCGAGCGGGAGCAAGGAGACTGGACCAGAAGGCCGGTCGGCACTCAGCTCCTAGTGGCTGGGCAAGATGACAGCCTTTAAAATAAAACTCATAGATGACTCTTGGACTTTGTTTTGCTTCCAGAGTTCTCCCAGCTTTGGCCGGCCTCTGATACGGAACAAAATGAACAATTTGAATTTTCCTCTGAAGAAATAGATGATCACAGCCAAACAGATCACAGCAAAACTCTAGAACAGGACAAGTCATTTGAAATCAGCTACTGTGGTGGCTACAGTGCTGTGGAAGTGCTGGCGGGGGGGCACCCCCTATCCCCCACTGCCCCACAAGCCAGAAAGCTCCATACGTTTTTATCCGATTACAAAGGGAACTTTTATAGGGGCTTTTAAAGAAAGGATTCTACACCTAAGATCTTTGAAACCAGTGCCATAGTCTAAGTACAAACCCTTTCAATTATATAAAGGGCCTGAGGTCCTAGGAAACCCGGCCCTAGCCTCAATCCAATACTGTACCAGGTCACGGGAAAAGTAAACAAGGGCCCGCGCATGTCAATCAACTGCCTACTAACTCCTCACTGAGACAGGAATTCTGAAGGCCTGTCTCCCATTGCTACAGTCAGTCATCTTACAAAGCTTCTACAGAGAGGTAAATGCAAGAATTCCTAACGCCACACACATTCTAATGCAGATGCTCCTGGTTATGCTGACATCACCCACACAACTGAGTTGTTCTGCAGTTACAGGTAACAGTACAGGTTACACACACTCTGCAGTACATCCAATTTCTGGTTTTCCTCAGCACTCACAGTCATAAGGCCTCCGACGAGATCACTGGTGTGAGGATCTTCATCTTTGGTACCCAGCTGTGGGGAGTACAGTTCTGTGGTCCGTAAAATTTCTAAAACTCTGTCCAAGGCTTCTGCTACTGTGACCGGGCTATTTTCTTGGGCTGCGTTGATTATATTTATAACCTAAGGAAGTAAAGAAAGAAATGATTTGAGGATATTAGGATTCTACTTCCCATATACCTGGAATCCAAAAGAAATCAGACAATAACACATTGTTCCGAGGGACGGATGCCTCCACAGCCCTGTCCCCTTCTTACTGATGAATATTGTTCCCCCAAACTCGCCCTTCCCCTGGCGTCTCTACTACCTCACTGACTATATTTCCTCAGGCTCCTTTGCTGGTCTTTCCCCTCTAGTTCTCCCACAGGGTGGAGATCCTCAGGGATTGGTGCTGAGCGTTTCTCCCACTGTACAGGCCTTCCAGAGATGAGCTCTTTCATTTCCAGGACTTGGACACATACCATCCATATGCCAAGGACTCTCAAATTCACAGCCCAGCTCTGAACGCTTGTTGACCTTTAGACTTGCATATTCAATTGCCTACCTGACATATCCATTGGAATATCTTGCATGTCCAAACCTAAACTCATGGTCTCGCTCCCCTCTCCCAAAAGCAAGCAAGTAAATAAAACAAAAACATGAAATAGAAGGAGTTTTGCTCCTTTCTCTGGCTTCCACACTGCAGTAAAAATCCACTTCTATCCATCCTGTGCCCAAAGTAGAAGTCTCAGAGGCCCTGGTTTACATATCACTTTTCCCCCTTCTCTCCCCACCCAGACAATATAATTAATCACCAAGTCAAACTGATTCTACCCTAAATATTTCCTGATCTGTTCATTTCTCTCCACCCCCCTGCTATAATTCTAGTACAGCTAACACCATTTCTTGCCTGAAATTCTGGAACAGCCCCCTAACTGGCCTTTTCTCTTTCACTCTTGCCATCTCCAATCCATTCTCTGCATATCTGATCATGTCACTCTCCTGCTTTCAACCCTTCAGTGTTTTCATTTACACTTAAACTCAGGTCCTCAAATGCTTCTATCCCCCCTTTCCTACCCCAGGGCTTCAGCCCTTGCTGAGTCTGCTGCCTAGGATCCTCTTCTCCCCTCTCCTCTTCTTACCTTTGCATGCTTCGGGTCTCACGTCAAACATTACTTCCGCTACAGACAGACCCCTCTCACCACCCAAAATAGGGCCCTAATCTAATTTCCTCTCATAAACCCTGTTTTCCTTTACAGCAGTTATTATAATTTACAATTATATATTTATTTATTGTGTTGGTTTAATATGTTTTTTTCTACTAGACTGTAAACTCTATGATACCAGTGGTATATGTCATTAATCATTTTATCTCCAAAACATAGCCCAGTGCTGGGTGACCCTGATTGTAGAGTGGAGGCAGCGCCTGTCACTCACCTTTGTGATGGGAGCCTCGATGGTCATGGAATGGATCCTTGCCATGGATGGATAGCGACGATTCTGTAGGCTTGGTGCTGGAGAGAAGTCAAGAAAGTTGTATCTGGTGTTGATGGCTCAGCTTGGCTAAGTGCAGCAGAGGAGCCCATCATGAACTGGGGACCTGGTTCTCAAAGGACTCCTGGCCCCCACAAAGCAACAAATTCACCCATCTCTTAACCCTAAAAGGCTAAATGCTTGGCTGCTACTTGGAAAAGATGGTCTGGCCTGGAACTTTGGTGGCAAAAAGGCTTTATGAGTCTGCTCTCAGCTCTTAAGCTCTCTGATCTCTGCAGCATTACCACTGCTGGCCATCTCCTTTCTTGCTACCCTCGTGTCCTTGGTCCATGTGGCCCTGTGTTCACATGGTTCCCAGCTCTCCTGTCTTCTTCAGTAGCCTATTTCTCCTGCCTCCCTCTCACTGGGAGAGTACTTCCCAGCCTTGGACTCAGAACCTCTGTTTTTTTGTTACACACACACATGTGCACACACACCTGAGAGATGCTCCTCTGTTCGTGGCTTCATCTGTCCCCTCTAGGACTTCCAAACACACATCTCTAGCCCTGAGTACCAGTTCTGCATTCCAGCTTTCTTGGCGTCTCCATTAAAATAAAACTTATCTTTTCCTCCCCCCTACGTAGTCATACATGGAGACCTTCCTGTTTCTGTAAATATTACTTCTATCTCCCCAGGCACATAGGGATGAACTTTCAGAATCACGTTTGCCCTTCACATCTCCCTGCAAGTCCAATGGGTTAATTAGGCCTGACTGACCTCAACAACTGTTCTGCTAAATTCTGCCCCCCAGTTTAGGCGGGACAGCTTACTAAGGGAGCTAAGGGTGTGTAACAGGTATGCTGACAACGGGTTTGCGCTGGAGTTGGGAAGCCAAGATCTGCTCCCCTCTCTGCCACGAGCACCCAAGGGGCCCAGACACTGGAACTGAGTGGCTCTGGTGGTTACGATGCAACACACTCTACTGCCTGTTGGGGGGGAAGCCAGTTTCACCGAAATCCTGTTCCTTGGGGTTTGTTTATATGCTGACAAATTATTTAATATATTCTGCTGTAATTTTCTACACTTTAAAAAGGTCAAGAAAATCTGAAAAACTTCTTACCATCACTGCCTCGAGATGATATTGATTTCACATCAATGGACTCTCTCCTCCTGTTCTTGTATCTGAATGAATGAGACTCTATGGATTTCAGATGAGTAAGGGGAGTGATTAGTTACCAGCTTTCAGGTGAAGTTTGGACACATTAGCCCTCCCCCCCCCCCCCCCCCCCCCCCCCCCCGTCTCCAAAGAAAACTGAGGTTGCTTCTTAAGCACTATAAAATATTTTTAAGGAATAAGAAACCGCTTTCTCTTCAAATTATCACCACACAGAGTTTTCAGTCATATTGGTGGTAAAGCGATGCCCTTTTCCTGTGGCACCACACTGCATGGTGGGAACGGGTTTACGATCAAGGGCTTGCTCAGTTCCATTAGGAAGCTCTTTCTTAAAATTAACATTAAAACTTGGGGAAATTTAGGGGGCTCGTTTTGACTTGAAGTACAAATACATTTAATTGGATGGAGAAGACTCTTATGAGGGTGTTTGAGGAAATAAAATACTAGTGAAATCCACAGAGAGTTGCATTTACTTGAGAAACTAATTTGGACCAATTCTCTGAAAAGCCAGCCTCTAGGTGGTCTTCTAGGTTCTCCTGAGGATGCGATTTCATCAAGTGATGCAAACTGCCGATCCCAGGCAGGAAGAGAAGAAACAGCAGTTTTATAGTCAAACAATTTCCAAAAACGACACTGTCACTTTTGTCTCCATTTTCTGGCGGGGGGGGGGGGGGGGGGCACTTAAAATTCTACAATGAGTCTTTGAAGACTGAATTTAACACTCAAAATGTGCTGTGACACTAATGCAAGACCTGAGCCACCAGTGAGGGTGCAGGATAGAAATGTCGGGCTGCAGAGGTGGCTTCAGAAACATGCATTTCCAGGGCGCTTGCTTCCTGTGGGGCCCCACACGAGGAGGAGGGAAACTCAGCCCAAAGAGAACTGCTCCTTCCTGTGCTCACACAGGAGGCGGACATGCAGCTTCCAGCATTTCTCAGACCCAGTAAATGTTATTTCAAGAGAGAGAAAAAGAGTAATGCTTTTTAAAAGAATTGTCTGGTAACACCAAAGAAGGTGTAAGAGAAATCGTTAAGAAGACCAGCTCCAGGGCCAAATTGGCAAAATTCAGGTCTCCACTGCCCATCTAGTAGCTGTGCCCCTCTCGTGTCCTCCCCTGTCCCAGTGTCCACTTCTGTAGAGTGAGGACAGTTGCAGCACTTCATTCATAGGCTGTTGTGAGATGTAAACAAGTTAACCCACGGACAGCACTTGGAAGAGTGCCTGCTAAGTATGCAGTTCGTGTTGCTGTTACCAGCCTGTTCACTAGCACATATACCTTCTTTTTAGGTACAGGTGGGACCATATGATAGTGCTGCTCTTCTACTTGCTATGGCCAAGTCATAGCACATCTTAGACACTTTTCTAGATCACCTTTTTAACCATTTACTTTAGTGTCCTAAAAAATCTGATTCAATTTTAAAAAGGTTAAATCAGTAACTAAACCTGAATTATATTTTTATAGCATGAAGTGAAAGGCAGAACTATTATAAAATTAATCTGAACACCGCAGCCTTAAATGATCTAACAAAATATTTACTATCCCTTTGCCTAATTTTGTCTTCCAGGTCTGCCTTAATAATTTTTCCAGCCTCGAATATGAGTTTCGATATTTCTGCATAAAGACAACCACAGGTGGTGGTACTTTAAGTAATACTGTTAGGATCATATGGCATCTTTCAAACCTGTAGAAACTAACAGTGGTCACTCGAAAGACATTCATTTTTGGCCTATTCAGGGACTTACTAATCACATACATTCCTAACATTTGCTTAGCAGGTATTAATTAAATTGAACTTAGTGAAGATTTAAGATTAAATTCAAGATTAAAGAGTACAAGAATTCCTCAAAATATAGTTTCTAAATAAAACTAAAGTAGGAAGTTTCAGAGCTGGTGCACCAGACTGTCTTGTTGAACCCTAAATCATTCATCAGAAATTATTCAAAGATGGATAATGTTTATGCTTCCTGATTTTATCTCAGCTAAAATTAAGAGAATCTATAGCAATAAAAATTGTTTAAATTTTGAGAAATTATTCTCCAATAAAGGCCATTTAAATCAAAGAATTTGTTATTCATTCTCTCAATAGGTGCTTGTGGAATGAATTTAAAACCCAGAAAAAAGAAGATAAAGGAGTTTTAAATAGCCCTACTCAATGACAAAAAGGTACAGTGTCATCATTTTAAAAAATAGCTACCACGTATCGAGCACCTACTGTGTGCCAGACATGGTGCTTTAATACTTACTGTAACTACAGTCATATCTTATGTGGTCATGGCAACAATTCTAGAAGCTACACAGTACAATGCCCATTTTACTGAGGAGGAAATTTAAACTTGGAGAGATTGCGTATATTGCTCCTGGTCAAAAAGCTAATGGTAGAGCCCATGCTTTCCAAGATGGGATGGTTTAAATTAACCAATGTTTTGTGAGTATTTATTGAGTGTCTATTATGTTCAAGGCAATCCCAGGCACTGTAAAGGATATGAAAATGCTTGCAACAGATTTTGGCACCCAGAAGCCCTTAAGAGAGTTAAAATAATACTCTTGCTGTAAAGTGTTAGAATAAATAAACTAAAACAGCTGAGAGAGAAGAGGAAAAGAGGAGGAGAGGAGGGGAGGGGAAGGCAGGAGAGGAGGGGAGGGGAGAGGACAGGAGGGGAGGGGAAGGCAGGAGAGGAGGGGAGGGGAGGAGGGTGGGGAAGAGGAGAGGATGCTAAACAGGTAAATACCAGGCACTTCCAGATATAATGTACACTTTCCCCTTGAATCCTCTTAACCACAGGATGGATGTTGTTAATTCACTTTACAAAGAACGAAGCCAAAGACCGGAAAGGTCAAACGAAGTCTTTCTGACTAGGCTAAAATACGGCCCGTCCTCGAATCAAGGAGAGGGACTCAACAATAGCCCGGGTCTGACTATGCATTAGCGGCTAGAAGCCACTAACAGGGGAGAGAATGGGTTTTGCGTGTGCATGAACAAGAATTTTAAATCTTTGGTAGTAGACTGATTTTTCCCTCTAATCAGAGAATTCCAGACATTTCAAATGTAGACGTCGTAATTTTATGGCTGAGGAAACCAAGGTCAGACAGTCCGAGTCTTGCCCAGGGTATGAGGCGAGGGAGTGGGAAGCTGCACTGGTGACTCAGGGCTCCCAACTCAGGCCAGGGCCCATCATGCTTCCTAACTGTACAGCCACTGGCTGCTGCAGAGAAAGGGAGATGGACAGTGGTGTAACAACAGTCGTCGCCCCTGGGCTTCTGGGCCACTCTCCCGCCATGGTCTGCGCAACATGCTCTCTAGCCAGCAAAAGAAAACCAGGAAGGGGTGGCATTAGGTAGAAAAGGTTGCCCTGAATGAATAGTCCAACTTGTTTTTTTACAGGATTCTGCTTTTATTCTGGCTTCTAGACTTCTGATATCTACACTCAGACTTTAGCAATCCCAGTTCTGGGGTGGTGACTGTCACTCTAGACTTCTGCAGACTGAGTTATAGACTTGGCCCCCAAATGCTGCCTAGGTGTAAAAGAGTGAAATTGAAGCATTCTCACCTGTCTGAGAATTGTCTCCAGAATCACGATGAATCTTGTGGATCTAAAGTTGTTCAAAAGTTTGGTAAAACAAGAGAGAGAGATTTAAAATGTAGTATGAACTACATGTCCAGTCAAACAATTTCATCATAAAGCTCTGAAGACTTCAAGAGAGCGAGAGGTTGCACAGATAATGTGAACAGATGAAAGCTGTGCACCAAGTAATCCTATTATAAATGCTCTGTTATGTCACGCATTCAGAATGACTGCGCCCAAGACGGGAGACGCTCCAAGGGTCCACTTCCTAAGCAGGGCAGCTAAACTCTCATTTTGACAGTCTGAAGAAATGCAGAAGGACCAAAAGCTCTAACAAAAATTTAAGATTTTTATAAGGCTAATATGTAACCTGTTTATATATATATATGTATATATATAAAATAAAATTTATCTGTAATATAAACATAATACCAATGTAAGCCTAGGATTTCTAAAAGCCTTCCTAAAAAGCTCTTCAGATGCTTGGTGACAGACAGGGTCAGTTTACAAAATGTTTCCTCGCAATGAGATCTGAATTTTAGACACAGTTTAGCACCTAGCTCTTTCTCATGATCAATTTTTGTGTGCTGCTGATTTCGTGCTAATGCTCAATAAGTATCTGCCATATGACGGATGAAGCAATTAACACTGGAAATAAATTCTCTTTCTTTGGGGATCTGCATTTCTTGTGTTTACAGCTGACTGAGACTCTTACTGAGGTGCATCTAGCTCTATCACACTTATAATCATGCTGGTTTCCTGCCGAATCCATCTACTTCTAGTAGCTCAGACCAGCAAGGTTCCATGGCCACTCAATGAACAGGATAAGTTAACTCAGAAAAAGAGACAGGTGAGTGTGCAGGACTGTCTCTGAAGGACGGTTAAGGTGGTTTAGCAACGTCGACTGTGACAGCCAGAAACCCCATGTGTATGAGACACAGGTAAAATGTTCCAGCTAGATTGAACCACAGAAAAGCCATGTAAAACTGAAGGGTTAAGACAGGGGTATTCTATGAATTATTCTGCACAGTCCATTCCATGTAATGACTGAAACAATTGCATGGCCAGCCTGTGTGAAATCTTGTCTTAGTGTGACTAAGGGCTGTGACTCATTTATTCCATAATTATGGGAGCTTTTTATTTCTTTGGTGAACAAGCACTCTGTTTTTCCTTTATAGATAATGACCATTTGCTACAAAGCTACTAAGTGCAGTGTGACTTTTTGATCTATACATAATGAATACACCTTCTGCCTTGCAAATTGTTTTTCTATCAGCTGTGGTTCAAAAGCAAGTGACCATTAAATACTTAGCTTTTCTCTCTGAATCACAATACATCTCTCCCTTAGGAACAAAATCCCCTGGCTGCCCAGATTACACACAAAAACCCTTCTCCCGTAGTTCACTGGCCCCCAAAGGCCAACTGATTGAACTGTGGAGCTCCTGGAAGGTCAATGTGGGCTTTGTGTTTTGTACAGATGGAACCAGAGGAAGCCCAAGGTCCAGTAGGCACAGCCCAACCCTGCCTTTGCAATGAAAATGAACCCTGCACCCCCACTCCCAGGGTGGGGTAGGGTCAAGTGTAGAGGGAACAGGGAGGAGGGAAGAGGAAAGGTACGGTACCAGGACCATCTGCTGAGGAGGCTCTGGTTTTCCTCCACTTAGGATGAGGCATTTGGCACTTTTTGAGCTGAACACACAACATCCACTCCAGCCCCTTCACCCCTGAATTGGCTCATCTGCCTCTGACGGGCTCTCTTCTGTAAACAGCACAGTGACTGGAACTACTCGCCTGACCAACCAAATGACCTTCACTGGCTTCACCAGCAGAGTCTGCCTGGCTATCTCAGCATCTGCTGCCCAGGACCCCATTTCATGACTCACTCCATGATCCCCTCAGCAAGAATAGCACCTGAGGACCTCCCCCCCCCACTGTCACACCCCAGCAGGGCTAGGTTTTTACTGAAGCTTTCCAACTCAGGTTATCTACACATCTTTTCCAAATACCCCCTTTTACAGCTGAAGATTCACTTGGATGAAAACATTCTTTTAGAATTGAAATTTTTCTTGGAGGTCTAAACCCACCAGTCATTTATAAGTTGGTATGAATGATTCTGATATAGCAGGCAGTTGGAGAGACATGAACAGAGCAGGAACAACAGGCCAGGGACAGGTCACCAGGGTGGAAAGCCCCAGGTCCTAGCAACCAGCAAAACTGGGGACACAAGTATTGTAGGGTGGGACCTCACCCCCAGGGTGATCTTTCCTCCTCTAGCATATTGCTGGTCATGTGGTTTAGACCCCTGTGACTTTCATATTACTGAACTGTGGAGCTCCTGGAAGGTCAACGTGGGCTTTGTGTTCTGTCCAGATGGACATGTGGTTTGGACCCTCCCCGGACTTTTCCTTCCCTGGCATGTCGCCAGACATGTGGTAGACCCTCTTAGAGGAGGAACGAGGGGGTCAGAGATTAGCCTCATATGATTCCCTTGCATGGCTACATCCCTTAAGCATTAAGTATTCAGGACAATGAGGTTCTGACCCACATCAAATAATCTCAGAAACAAAGCCTCAGGTCTGTTGACCACAGAGTTTTGGTCAAACTAGAGATAACACTTAGGCCTCAGTTGTGTTTCAGCTCCAGGCCCAGAAAAGCTTTGAAACCAGAAAAGCGATGCCATGGCTGCCTCAAGACCAGATGTAATGATTAATGACCCCTTCCCTTAGCACTGAACAATCAATAGGGACCACGACCCTGAAAGGACACACCTGGAAAACAGATGAATATTCTTTCGAGATCCTCCCCTGAGACCTCCCCTAAAATCCCCACCTTTAGGAAAGAGATAAAACTCCTTGAGACTAAGGAACCAGTGCACATGTGCGCGCTCTCTCTCTCTCTCTTTCTGGAGCATGCCTGTGCCTTTCTTTCTGCCTTCTTTCTCTCAAGGTGCATACCTTTGCTTTTTTTCTCCCAAGTTCCAAGGACCCTTCTTTTGCCTCTGTAACTCTTTTCCTGAGCTCATGCAGCTCAGCTCGCTCACTTCTTCCACAGCTTACTTCTACCTCTGTGCTTCTAAATAAACTTTTGCTTGTATTTGAGCCTTGGCTCTGAATTCTTTCTTAGCCAAAATTCAAGGACCAAGGTCTAACACCTGGTGCCATTTGCCATTAACAATTCCACTAAAATTATTTTCTCATACTTCTTAGTCAAGCTCACTGAAGCAACAGATAGGGAATGAATAGTTTTGTAGTTGACATTCTCTGGTGGGCAGCATAGGAGAGGCTTGTGGGCCTGAGCACTGTGGGGCTAGAAGACAGTGGGACCAGCTAGCTCTCCTTGAGACAACAGCAGCCATCTCTGAGATGACTTCCATGTGCCAGCAGCTTTACATTGGCAACCTAGTCATTTCAACACTCTCACGAGGGAGGAAGGATCCTCTTCCTTAGACAGATAGGGAAACTGAGGTTTGAGAGGTTAAGGGACTTGTCTGAGCAGCACAGCTAGTATGCAGCAGGGCCCAATTTCAAGCCAGGCTTCCTCTAGCTCTAAAACCATCCCTCTTGGTCACACCGTTCTCTACAGTGAGACCCAGAAGGGAAGTCCAGGCCAAGGCTTGTTAAACTGGGGTGTGAGGACAATATCCCCTGGGTCAGTGCAGGGCATCTGTTTGAAATATAATTTTCTTTCAACTTTTGGGGAAGGTATGAATCTCTACTATTGATAGGATTTTTTACATTCATTCTAAAGCAAAGCAAAAAAACCCCCACAGAATTTAGTGTCCCCACGCCAGCCAGTCTCTCTGGAGGGGAGTGCTTTTGTTGTTTTTCCTTCTGTGAAAAAAAGCTTCAAGTGTAGAATATGTCCACATATGGTAGTGACTGGGAATTCTGATGCTGTGTGTCCTGGGGATCCCACAGGCAGAGCACGAAGTTTCCTCGAAGTGAACGCGGCCACCCTTGGCCTGTGCTGTCCCTGCCAGAGCTCACAGCAAGTCCTTGGAAGCTCACAGCTTGTTCTTGGAAAGAACACTCATAGCTTTAAACCTTTAATTGCTTCGAATACGATAGGCTCCCACGAATGTTGCTGTCCTTGTGCTACATGCTTTGTTTATACATACCTGACTATGCTTGGCTCTAAAGAGCACTACAGATTCTGTGTGTGTGTGTGTGGGGGGGGGGGGGTTGTGTGCGTGTGAGTATGATTTCAGGGTCAGGGTCATTTGACTGTTTTCCTCTTATAGAATAATCATTTAAAAATTATATTTTCTCTACACGTCCACCAGAATGTCTAAAGCTGAAAGGAAACCTTGTCAAGGACGTGGAACACCTGGAGGGAGTATGAAATTGTACAACCATTATGAGAAAAGGTCTGGCAGTCTCTCAAAAAGTTAAACATAAACCTATGACCCAACTCCTCAGTATCCAGTTCCACTCCTGAGTGTTTACCCAAGATAAACAAAAGCATATATTCACAAACACACTCAATCAAAGGAACCCCGAACTGGAAAGAGCCCAGAAGTCCATCAACAAGAGAAATAAACTGGCAGATTGATGCGATGGAGGACTATTCAGCAACAAAAGGGAAAGATTACTGATACATGCAATGGGGAAGACTCTTGAAACATTACGACGATGAACAAAATAAATGAATAAACAAACTGAAACAGACTCACAGGCACAGAGAGAGAACAGGCGATTGCCAGAGGGGAGGGCATTTGGGGCGCTGAGTGAAGGAGCTGGTGAAGGTAAGAAGTGCAAATCGGTAGTTACAGAACAGTGGCGGTGACGTAAGTAAAGCGTAGGGGAGACTATCAATAATGCTGCGATAACTATGTAGGGTGCCAGCCGGGACACTGGAAATATCAAGGGGACCGCTTTGTAAAGTGTATGATTGTCTAACCACTAAGTCTACACTTGAAATCAATACAAAATAAAATTGAAAGAAGAAACATTATGATGAGTAAATGAAGCCAAACATGAAAGAGCAGATACCGTATGAGGCTCTAGAACAGGCAAAACTAATATATGGTCAAATAAGTCAGAATGGTGTTACCTGTGGGGGTAGGAGTGGAGGCAGGGCGAACTGGGACCTTTTGGGATGCTAAGGTTTAGTATCTTGATGGGGTCTGATTACAGAGGCATATGCATTTGTCAAAACTCAAGGAATGCTATGCTTAAGATTTGTGCATTTCACCGTACGTAACTTTTACCTAAAAGAGGGAGAAACCCCAAAACAAAAACATGTTAATAATATGCATGCTAAAGTACCAAAGAATAAAATGTCCTGATGTTTGCAACTTTGATAGTTTGAAAGCTATCAAAGAAAAAGACGGACTGATAGATGAATCGAGGGATAGATGGACAGATATGTGATAGAGCAAAATACTGACCCTGACCTTGATAGAACCTAGGAAGTAGGTACATACATATTTACTTACACTTCCAACTCCTCTATATGTATGAAAATTTTCATTAAAAAAACATTGGGAAAATTACATTACCTGTTCAAGAGAATATGAATTGATGGCTAAAAAATTGGAAGTCTGAAATATAACTCCAAATTCTGTGAAAGTAAACAAGCTGAAAGAAATTGAGAACTGAACTGAGTGAAGTAAACGACATGTAATGGTTCCTGGGACCCCTGAGCCTGCACATGAAGCTGATGTTCCACTTCAAACCATAACCAGGCAACTGTAGGCAACAGCTGGCAATCTTAGAAATATAAGACTTGCCTAGGTTACTATGTGATACATTGACTTTAATAATTTTATTGATTGAGTTTATGAATTATGGTCCTAATCCCTGATCTCTCCTATGGGTGGAAAAACTCCAAAAAATAACAATATAAAAACATCTCTATTAATATGTGCTAAAACCAACCTTTTTAAAATGAAAACTCATGAGACTTTTAGCAATTAAAATGAGTTAAGGTCAGGATCAATGCAATAATAAGCAAGCAAGCGAATAAGTACTAGATATTCCTTTAACATTCATTTCAGAATCACCTTGGGAATGTGAATACTATTTGGTAGAAATGTCTGAGTCCGCTTTTGTCATAACTGAATGACAAAGTTGTAAGAGGTATCAGTTGCAATTAAAAGCACCAGGTATCCTGGCATGTGACCCTGGGGGACATCCTTGATGCTTCCTTTCTCCCATATATATTTGATGGATGTGTAAGCCCATCATCAAATCCTGTAAAATCTCCCTTCTAAATACTTCTGGGATCACCCCTTCACTTTTCTCCATTGTCAGTGTGCAGGCTACGACCAGCTCATCCAAACTCAGCAATGCCCCCAACCCAGTCCATTCTCAATTCTTCAACCAATGTAATTTTGCAAAACATTTAATCCTGTCACTCTCCTGCTTAAAAGTTGCACTTCCTGTAAGTCTTGGGGTTAGTCCCATAGCCTGGCTATGAGTCTCTCCAGCTATACTGCTGACCCTGGTCTCCGTCCTGGGCTCTCAGCTTGCAGGCCACACTGGCCTCCTTCCCACCCGTCTATTTTTCCTATGCGCCTTACTACCTCAGGGCCTTTGCACATGTGACTCCTTTACCCAGGAAGCTTCCCAATGCATTCTCCTCCCTTTGCCTATTTGCCCTCCAGATCTTAACTGAAAGGTAATGTCCACAGGGAAGCCTTCCCAGATGTTTCCTGCCCAGAAGTCCCTCATGAGGTCTAGTCTTTCTGTCGCATGTTCTCAATGCACTTTTCCTTTACTGCATTTCTGACAGTTGGAAACTTTGTACCGTTTGTTCTCCTTCCAAACTGTCTCATTTGGTTATCTTTGTATACTGAGAGCTAACAGTATCTGGCACATATTAAGCTCAATAAATGTGAATCCATAAGAGACTAAGATTAATCAGCTTCTTTACCTCATAGCTGTGGTCATTATGCTGTTATTAATGATTTGGCCATCAGATCGGTTTTTGTTGACCAATGTACTTAATATTGATGTCCCTAAAAGACATTAATTTGCAAAGTGTTCCATGGTAGAATACCAATAAAAAAATTCCATAAAATGTGTCAAAAAAAAAAAAAAAAAAAGCAAGTACATCATTGACTAAAATATGCATCCACGTGCTCTGATAATGCCAAACCTATGACAGGCAAAAGAGTGGCGTGATGGTCAGAAATGGAGGCCTGCACCTCCGAGAGGTCCTTGCTTTACTTCTCACTGTAGTCAACAGAGCAGTAAAAATGGTAGATAGTATTTAAAAAACAAAAAGGTTGCTCATATCCATACACACATTTGTAATGAAATGAGAAGCAACTTATGAGGGCTGGCTTTGATGCAAGAAGATTCTGATAAAAGTTTTCAAACTCGGGTTTTATGTTGTTTGGTTGTTTTTGTGTCTCCCCAACCCAACCTCCTAATATTATGAAAAGGGGTGAAAACCTGGTTAAGGTGAAGAAAAGTACTATTCTCTTAAATACTCAATGCAGCTTATAAAGGGACTTATTAAGCAATCTCTTTTCTTAAGGTTGAACACTCTTGATCAGCAACTTCACGACAGAACGGAAAGCTTTCATGTATGTGACACAACAGGGACGAGGTGGAGTCTGAAGGTGGATGAGAGAGAGAACCATGGAAACGGAGCGCTGGGAGCCCTCCCTTCAGTGCTACGCAATGAAGTGATGGTGTGAGTGGCATCGGGCAGAGTCCCTTTGATCATAGTTCTTCACTGAAAATGCTTTGATGAGCATTTCCTCAGATCGCAAAAGTATCTGCCGCATAAATCAAAGACCTTTCCTCTCTGCCCTGTTATCAAAAACCTCTCGATACACTTCTCAAAATTCCCACCCAAACAACAAACACCAGTGCTTCCCAAACACGGGAACAAAACACCTCAGACAACATTCTGGATCCCTCTCCTCAGTGATCCCTGTGTCCCCTGCACAGCTCCGAGGGCCATGGAAAAGCCAGTGCCCTTGTCTTCATGTGGCACCAAGACGGGAGAAATCGCATGGAAGCCGATCCTGACATCTGGTCAGATCTCCTCACTTCAGTTAATTTCATGAGGCTAAAAGGCTCAACACAACATCATCTCTCCCTTTTTATCCTGATGATAATTTAAAATGTTACTTATATCAAAGCAACATGCATTGGTTTGATATAAATGAAGATGCATATGAATTTTTAAGATTACACAAGATTAAAAAGAAAAATCCCAAGCTGTTTTTTTAATGTACTTTGCTGTATGCCAGACAAGTGTAGCTATATCTCCTCCACTGTTTATATATATATATATATATATATGTGTGTGTGTGTGTGTATATATATATATATATTTTTTAATATATTTTTTGTTGATTTCAGAGAGAGGAAGGGAGAGGGTCTATGCTCAAGTGCTGAGCCACGCCAGCTGGGCATATTTTTTCTTCTTTAAAATTCTTATTGAATTTATTGGAGTGACATTGGTTCATAAAATTATATAGGTTTCAAGTGTTAGGTATTTTCTTGGAAGCACTTCAGCATCCTCTCCTGTGCATGCAGAGCCAGATCTAGCATGATCAGATACCATGGTATCCCTTGGTCAAAATGCCTCACACCTCAGTGTTGGTGCCCACTGGCCCACCATTCAACCTGCATTTGTGGGAGCCTTTGTACTCTCACTGTGTAGCCCAATGATGATCATTTTTGTTTCTGTAGCTCATGGGAAAACACTTAATGCAAACTACCATTCAGGCTTAAGTGTTTTCTTTTTTCCCTTGTCCAGTTTCTCTTTTAATGGCTTTCAAATGCCCACAAAGTAAGCACCACTTGGTTTTATTCCTGGCAAATATTGGGTTTTGTAATATGGAAGTATGAGTGGTTCTCAGACTTCAGCTAGAATGAGAAACACCTGAAGGGTTTGTTAAACCAGGCTGCTGGGCCCCGCCCCCAGAGCTTCAGATATGATAAATCTGGGAGGGGCCTTGGATTTGGAGCTCTCACAAGTCAGGTGAGGCCCAGGCTGCAACAGGTGAAGGCTCGCTACCCAGACTGCTCTGTGCACCTGCTGCACCGACCGCACCTGCTAGTTAAAACTATGACTCCCGGGCTCACCCCGGACTCGCTAAATCAGAATATACATTTTAACCTTTAATCTCCAGGTAATTTGATTACATTTTACAGTTTGAGAAACACTGATTCAAGTGCAGAATCATAAACTGCTAACAGGTCTTTTGCTATCTCCAATTTTGGTTGTGTAAACCTGGGAAACTTACGAGCTTCACTGAGTCTCAGTTCCCTTGTGGGTAAATGGGGACCAATACCTACTCTTTTGGATCCAAGAGAAACAACTGGAATCATATATGCAAAATGCCTACCCTGGGAGCTCCCAAGCTGGCCTCTATGTTAAAATCACCTGGAGGGCTGGTGACACCACCTTGCTGGGTGCTGCCCCTGTGAGCTCTGCTTCAGTAGGTCTGGGTCAGAGCAAGTCTGTGTTTCTAACAAGTTCCCCGTAAGCCTGGGGCTGCAGATCCACCGGCCTGGCCCCTGGTGGGTGCCCACATCACGCTGGTTCCCTTTGCTTTCTTTCTCTTTCACAGATGTTCCTGCTTGTTGAGAACCTGAATTCAGTGATGTTTATACTACTTGTTATATCAAATAGTATATATATATAACTACTTGTTATATTTGATTTTAGTTTTCGGAATCTTTCTTTAGAGCAGACATCCCACACGTGGGGTGTGCTCTGTTGAGCGCTTCCCACATAAGCAGTACGTTTGTGTCCCTCACTTGCACGCTGGTGTCCCTCCAGCTTGTGTCCCCTCACTGCTCTGTGACAAAGAGAAACATATGCAAATAGCTCCAGAATGAAATTTCACTTTGCTGAAAGTTTCTTGTTCTTAAAAACTTGTCAATGACTGAGGGCACTTTTGCTAACACTTATCTGTGTACACTCCTGTGCCTGCTAGATTTTTGTCCAGAGAATGAGGGGACTGCAAAGATCTAACACTTGCCTGTTATACTAGCACTCAGCAGAGAGCATTAAGCCACCCGATGGCACCAGGGCTTTATTTGCACCGCAATTAGCATAAGACAGAAGCGATCAGAAAGGCCTTCCCTTTGGAAGCTTCTGCAGAGGCAGGGACGGCGCAGGGAAAATCAGTGCCGAGAGGACAGGAGACAGCAGCTTTATCACTGCCTCCCTGGGTCGGAGATGCTGCTCGTTAGAATCTTTGTTTCCTTTTTGTGAACTATCACTCCCAAGAGAAGAAGGGTATCTCTAAATGATACCCCATCCTCTAATTCAACTAGAAAATATTTATTGGGCCTGTGAGACAAAGACGGTTAGGAGCCAGTCCCTGCTCTCAAGGGATTTACTGCTAAAAGGGGACAAGAGACAAGCACTGTCACAAGGAGTCTACTCACTCAGTGTTTGTTGATAGCACACTATGTGCCAGGCAATGTTCTCCGCACAGGGCTGTGACGAGATACTGGCAGGAAGCTGGCTCAGAAGTGCCAAAGACAGCATTTCTCAAAGGGGGGGAGCCAAGGGGTTAAAAGGTAAGCTTGGGGAGTTCCAAAACTTGACACTAAATAACCTTCAATCATATCTTCACATCATTTGCCCTTCAATGTCTTTCCAAGCCTTCTGAGCGTATCAAGGAGAAAGCCTCAGACGAGTGCTGGTGTGTCTTTAACACCTGTGTCTTTTCAAGGGAGCGGGCTCAGTCTCAGAGCTTTCTGCCAACAACAGTGGCTGTCCAGAATTTACTAAAATTGTGGGTTTTTCTGTTATATCTATATTTATTGTTACCTTCCATTATGGCTGGTGATTGTGATATTCCATTTTATGATAGTGATTACTGTGGTGATATGAAGTTTTAAAAGTGAGTGCTTCTAAAGAAAAATATTAAATATGAATAGGTGAGGGGGTGCCTAAATATGGAAACCATCAAAGTCCAGGAGTGACCGAAATCTGGGAAAGGATCCAGGCCAGTTGGAGGATTAGGCTTCAGGGGGGAGCCTTAGAAGCACGGTAGGACTTTTGAACGTGGACATTAAACACTCCAGTTAAGACACAGTGATGGTCAGAACTGAGAAAAAAATAAAAAGTTAACTATATGCTGCCCATACGAAACACACTTTAAGTAGACATATGGATTGAAAGTGAATGGACAGAAAAAGATACATCATGCAAAGGAATAAACATAAGGTTGGAGTGGCTATATTAATACTAAATAAGATGGATTATAAGACAGAGTATCACCAGATATAAAAAGAGCTTTTCATAATGATAAGAAAAGGTCAACTCACCATAATAATCATAAATGTATATTTCTTTACAGATCTTCAAAACACATGAAACAAAAATTGATAGAATTAAAGGGAGAAATAGACAAGCCCACAATCACAGTTGAGGATCTTAACACTGCTCTTTCAGCACTTAATAAAACTAGAAAAAAATTTAGTAAAAACACAGAAGATATGAAGAATGCAATCAACCTCCATGACCTCATTGGCATTTAGAGAACAGTATCCAACAACAAAAAAAATACACTCTTTTCAAATGAACTTGAAATGTTGACTGAGACAGACCTTAATTTGGCCATAAAATAAGTCTCAAATTTAAATGGATTCAAATCACACAAGGTATGTTGTCTGACCACATGGAGTTAAATTAGAAACCAATAACAGAAAAATGGGCAAGTTGATTCTAAAATTCATATAAAAATAAAAGAACTAGAATAGCCAAAACAACTTTAAAAAAGAACAGAGTTTGAGGATTTGCAGTACCTGATTTCAGGACTTATAAAGCTATATAGTTATTACAACATCATTGAGATACACAAGTAGATCAATAAAACAACACTGAGTCCAGCAATAGAACCACATGTATATGGTCTATTGTTTTTTATTGTTGTTGTTGTTTTTAAAATATATCTTTATTGAATTCAGAGAGAGGAATGGAGAGGGAGAGATAGAGATAGAAACATCAATGATGACAGAGTCACTGATCGGCTGCCTCCTGCATGCCCCCTGCTTGGAATTGAGTCCACAACCCAGGCATGTGCCCTGATCAAGAATCGATCGGCAATGTCCTGGATCCTAGGTCAATGCTCAACTGCTGAGCCACTCTGGCCGGGCAGGTCAATTGTTTTTTTTTGACAAAGTTAGAAAGCCAATTCAGTGGAGAGAATGATAGTCTCATTAGAAGCTGGAATAACTGGCTATTCAAATGTGCCCCCCACCAAAAACCCCCCTTTAATCCACACCTTGCTCCCTATACACAAATTAACTCAAAATGAATAACGAACCTAAATATAAGAGGTAATAACTATCCATCTTGCAAAAGAAAACATGGAGCCAATTTTTGTGATCTTAGATTACCAAAGATTTCTTAGACACAGCAACCAAGGCACAATCTATACAACACTGATAAACTGGACTTCGCAGAACTTCTGCACTTTGGAAGACACTGTTAAGATAATGAAGAACAAGCCATAGACTGAGAGTAAATATTTGCACATATCAGATAAAAGACTTTTCTCTAGAATATATAAAGAACTGTCAAAATTCAAATTAAGGAAACACACAAGCCAATTCAGAATTCAGTGAACTATTTGAACACCCAGTTCACCACAGAAGACACACATATAGTGAATAAGTACATGGAAAGATGCTCGACATCGTCAGTCATCGGGAAAGTAGAAGTTAAGACCACAAAGAATACCATTGTATAATTATGAGTGTCTAAAATTTAAAAACTGACCACACCAGGTGATGGCAAAGATGTGTATGCTTGAACTCTTATATTACCAGTGAGAAGGTAAAATGGTTATTAAAAAAAAAAACTTTGGTAAACAGTTTGAGAAGTTTTTTAAAAGTTAACATGTACCTACCAAATGATGCAGGTATTTACCGAAGAGAAATCAAAGTATATGTCCATTTAAGGACTTTTACATGAATGTTCAAGGCAACTTTAGTTGTACTAGTCAAATCTGGGAACAAAGCAAATGCCCCTTAACATTTGGGTGTCATAAATAAACAAACTGTGGTATAGTTATACAACAGAATACTACTGAGCAATAAAAAGAAATGTACTAAAATCTACTTAATTGTACACTTCAAATGGGTGAATTGTATGGCACACTGACGTCTCAATAAAGCTGCTACAATAAAAAAGGGCTACTTATGAATGCAAAAACATGGGTGAGCCTCAGAATCCTTATGCTGAGTGAAAGAAGCCACCCAAAAGAGTATATATAACATTTACATAAAAACTATTCTATAGTGATCAGTGGTTGGAGACAGGGAGGCCAAAGGAGGGCAGGAGGGAAGAAATACAAAGGGGCCCAAGGAAACTTTTTTTTAAAAATTGAATTTATTGGGCTTGCCATTGGTTAATAAAATTTTGTAGGTTTCAGGTGTACAATTCTGTAACACATCATCTGTATATTATCTTGTGTGTTCACCACCCAAAGTCAATTCTCCTTCTGTCACCGTTTATCCCCCGTTTACCCCATTCTCCTACCGCACACTCCCTTTCCCTCAGGTAATCTCTTAACTGTGGTCTGTCTGCTTTTGTTTTTCTTTTCTTAATCCCTTCACCCATTTCACCCAGTCCCTCAACGCCCCTCCCTTCTGACAGCTGTCAGTCTGTTCTCTGTATCTATGAGTCTGATTCTATTTTATTTTTTCAGTTTATTTTGTTCTTTAGATTCCACATATGAGTGAGATCATGGGATACTTGTCTTTCTCTGACTGGCTTATTTCATTTAGCATAATGCTCTCCAGGTCCATCCATGCTGTTGCAAAGGTAAGATTTCCGTCTTTTTTTAGGCCAAGTAGTATTCCATGGTGTAAATGTCCCCCAGCTTTTTCATCCACTCATCACCTGATGGGCACTGGCTGTTTCTGGCTCTTGGCTCTAAGGCCAGAGACGAATTGGTTAGAACAATGAAGGAACTGTTCTGGAGCTGTGGTGATGCTCCACGTCTTCTTAGGGTTGGGTTCCACAGGTATTTGCCTTTGTCAAAGCTCATGCAAAGGTATACTTATGATTTGTACATTTCTTTATATGTTAACTCTGTATAAAATGTAAGCAAATATAGAACTCCGGTTAATGATATGCATGCTAAAGTATTTGGGGCAGAGTACTGACATATGCAATTTATTTTGAAAAATAAGAGATGTACTAATGGATGCATGAGAAATGTATATTTGGAACGATATGTGGTAATACAAATATAGTAACATGTTG
This sequence comes from Miniopterus natalensis, assembly GCF_054644295.1. Classification (NCBI taxonomy): domain Eukaryota; kingdom Metazoa; phylum Chordata; class Mammalia; order Chiroptera; family Miniopteridae; genus Miniopterus; species Miniopterus natalensis. The sequence continues at coordinate 39,259,637 of NC_142083.1, read as the reverse complement.
AAGGCAGAATCTAGGTGGTGGGTATTTGGGTGTTTACTGTAAAATCTCTTCAACTTTTCTGTACTCTTGACAACTTTCACAGTAAAACGTTAGAGAAGAAAATTGCTTGGAATGTGAACCAAGGATGAGCCCTAGGAATCTTTTTTATGATGTCTGCTTCCTCCACGATTTATAAAAGTGGTTGAGTGTGCTTTATGCTGTGAGTGGTGTGTACCAGTAAAAACGTGGTTTGTTCAAAGGCACTGCAAGGAGGAGGTGTGCAATGGCTGTGAAGCTTGATGCCAGACGTGGACATTTACTAGCTGTGTAAGTGCTGAGTAACAGCTTTTTCATCTGCTGAATGAGGGCAATACCATCTTATGGGCTTGATGTGACGATTAATTGCTCTGACGCCTTCAAAACAGCCCAGAGCCTGCCACAAAACACTCACCTGAATCATAAACACTGCTGTATTACGCTTCATCATTTTCAGACATACTGTGTCATTTTGGAATCATCTCTGCATGTCTAACCAGTCACCAGCCAGGTCCCTCAGCTGGGCACACCCCGTTCTCCATGCTCCTCTTGCTCAGCAGAGGCCTCCTTTCTATGCCGTGATATGCCACCCACTGTGAAACTCCTGGGAGGTCAGGATGTGTACCCAATGCCCTGCTGCTGATCTGGAGTCGTTCCTTGCTGTCTTTTTGGTCTCACCCCACAATAGCAATAGCTCATTTGGCAAAATACCTGGGTAATTCTTTGGTTAAAACATCTTGCCATCTCTCCTTTTTCACTGCCCTTGAAGACGGGGTCTACCTGATGCCTCTTTGCTTTTCTCTGTTTTCATGAATCTGCGTATCATCTACTTGACTGAATAGGAACAGACTAGAACAAGCAGACTAGATAAATCCGAGTATCATTAAGTACTTTTATCCTTCCAGGGATTAGCCTGTAAGATATGATGCTGGTAAGTGAAATATGAATAACTGCAGAAAGCCTCGTGTAGTCTGAAGGTGTTAGTCGCTCACCTAGCACTGTGTAAGGCAGAGGAAGGAGGAGATTGGATGGAGAAGACACTGAGAGCTGCTCGGGTGATAAGCGTAGGGGGGCAAACCTGACCACATACTGGGCTGCACAGTGCAGCGTAAGTGCAGCAGGGCCCCCAGAGGACAGAAGGCCACTGTGACGGGGACACTCAGCAGGGGAAACTGGATTCCTAAATCTGCCTTTGAATATATATATCTGGGACTTGGGAGCCAGGACTAAAAAGGATGCCAAGACTCTGAGCCTTCTAGAGTGGAGTTCCATGTGCCATGTCACAGGAGAGACGAGGGGACAAGTGCTAGGACTTTGAGTCACCTGGACAGAACTTATAGGCAATACGGAGCCAGTGGGAGTTTTTAAGATGGAAACAAAGGGTCTGAGTGGCATCTCAGGAAAATGAATCAGGCAGCAGGCACAGGATGGATTGGGTGAGGAGCAGTGGCTTTAACTCAGTGATTTTGGAGAAAGGAATGTTCTGGAGAAAGAAGAGAGATGGATTTGAAAGACCATCAAGAAATTGCACTATCTTCTCTACATGCTGCTACCAAAAATGGGTGCTAGAGATCAAGATTCCTCCAGGAACTGATAATTTCCACGCTTGAGGAACTCTGATCTCCCCTGGGGAAGTGTTATTCACAAAGGCCAGAACAGCCTCACTGGCCCCAGCCCATGCATTGGAGGCAACAATCACATGCCAATGGGGCAGTCAGGGGCATCAATTCATGAATGAGAACAAGTGTGGGCTGTTTGTGCAAAGATGTACACAGACAACTCACCTAGATCTGTGACTCAGTGTGGTTAGAACCTCAGCAAAATGCACAACTCTCCAGGCTACCATCGGTATTTCCAGAGTAAAAGGTCAGGGGCACTGTCTGCAAGACTATCTGGAAAGCGTGGGTTGGGCCGGCGATTAGCTCAGACACAAGAAGGGGTAGCTCCTCTTCTGCACAGCCTGCTCCGTAAGGGCCCAGCACCCACTCTCAGCTCTGCACCAGAAAACCAAGAGGAACACAGGTGCACCCCGAAATTAAATCAAAGCACTGGCCACCTTCTGCAGCTGCATGGGAGGAAATCCGTTCTGAACAAAATGAGACATGGTGGGGGTTCCCTTTCCTTTCCCCCTTTCCCTTTTCTGGAAATATCTTTGTTTTGTGTTTTCTTGGGAAACCTAATTTTGATATCCTCTCTTCTTTATAAGTTTACAAACAGCAGTCAACAGTCTAAAAAGAAGATTTAAAAGGTCTTTTTCTAGTTTTCCCTCCTGATCCAGTAGAAGCTGAGGAGTCAGGAGGCCCTAAAGGGCGTGGCCCCCCTTGGTTGCCACTGGCATCTGCCTCTGGAGGACCTGCTTCAGGCCTGGCTTGGCATCATCCATGGTTCCAGCCTCCTGAGAGACACCTGCACTGAGGGGCCTGGCCCGCCACCAGGAGGCTGCCAGCCACCGGCAAAGCCTCAAGCCCCGAAACCCCCAATAGTTCCATCCCCAGGGAGGCAGGTCCTAAGGCTCAGGCCCAGCCCGCAGCACTGTGGCTGGGCTCCTCTGGGCAGGGGGGCCAGGGGACACTGTCCTTTCACCAAGCTGTGCTACTCAGGGATGTGATTAAATGTTACCTCTTCCATGGAATGCTTCCACAGAACACTGTGCTTCTAGGAGCCCACAGCAACAGAGAACGAAGCTCGGGGTTTCAGCCTTGCTAGAGCCACAAGAACAATTTATTGAAAATGATTTTTAAGAAAATAGATGTTCTCATGGCCTAAGGGGTGCGGGATGAATTTTTCAAAATTAAATTGAAACAGAAAACGAAATAAATCTCACCCACACCATTACTTCCCCTACCATATCTCATAGCCAAGAAACATTAATGTGAAAAAGAATGGAAAAGGACTGGTTGCTGAAACAGAAAACAGGTAACAGGGCTTGGGATGCAGACATGGAATTAATTTTTGTTGCCTGTGTCCCAAATCTCACTGCAATCAGGAAGCAAAGTGCCTCCAGTTCGGCCCTGCAGACATGCTCTTGTGCCTGGACAATCCCAGGGAGGGGACACTGAGCAGAGCATCCCCCATCATGTGGGGGGGCCGGGCTCTGTGCCACGTGCTCACTGTGAAGACAGGCAGGGCCCCGTCTTCCAGCCAGCAGGGACAGCGGCTCTGCCCAGCCAGCCTTCTGCACCAGTGCCTGCTCTAGAAGCCCTTCCTGCAGACTTGCTGGAACTTAGAATCCATGCTGTGCTCCATGCCTCTCATCCTGTCACGGCCTGTGGACAAGCACACACAGGAACCACTTCTGCTACTTGAAACCCACAGCGACTGTTGCCCAAAATGCAAACATTCATCCCACACACATGTTCTGTGTGTCCTCTATGGGCCAGGGCCCAGAGATGAAGCCCTGGCCCCGCCCCTGGTGGTTCTGCCTGGGCTGGGTCTCCCTGTGTGAATTACACATGGCCAACTCTGTTTTCCTGCCCTTCCATGGTTCTTTGGTCAAACCACACTACCGTCCCCTGATAAAATGTCCAGCAGGAAAGTTCGCTAGACTAGCCTAACTGATCAAACCAGATCCAAACCACTCAGCTTCACTCTACAGCCTGGTGGTCCTTGACCTTGACCTTGACCTTGGCAGTACAATGGCATCCCCTGGGGAGGTTACAAATCATCACATCCAGCCTATACCCCGGTCCATCCTATGGGCCCCTGGGGCCCAGGAATGACTATTTTTTAACTTCAGGTAATTCCAGCATGCAGCCAGGCTGAGAACCACTGCCTTGGCCTTTCCATGTTCCTCACCTTTTAGCACAAGTGTTTCGGGAGCTGCTGTTCCCTGTGCAGGTGGATAGATGTAAACACTCCTGCAGGGATTTCCATAGTTGAACAGGTTGTGTTCCTCATGAAACTGCCTTTTCCTTGTTTGTTAAATTAACTCCAAGGCCACTGGTCTGTCATTAGGCACGTACATTGATTTCAACAGTTTTAATGATCTGAATCTCACAAACCTCTCCTAAGCTCAAAGCCACCTGAGAGCAGGTGGCACCTGTGGCTTCTCTGCACAGTACCTCACTTCTGATTCATGCTCAGAGTGAAAGAACTCAACAAGCACGTGTGGAACGAGGGGCACCAGCGGAGACCCAGAGCTTTGGTTCCTCCTTCTTTCTCCAGGTACAGTCACATTGTTTTGCCTCCCATTCCACAGCCATCTTGCTTGACTGAGACAATAAGAAAAAGTACCCTTTAATCCACCCCTACATTGTGATTCTGGTTTAGGGGCTGATGGTCGCGAAGAAACTGAATGAGTGTCTCCTTCAGTCTCCTGGATCGAGGCTCTGAAGTCTAACCAGAAACTCAGCCTTCAGCAAACCAGGGCGAGATGCTGACTGCCAGTCAGAGTTCTCCAAATGAGGCAGCACTAATTTAACGGAGAGCACTCAAAAGTCTTCCTCCTCCTCAACGCTTCCAGCAACGGCACTACAGGAGCCATACTTATTGGAATTTTGTTCTTGAAAATTACTTAAATGAGGCACCACATACATGAAGGCTCAGAATCTTAAATAAAATCCTCAGAGATGAACACTGCTCTGACTACAGTTGAAACAAAAGATCCCTTAAGCAAAGTAGCTGGTGTCGCTATAGCTGGGTTTTAAATTTTGATTAGCGGCATACTTCCAAAATATGAAGGAAAGATGAACTATGAGATGCCACAGCTAGAACAACACTACTGCATGCCTAATGAGCACCTGTAGCCTCCACGGGCCGTGGAGGTCCGAGGCACTAGCCGTCCCTAAGGGAGGCCCAAGGCTCTTCTGCAGACAATCCGCTGCCTCATCCTCTTAGCATTCTCCATGGACCCCAAAATGCCCTGCTGTAACTTCCTCTCATGGCACGTCAAATGCACACAAACTTGATTTCTTTGGTAGACAAAGATTGGATTGGGGCAGGGAATACATGGTATAATTTACTTCAGTCCAACACCCACCAGGATGGCTCTGGACCCGGAAGTACCTAGAGAAGGGCATGGGCTGTCAGAGGAAGCGCGGGAAAGGCAGGTGGGCAGCCAAGAGTCTGAGCTCCAACGTCACCTCCAGCTCAACCTATCCCACTCAGCACCACATCAAGGGAGCCAGCCAAACCTGACCATTCTTGCTTCTCCTGCCCTCTGGTTACCTTTTTGCTTCTGCATGGCATTCTTCTCCCCGCAGGATAAATTCTATTACATCTCAGTCAATACCTCTGTGAACTTGTCCTGGGGCTTCCCAAATAAGGATAGCCTTTCTCTCACGTGACTGCTCTGAATGTGAACGTCTTATTTCCTTTCTAACCATACTGCTAACTACTTTAGGGTTTGAATCCTGGTTCTAGCACACATGACCTATGTGAAAGCTAGACAGGTTTCTTAACCACTCCAAGCCTCAGTTTCCTTATTTGTAAAGTGGGGATTACAGTATCTACCTCATGAGGCTATGGTGAGGATTACAGGAGTCAATGTATGAAAAGCACTTGGGAAATAAGGGATACAAAGTGTTCAATAAACAATACAGCTTATTATGATTATTAAAACGTAAGGCCCTCAACAAACTCCATTGATCAAATATTCACTGAGGGAGCTCAGTAGCCCCAGTGGGTGAGGGGGTGCACTGGGACATAGGAGCCCTAGATGAGCTGGGTCCAGCCATTAAGTGCTAAATGCACTCTGTAGGCAAGAGGAGAGCGTGGTTGGGAAAGTCACAGAGGAGTACTGTGACCTGTGTCAGGTGAGCAAGAGTTTCCAGGAGGGCAGGAGGAAGGAGGAGCAGGCTGGACAGAGGGAAAAGTAACCAAAAGCCCAGAGGAACGAAAAAGCCTGGTGTGTTCAGGAAACTATAAAGAGCTTGGTGCAGCCAAGCAAAGTGTCAGTAAATGGGGTGGACAGTAGGCAGAGGCAGGATCACGGAGCACTTCGTGTGCTCCTAAAAATGCCTGACGATTGCTTTTTAGATGATGGGCCACTGGGGAGTCCTTTAGAATGAGGACTACATGGTTTGCTGGTAAAGATTAAAAAACGCTCTTGCTGAAAAAATGTATAGATATCCATACCTGAGTTTATTATCAATTTTACTGATAAAAACTAGGGCACTGGGGATTTGCAAATGTAATTTTACCTAGTTCTGTAAATGTAATTTTATTATAACACAGCCTTGCCCACTCACTTACACATCACCTATGGCTGCTCTCCTCTACAATGGCAGAGCTGAGTAGCTGCAGCAGGAACTGCAAGGCCTAAAATATTTACTATTTAGCCCTTTAAGAAAAAAAATGGCCAACATGATACAAAGGATGTGCAGCACTCAATTCCTAAATAATATTAAAATATAAAGTACTCTTTATCATAAATTCTTCACAGCCAACTGATTTTTACAAAATGCTTTTGTTGACTTCTGCTGAACTCTTGAGTAAGTACCTATCTATGGTTGCAACTGAGGAATGAGAGTTTCAACATGAATGTGAGTTGATACATTCACTTACGTTAAGCAGAAAGATGAAAGTAAAATCACAGATGCACAGGAACTCCACTTATTTGTCAATGATGTGAGCAACTTCTTTGCTGAATCACATAGTTTTTGAATACGGGATGGATATTTCTTCAAATTTTTGTGCTGTTCACAATGAAACTGCTACTGAGCAATGCACATTTAATATGTATTGTTACTATTTTCTTCACCACTTTCTTAAGTTTAGAAAGTCAACCAAAAAATAAGTTGTGGGAATTTTTAAGGTCAAGATGGCAACATAGGAGGCTCTTAAAATCACTTCTTCTCTGAGATATACTAAATCTACAACAACATACAAAACAATTCCCTCTGAAAGATATCCAGAAACTAGCTGAGTGAGTCCTACACAACAGGTGAGTGAGAAAAACCCATATTGAAAGGGGTGTAACCCTGAAGAAACTCCATTTCTTTAACTGGACACTTTCTCCTTTCTGTCTTCTTGATTCAAACTGGTCTTGTCCAGTCTAATGGCACCCTTGGGACATCAAGTTCTGGTCAACTTCAAACTGTCTTAAGAAAAAGCCTAAGGTCTGTTGATCAAGGGAACAGAGTTTTGGTCAAACTAAAGATAACATCTTGACCTCACAGTTGTGTTTCAGTTCCAGGACCATGAAAGTAGAAGACCCTATTGATCACACCCAAACAAAACTAGACAGGATGGCATCATGGCTGATATCAGGACCTGATACAATAATCAACTACTCTGGCTCCAATTGCCCATGACCCCAACTTCCTTGATCACAATAATTAGTAATTTTCCCTGTATATAATCTGTCCCTGTGAGGGCCATCAGAGGGGTAGGTTTTAGGCACTAGTTCAGCTGTGCCTCTGGTATTGGCACCATTTCCTTAATAAACCTTTATTTGCTTTGCTACACACTCCTGTTTGTGTCTTATTGGGCTTTGATGCATGTTGGCAAATGAATCCCCTTAGTCCAGTAACAGGGATACAAGAGGCTGAGATATAATGTTTCCATAAACCCCACTCCTGGAGGGGCAACACACAATTGTGAGGAAACTCAAAACACCAAGTTTCTTCCCAAGGAGTAAAGGATTTAGACTCCACGCCTGGTCCCAATTTGTAAGACTTTCACATGAGAGATGGCCCCCAAAACATCTAGCTTTGAAAGCCAATGAGGCTTGCATCCACAAGACCCATAAGGCTACAGGGAACTAACAGACAGTTCTTAAAGTGCTCACGGAGACTTACTGTGGCTCAGCCCCAGGGCTCAGTGCAGAGTCAGTAAACTGAAATTGCACTCAGTCTTTTTGGGAAAGAGGTCTATTTGCTTATCTTGAAAGTGTTGGCCGGAGGCTTAGGCTTGTAATTATACACATATCTAGGGGCCGATTGCAATACTCCCTAGAGACTGGGATGCTGGCAGGTATTATCTTTTTTATTTCCCTCTGCTCCATCCCATGTTGCTGGTATCTCCCAAAAAGGAGCTTGTGCACATATATGGCACCTTGGTTATTGTGGCTGCCACACATGGGAGACCCCTTGATCACCTGGCTCTAGTCGCCAGTGGTGTTTATGTTCACAGGTTACACAGACTGTAACAAGCAGTTTTTAAAAGGCCACCCCACCCAGGGCACAGTGCAGAGGCGGCAGGCAGAAACACTTCCTAGTCTTATCCTATAAGAAGTATATTTGTATACTTTCAAAGCTGTTGCCTGAGGGTCTGGCTTCCAATCAGCCTGCTCTAGTTTCTAAGACCTCCCCACTGGGACACTGACAGGTCTTGGCACACCCTCAACTATTGGGAACCACCAAACACAAAGTAGGCTGCTTGGACAACCACAAAGGCATGAAAGATGACCAACAGCTAGGGTAGGGTGGAAAATAAGGTTTATCTCCCAAAGGAGGCCACACCCTCAAGAATGGAGGAGGTGGCTAATTTATCTAATGCGTAGAAACCAACACAGGCAGTCAAGAAAAATTAAGAAACAAAGAGTATGTTCCAAATGAAACAACCAAATGAAATCTCAAAAAATTACCTTAATTAAATGAAGATAAGTGACTTACCTGACAAAGAGTTCAAAATAATGGTCATGAACATGCTCACTAAGGTCAGGAAACAATGCATGAACAAAGTGAGAATTTCAACAAAGAGGGAATATTTTAAAAGTACCAAAGAGAAATCACAGGGCTGAAAAATACAATGACTGAACTGCATATGTCAAAAGAGGGGTTCAACAGCAGACCAGATGAAGCAGAATAAAGTACCAGCAAACTTGAAGACAGGGCAGTGGACTTCATCCACTCAGAGCAGAAATAGAAAAAGAATGAAAAAGAGTAAAGATAGCTTACAGGACTTATGAGACAATGTAAAGTGGATCAATATTCACATATAAGGATACCAGAATGTGAAGAGAGACAGAAAGGGGAAGAGAACCCAACTGAAGAAATAATGGTTGAAAGCTTCCCAACCCAAGGGAAGAAAATAGACATCCAGATCCAGGAAGCCCAGAGAGTTCCAAACAAGATGAAACAAACAGACCCACAACAAACTGCATTATGATTAAGTTGTCAAAAGTTAAACACAAGGACAGAATCTTAAAGCAGAAAGAGAAAAACAACTTGTTAGGTACAAGGGAACTCCCATAAGACTAACAGCAAATTATTCAGCAGAAACTTTGTAGGCCAAAAGGCAATGGCATGACATATTGCAAGGACTGAAAGAAAAACAAAACTCTCAACCTAGAATCCTCTGCCTGGCAAAGCTGTCCTTCAGAATTGACCAAGAGAGAGAAACAGTTAGGAATACAATAATAGTAGGAGACTTCAATATCCCATTTTCATCAATGAATAGATCATCAAGAAAGAAAAACCAATAAGGAAATATTGAACTTAAATGACATGTTAGACCAAATGGACTTAACAGATATTTCATTCAAAAGCAGCAGAATACACATTATTTTCAAGTGCACATGGGATATTCATTCTCCAGGAGAGATCATATGTTAGGTAACAAAACAAGTCTTAATAAATTTATGAAGATTGAAATCATAAGAAGCATCTTTTCCAACCACAATGGTATGAAAGAAGAAAACTGGAAAATCCACAAATATGTGGAAATTAAACATTTTCCTGAACAAGCAATGGGTCAAAGAAAAAAAAGGAGGAATTTAAAAATATTTTGAGAAAAAGGAAAATAGAAACACAACATATAAAAACTTATAGGATGCAGCAAAAACATTCTTTTTTAACAAAAACTTTTCCTATACTCTTTGTTTTTAAATTATAAATATATCTTTATTGATTTCAGAGAGGGGAAGAGAGATAGAAACATCAATGATGAAAGAGTCATTGATTGGCTGCAGCCCGCAACCCGGGCATGTGCCCTGACCGGGAATCGAACCCCGATCGTCTGGATCCTAGGTTGACACTGAGCCATGCCTGGCCAGGCAGCAAAAACAATCTTAAGAGGAAAGTCCATAATGATAAACACCTATGTTAAGAAACAAGAAAGATCTCAAATGAACAACCTAACTTCACACTTCAGGGAACTAGGAAAAAAACAACAAACTAAGCCCAAAGTTAGTTGAAGGAAGGAAATAAAGATAAGAGCAGAAATAAATGAAACAGCGACTAAAAAGAAAATAGAAAAGAGCAATTAAACTAAGAGCTGGGTATTTGAAAAGATAAACAAAGCTGACAAACCTTTCACCAAACTCACCAAGAAGAGGCCTCAAATAAGTAAGAAAAGAAACATTACAACTGTCAGTACAGAAATACAAAGGATCATAAGAGACTAATATGAACAATTATACACCAAAAAACTGGACAACCTAGAACAAATGGGTTCATTCGTAGAAATACACAACCTACCAACACTAAGTTATGAAGAAATAGAACATGTGAACAGACCAATTATTAGTAAGGATATTGGATTAGGAACAAAAACCTCCCAATAAAGAAAACGCAGGACCAGATGTCTTCATTAGTGAATTCTAGCAAATACTTAAAGAAGACTTAATGTCAATCCTCAAACTCTTTCAGAAAATTGAGGAGAAGGGACTATTCCCAAACTCATTTACAAGGCCAGCTTTATCCTGATACCAAAGCCAGGCAAGGATACTACCAAAAAAGAAAACTATAGGCCAACATCCTTGATGAACACAGATGCAAAAATCCTCAAAAAAATGTTTTCAAACTGCCTGGCCAGGCATGGCTCAGCGGTTGAGCATCGACCTAGGATCCGGGCGATCAGGGTTCAATTGCCGGTCAGGGCACATGCCTGGGTTGCAGGCTCGATCCCACTGGGGGTGTGCAGGAGGCAGCCAATCAATGACTCTCTCATCATTGATGTTTCTGTCTCTCTCTCTCCCTCTCCTTACCTCTTTCAGAAATCAATAAAGCTATATTAAAAAAAAAAATTTTTTTTCAAACCAAATTCAACAGCATAATAAAAGGATCATACATCATGATCAAATGGGATTTATCCCTTGGATACAAGGATGATTCAGCATCCATAACTCAATTAATGTGATACACATTAACAAAATGATATATAAAAATCATACGATCATCTCAATAGATGCAGGAAAAGCATATGACAAAATTGAACATCCACTCATGATAAAAACTCTCAACAACTTTTCAGGAAGTTGGCACCAAAAGCAAAGAGGGAAAGCCCTGTCCCTCACTGTGCGTGACAGACAACCCCAAGCTTGCTGCCCTGCTGACCGCAAGGGCCCAGCTTCTCTGACAGGGCAGAGGGCACTGTGTCTGCCTGAAGTGAGGCAGGCTCCTCCCCCACCATGCTCAGTGTAGGTGCATATGCCCAGAATGTTCTTGGTTTATACTCCCTCATCAGCCACGTGACCCTCTCTCAGCTTCAGACCCCAAGGGCTTCATGAAGCTTGTCGTGACCGGCTGGCTACCACTAAGGCAGCCACTACAACAGGCAGGAAACTGTGTCTCTCTCCTTGGAGCCAAGACTTTCCCACACACATAATCCTATCATGAATTCTCAGTGACCCTGTCCCTGCTGTGAGCTCCTACTTGCCTGTACCTTCAGACATGCAGCAGGTACTCCATTCACGTCTGCTTAGGGTTTGGTTGTTTAAATGTGGTTTCTCAGGAAAAAATGTGGTTATGCAATATCAGAGGCCTTTCTTTAAATAGCTTCGTGTAAATATGTACTAAAGCTAAATGGAAAAATTTTGTTTATTTAGTGGCTTTACCAAATATATCAACAAATATTTGGGGCACCCACTGTGAGTAGAGTACCTATGTACAAACCCAGTATCGTGGTAATATATTGATCGCATAAAATACATTTCTCAATGTGAACAGCCACTCTCAGGAATGGAGGTCATGCTTTCAGTTGCAGTGTCTTTTTTCTCCAACTTCCGTTTAAGAAGTCACACTTGGACGTGTGCCTTGGGAGAACACAGCAAATATTCTTTGTAACAGCACCTGAGACATAAATTGGCTACATACAGATCAAGACTCTACCTGTAATAATAATTTGGGGATAGACAGAGCTGCTTCTTTAATTTCCTATGCTTTCCAAAGGTTATTGTTAGGCAGTCAAAATCAGTTTTCAAAGTAATGTCCTGATTGTCTACTGGGCACACAGTGGGGTCCCTGCCCGAGGCAAGCGCTGTCTCAAAGCCGGGTAAGATTAATGGTCCAATGGGGATGCAGACAAGAAGTGTTACCATCACCTCGGTGGTGGGGAGAGACACAGCTGGCAGGGTCAGGGAGGTTTCTTGGAGTGAGAATCTGGGTTCAATCCTGAAGGACAAGAAAGTGGCAAAGGGCCCACACCATTGAAAACATGCAACAGCTCTCAAGTACTGGGTATTTAGGACAAACCGAAAACTTGTTTTTGTCACTAGGGATTAGCAATGAGCAGAAACCAGCGAGTGATTCTCTGTGCTTTTCTCTCCTTGGTCCCTGCACCAGCCACTCTTCACCTTGTTTTATGGAGAACGTCATGAGATATGAGACTAACTTAGTCATCAGGGCGCTGTTCTGTCACACGCTAGTTTAGGAGAAGTTGGTATAAAGTCGGAGTCCTGGAAGCCTCCCTTTCCCTACTGGGATCTGACTCCAGGACTAGATCCCTGAAATCCCATAGGCTGAGTCATGCATTTGCATTTGGATTTGGACCTCGTGAAAAGGCAATAGCCTCAGGGAAACTAGGTCCTCGCAGCTCTGAACCAGGGTGCAGGCCTTGGTGTGAAGGCAAAGGGTGCCCAAGGAAGGGGGGGGAGGGGGGGAGGGAGGAAGGGAGAGGGGGAGGGGGAGGGGGAGGGGGGGAGGGAGGAAGGGAGAGGGGGAGGGGGAGGGGGAGGGGGAGGGGGAGGGGGAGGGGGAGGGGGAGGGGGAGAGGGAGGGGGAGAGAGAGAGAGAGAGAGAGAGAGAGAGAGAGAGAGAGAGAGAGAGAGAGAGAGAGTGTGTGTGTGTGTGTGTGTGTGTGTGTGTGTGTGTGTGTGTGTGCGCAGAGGGAGACTTCTGGGGGGGCCAGCAGAATGTCCCTGGCCTAAGAAAGTGAGAAATCCGAGACTGGAAATTATCTTCTAGAAACGGGGTCAACTAACTTCTTCTGTAAAGGTCCAGGCGGTAACTATTTTAGGCTTTGCAGGCCATATGGTCTCTGCTGTGGCTGCGTTCCAATAAAACTTTATTTACACAACAGGCCACATTTGGCCTGTAGATTGTAGTTTGTTGCCCCTTGTCCTAGACAACACCTAAAAAACTCCTAGCCAGTCTCCGTGGGCCCTGTGCTTTGTGCTTCTCCAGAGCTCAGTTCGTACCTCCCCACACTGTGCTCTAGAAACGCATCCTGTTTACCTGTCTGTGGCCCCCATGGCTTCTGCGGCACAGACTCTGTGTCCCTGGTGGCAGCACAGGACAGGTTTTCAATACCTATTTGGGGAGAAAGTGTGTGTGTGGTAAAGGGAGAGATGATGTTTACATCAGGCAAACCTCACTGAGCATTTCAGCCTTCTGGCAAAGAGCTACAGGGGTCACATGGGAAAGAGGTCTTTGTTGCTGACAAGCACCACCAGAGACAGCAGCCTGCCTACAATCTCAGTCCTTGTCACAGTGCAAACCCCTGGATATATTCTGACGTCAGGGCTAAACCCCAGAAAACACCACCACCGGAACCGCCTGCAGATAGGTTGCTCCTACCCTCTGGGGAGCCCCCCATAACAGGCCTGTCACCATTCACTTCAGTCTCCTTCAATAGGAGGAAAAACACTGGCCAGCCAGAGATAGAAAAATTCCTTGTTACTGGAAAACCTGAGAGTCTCTCCAGGCCTGTGCAGCACCATTAGGTGACGTCAATGGCTCAGGACATCTGAGCTCTGTTTCCACTGTTCTCAGAACAGCAGCTAATTCATGGCAGTAATGACATTTCTATTTAGAGCTTCAGAAAAGAAGAGGTGGCCCCTAGATTCTGCATCCCTAAGTCCTGTGCTATGGGCCTGCCTGCATTCCCTGTGAAGCAGGGAGTATTTACAGGTGGCAGGAGGACAGGACCTGGACATTCAGTTCCATTCAAGCCAACCAACAGTCTGAGGACCTACTGTGTGCCAGGCCAGCAGGTGAAAACAAAGACAAGCATATCCTGGTGAACCTGTTGGAGAGGAGAGGGCAGCTAGGCACCCAAATAGCCATGATAATGGTAGGGGTGATATACACCAAAGAAGGTACTTTGGGGGCTTGAGGAGGGAGATGAGACTTGATGTTTCTTGGGCTGGACCATGAAGGCCTGGTAGAATTTGGGCACATGGAGTTTGCAGGGAGGCTAGTGACAGGGAAACTGGGGGTCCCACTCATTAAGTGAGAAAGAGAGGAGGGAGGAGGAATGCGGCTAGGTCAGTGGGGGCAGGCTGTGCTTGGCTGTGGACATGAATTGTGCTTGGCTCATTTCTGGCAGGAGCATTCTGCAGCACGGCTTCACAGCCCATACAGGTTGGTTTGTGTAGCTTGGGTCCAGCAGTTTATCTGTGAAGAGTCACCAGGATTTCCTGCACTTCTCCCTCTTCCTGTGTCACCTCCCATGTGATCTCACTCTTCCTCCTGGGATGTCTGAACTTTGCTGTTGAGAGGATTTTTTTCCCCATGGAAGTCAAATCTCTTCCTTTCCCAGAGGTCTCCAAGGACTTGCTTCTGTGCGACTTTGTGGTATTTAGTGAAAATTTCCTGATTCCAGATAAAATTCTTGGTGCTAAAGAAGGCATTTTATGTTTAACTAAATCTTATGAAAAAGCACATGATTGCTTTGGCTATTCTAGAATATTTTACTAGAAAAGCCAAATGAACCTTGAGAAAGGAGAACAAAGCTGGAGGCATCACACTTCCTGATTTCAAGCTGTATTACAAAACTATAGAATCAAAACAGTATGGTATTGGCATAAAAACAGACACAGAAATCAATGGAACAGAATAAAGAGCTCATAAGTAAACCCTCATATATATGATCAATTAATTTATGACAAAGGAACCAAGAATATACAATGGGGAAAAAGTAGTATCTTCAATAAATTGTGTTGGGAAAACTGGACCACCACATGCAAAAGAATGAAACTGGACCACTATCTTACACCATACACAAAAGTCAACTCAAATGGATTAAACTCCCTGCCAAGGCCTCACCAAAGAAAAGCAGTTCCATCCATCACATTAGGGGTGAGTTAATTGAATGTCTGACCAAATATAGCAGGTTAATTTTTAAGTTGATAATTTTGTATGGCCCTCGACCGATGTTATAAATATCCAAATGGCTCTTGGCAGAAAAAAAGTTCCCCACCTCTGGATCATTACTTACTTTAACATAAGATCTGACACCATAAAACTCATAGAAGAAAACATAGGAAAGAAACTCCTTTACATTGGTCTTGGTGATGATTTTTTTAATGTGACACCCAAAGCATAGATAACAAAAGCAAAAATAAACAAGTGTAACTACGTCAAATTAAAAAGCCTCTGCACAGCAAAGGAAACCATCATAAAAATGAAAAGGAAACCTACCAAATGGGAAAAAATATATTTGGAAATCATATATGTGGTAAAGGGTTAATAGCCAAAATATATGGAAAACTCATACAACTCAATAGCAAAAAACCCCCAAACAATCTGATTAAACAATGGGCAGGGGATCAGAATAAGTTGACACCTGAATAATGGAGGGGTGAGAAGTGCCACCATCTGCACAGAAAAAAAACCCCCGATAAATTAAGTCAGCTCCCCACATACATGGATTCCCAACCAGGGATGGAAAAATTAGACATTTTTCCTCAGAAGACATACAAATGGCCAGCAGGTACATGAGAAGGTGATCAACATCACTGATCATCAGGAAAATGCAAATGAAAACTATGAGATATCAATTCATACTATGGCTACTATCAGAAAGACAAGAAATAAGTGTTGGTGAGGGTGTAGGGAGAAGATAACCCTTGTGTACTATTGATAAGAATATAAATTGGTGAAGCCACCATGGAAAACAACAGGGAGGTTCCTCAAAAAATTAAAAATAGAACTTTGATATGATCCAGCAATTCTACTCCTGGGTATTTATCCAAAGGAAATGATAAATGCTCACTGCAGCATTACATACAATAGCAAAGACATGGAAATAATGCAAGTGTCCATCAGCAGATGACTAAAGAAAATATAGTATATATATATGTATATATATACACACACACACAATTAGTCCTCATTAACATAGCTGATAAGTCCTGCAACTTTACGTGAAACAACATATAACAAAACCAATTTTACCATAGCCTAATTGATATAAATAGCAGTTAAGGTTCTGTGGTATCTCATCAACATTATAATGAAACAACATTGAACAAAACAACATTATTCAAGAACCTGTGTAAATAATAAATATTATTTTGCCATCACACAGAAGGAAATCTTGCCATTTGCAACAACAGGGATGGACACTGAGAACATTATCCTAAGTGAAGTGAGTCAGAGAAAGACAAATACCGTATGATATAACTTATATGTGGAGTCTAAAAAAAATAAAATAAAATATAAAAAACCAAACTCATAGATAGGGAGAATCGGCTGGTGGTTCCCAGAGGTGGGGGTGGGGGTGGGTGAAGAAGATCAAAGTGACAAACTTCCAGCTATAACACAACCGCTTGGCGGGGGCACAGTGTGCGGCATGCTGAGCAGTTAGCAGCACTGCAGCGTGTATCTGAGAGTTGCTAAGAGAGTACCTATTAAAAGTCCTCATCACGAGAATAAAATTTATAGCTGTGTGTGGCGACAACGTTCCCTAGGGGATCATTCTGCAACATACTCCAGTGCCCATGGCTCCCTTCAGGCGCCTGGCCTCCGGAGAGCCCCGGAGGCTCTTCCCTCAGTCCCACCTCCCTTTTGGGAGCCTCCTCACGGGGAGGAGCCCAGGCACCTCTGGGTCCTGGCGTCCCCCACTTTACTTCTCTGCTTGGTCAGGCCTCACCTTCTAACCCCACACTTGACAAGTCTCCCACATGTTCATTAAAATGGATTATGCCCTGAAGTCCTTCATATCCTTTAGATATTCTGTCCCTCCTTTTAAAATCCTCATCGACATCGAAGGCCACGCTTTATGCTTTCAAAAATAGATAATAAGTGGTTGTTTGCTGAGTACTTCTCAATCAACAAACTTTAATGCATGAAGTGAAAATACACATAATCCAGCATTAAAAGTATAAATCAAAAAGAAAAAAATACCAATAGCAATGTTGTTCTCTGATAAAACCCTCTACAGAGGAAGAGTCTTAAAAAAGCAACTGATTAAAATTCTTTTACTGCAGAAGAACACTGGAATGTATTGTTCTGCGTGACGTGATGGTGAAAAAACCCCCAGTACTAGCTTGGAGTGACTCTTGTTTTGGATATAAATTTGTAGGGGTGAAATGTTCAAAGGCATCGATACTTTTTATTTGCTTAAGACATTAAGATGGAAAAACAGAACAGTTTTGATTTGGAGGAAGAATTTTATGCTCAAAAAACATTAGTCTCAAGTTGCACAGCCACAAGCTAAACCGTAAGTGATGTGCGTCACCAAGACAGTGGCACAGGCTTGTAGGGGAATTTTTTTTACTATCTGCCAAGGGAGCCTCATTTTGCCATAAACCTTCTTAACGGGCAACGACAGTAAGATACGGAGACAGACAAGCAGAGAGCATTGGTGGGAATGAACGCGCGGTCAAGCCGACAAAGCAAACGAAGCGAGCGGATACCGTACCTGCTTATTATTGTCAGTGGTACAACACAGTTTCTTGAGGGAGACAAAATGCCTAATTTTCCTAATAACATAAATAATTAGTTATTAGTGAGTCAGATATAAGATGATTCAATACATCAGCAAATGAAAACATCAACAGAAACTTTTTAAAGCAAAGCTCCAGGGTCTATTCTAGGGCAGATTTACAATGCAAACAAAACCCAATCTACAGAAAATGCGTTTTCACACACGGCCCACACATGCCTCCGAAACCCGGCTTCCCCTTGATCACTGCTGGCTCAGAGGCGCTTTCCTAATGGGTCTTTCATTTTGTAACTGACTCCTGAAGCTTGGCTCCTCAACATCTTCCATGAGAGGATGAAATGCCACTCCAGAAAAATTGGCCTCTGTTCTGCTGACGCTAATACTTTCATGGCTTATATAGAAAGCAAAAGACTCATTTGGACAGTGACCAAGTTTCAGGGCTGCTATTTTTATATTTAATATTCTATATTACTTCATAGCATGGTCATCGTAACGATGGTATTTTTCAGGCAGAGAAAAATCTCCTTATTTCAAGGGCATGGCCAGAATCCCAAAACAGCCTGCGGTCCTGCTCATTACCACAAAGCAGACCAGGGGTGGGTGACAGGTGCCTCAGCCCCGCGCAAAATTCAGCTCAGGGAAGAGTTTCTACTGAGAGGGAGGCCAGGAATTCCAGCGGGCTGTGTTAGATTTCCCAGTAGTGAGTCTTGTCTCCTCTCCCCTGTTCCTGTCTGTCTGTCTGTCTCTCTCTTTGGTTCCGTTTTCTCTGGAGAACTCTGAGGAGAGCATAGGAAATGCTGGTTATGCTGTAACAAACTTCACTCAGCAGGAAGAGGTAAAAATCTCCCTACTTTTAATAAGAATTCCCTCTGACAGCTCACTGTCTACAATTGGGGGGGAAATAACATTGTGTCTGGACAAAAGAAATTCTCTCTCTTATCTGTAAGATCAGAAAGATCAGAAACATACATTCGGACAGAAATTACCAAGCAGCAGCAGGTCTCCTCTGCCGTGGATACCTAATAATTCTGGTCACACACGCCCAGAGTGAGTGTTAGCTTAAATTTTCTGAGAAGATGGTATCAGGGTGGGGATGACAACAGGCCAGCCGCTGCGGTCTCAGCGCCGCTGCTGGGGGGACGGCCACACGGGGACTTCAGACTCACAACGGTCCCGGTGGCCTCTGCCTGCACTCAGGAGGGCGGTCGAGGACCGCCAGCATCCCCGCCACCCGAGCTGAAGCATGATGGCAGGAAGTGCCATGGTCTCTGCACTAACCAAAAAATAAAACTGGAGGGGACACAACCTATCCACGCTTTGCTGACTTTATGGACTGTCTTGTTTTCTAACCACGCAACAAGCTTCAAGGGGCCGGGGGAGTCCGAGAGCACAGGCAGGACTCTCTGGTTACTGGCACGATAACTGCCACCTGTTCTTCTTCCGAGGCCTCACACGACGGTGCGCCCCTTACGAACCCGCACCACGGGGCCGCTGCTGGGGCTCCTCAGCGATGTGCTGCTAGGGGATCCCGCTGGGCTCTGGAAACCGCACAAAATTAAACTGGAACCAGGCAAAGGAATCGCGTACTTGCCTTATCTCTCCACAAATGCATAGGCCTCTCTGCTAATCTGAGATTAAATGGAATCAGATCACCTCAGCTTTGGATCAGACACACCTTTCTCTCTGTAGCCAAGACCGCCAGGGCTTTCTTCCGCTTCAGAGCAAGCCTCGGGCCGGCCTGGAGAAAGCCAGCGCCTAGCCGGTGCCTCAGGAGAGGAGGCTGGCTCCCAGTTATTTTGTTGTTGATGTGAAGGGGGCTGGCCTAGAAACTGAGCTCCTTCAGAGGCAGTGGGCGCCATGGGGCCACAGGTGACCAGGTGGAGGTGGGCTACTGGGGTGCTTCACAAAGCCCAGAAGCAGAAGACAGAGGGAGGAAGAGCCATGTCTGGGGGTGGTTGCTGGCCATGTGGAGGTGTCCTCGGTATATACTGTGTATTTGTGGGTCTAACGCCTATGCTGGCATTTCAATGTGCCCACGTGGGCCCTTCAGCTAAAAGAGTTCAAGAGTTTGCTCTCACCCGCCTTGGCCGATCACTGGGGTGATCTTCACATGCTGTTGGATGCTGTCCCCAGACTTCCGTTTGGCGTAGTAAACCCCTTGCCACTCCTACATGGACAAAGAGAGCTCTTAAAATCCTTCTGTGAAGGCCACCATCTGCTCCCACAGAGGGTCTTATCAAGCCGAGGGGTAAGTTCCCACATGCTTCCATTACATTCCACAAAACCCTATTCTCACTCCCGTTGTGATCTGTCTACGTAGGGCTCATGGTCACAGCGCACGAGCACAGTGAGACCAGTGCATCCACCAGGCTGCCCCTCCTGGGTCCCAGGATGCTTGGCCCGTGGGAGGACTTCCTGCTCTCAGCCCGATGGGTGTAGTGACACCGGGTCAAGGGATTTTTCTGAGGTCTTTCTCAAAATCTTCACAACAACCTGAGTTGGCTACTATCATCCTTAATTTACAGACGGGTCAACTGAGGCTCAGAGATCCTAACTAATGTGCCCAAATTAGAAAGTGGAGGATGTACGTATGAATTTGTACCTTTTAACTCTCCCTGAAGCCTGACACCCTATGGGGCGTCCAGCCAAGACTTCTCTGGGTTAGTCTGGCACCTAGCAGTTTCCATGGAGGAGGCAAAGGTGGGGACGAAGACTCCTGCTGTCTCTGGACCTTGGGGAACTGGCTGGGATGACGAACCTGGTGACTTCAAGGGGGGCCTGCGGCACCTCCGCAATTTCTGGGAGGGAGCGGTTAAATCAGAACCTGGGCCTTTTCTCTCGGCCTTCCCTGCCCCGTCTCTCCCACAGGCGGCTAACTGGGATGCACGTGGGGCCACCAGATGTGGGGCAGTATCTGTTGGTAGTTACTTTGGAGAACTTGGCAATGTTGTTTCTTTTTCAGTCTCATTGCCCCAATTTTTTAAAAATTAATTTTGGCCATCATATATAATCCAAACTTATTTTATTCTTGTACAATGGTGCCCCATTAAATGAAAACAATGCTTATCTACTTCACATCAGAGAAAGCAAGATGAAAGCAGTAACATGTGAGCAAGCACTCTGAGTGCTTAAGAGAAAACGCACAAGCAGCTCCAGCCTCGGCAGCAGTGCTCCTCTGGAGGCGAGGGCCGGAGGGAAGGTCCCGCCGCATTCACACCACTGCCTCCATCTACCGGGACGAGGGGGAGCCTCCGACAGGCGGATGCAGTGGGGAGACGTGAGCCATCCATCTCTACTGAACCGCGATGCGTACAGAGAACAGGAAAAGGAAAACCAGGCCTATGTGTGAATACTGAAATTAAATGCTTCTAGTCCCCCAGGCACGGGATGAGCTAAAAAACGCACAACAGCTCTAGGGGGGGACTCTGCTCAGAGGTAGGAATGCTCTTCCAGCAATGACAGGTGGGGTATGTTCATGCAAACGATGACATTTCCTTACACAAAATCACCAGAGTCTATATCACCATGATACCAGATTTGCTTGATATCCAAAATTAATTCATTTTGTAAACATAAACACTTTTCATTTAATTATAACATTATTAAAGAAGCCAACCTTAAAGACATGACATAAAACCCAGTGCTGAGAACGCCCTGGGGAGGGGTGTGCGGGTTTGCTCCGTGTGTTTCACCCACCTTGCCCTTCCTGATGCACGTGTTGATGGTGTCCAGGAGGTCTGCCCGGTTCTTATCGCTTTTGGGCAGCTCCGCAAGTTCCTTCCCCAGGAGCTCGCCCTTGTGGTAGCCCATCATCCTTTCCAAGGCTGGGTTGACATACTGTGAATGGGGAGTGGTCACAGATCAGTGTGGGGACGCTGTAACCCGGAAGACTGCTTGCTGGGACACAGAGGAAGATGCAGGAATAGCCTATCCAGGACCACCTCAAAGTCTATAGAACAGAGATCATTTTCATTTCCCCTTGCATACAACATCCTCCAGGCAACTTCCTCCTTGCTCTGGTTTTAAGTTTGCCCTCAGAGGGCTGGTAGGGGCCTGAAAGGGTCCCCAAGAAAAACCTGCAGTCAGTATAGTCTCTCCCACTCAGGGGCCCGCTGTCCTCAGCCCGTTTGTTGCTGCTCCCAGTAAAGGCTGGGCGGTGATTAATATCATGTTACAGCATCACCGTGTCCCCTCTCCCGGAGGCACAGGGCTTCTAACCACCAGTTGCTCACCGTGGAATGAAGAACTCGGGCTCTTGCGAAAGGTGTCACTGTTAGGTTACAAGTGGGGAGACCCTTCCCCTTCTTACTGAGGACACCCCCGGCTACCCACTGCAGAGAGGGAGGTGCACAGCAAACGTGTTTTATGAAGAGAACTGATTGCTCAACTCTGGACACAGGTGGGGGAGGTGGGGGAGATGGGGGGTGTGTGCTTGGTCTGGTCTCTCTGAGGTCTGGGACCCTGACCTGGGCCAGCAACAGGCAGCAATGCGAGGATGCTTTCAGATCCATTTCAAGGAACAGCCAGAAAAACAGTTCCGTAAGTACAGCCACACAGGGTACCAGGTGGAGAGGCTTCAGAGTCAGAAAGATATGGCGACGTGTTTCGGTTCCGATGCTTATTACCAGGGTTTTCCTTGGATACGTTCCTTGACCTCAGTTTCCCCATCTGTATTACGGGCACTTACGTCTCATTCAGAGGGTCAATGAATGGAAATGAGATAACCTCATGAACATGACGATGACCGGGCCTAGGCACGGTGGGTGCTGATGTTATGGGTCTGGTATGAGAGCAAGTGTGCGCAGGTGTGAGCAGGTGTCTGTGTGCGCAGCGGAGGGGTTTTGCAGGAGAGCAAATGTGGGGCTCTGCCTGCCGTGGGCCCACTGTGTTGAACACTGACTTCAGTCTCTACGGATGAGTAAGTGCTCTTCACACTCGATGCCACTATGCAAGCCAACTGCACCCATGAGAGGAAAGCCTGCATTTCTGAGTTTGTTTTAAGTATAAATGTCTTACTTTCCAATAAATATAACATGATGTAATTTCAACAAAGGCTTGTCTACTCTACACATTTCCTTAGGAAGATAACTTGAGTATATTAGGGCACTTTATTATTAGAATACCAACTACAGGCAAATAAATGAACACCTTTGAAAATATTTTGTTCCCAAAAGAAACAGACTCATTGATACAGAGAACAAACTGGTGGCTGCCAGAGGGGAGGGTGGTTGGGGAGCTGGGTGAAAAAGGTGAAGGAATTGAGAAGTACAGATTGGTAGTTACAGAGTAGTCACGGGGATGGGATGTAAAGTACAGCACAGGGAATAGTCAATAATATTGTAATAACTACGTACAGTGCCAGGTTGGTAATACACTTATGGGGGGATCACTTCGTAAACAATATAAATGGCTAACCACTATGTTGTACACCTGACACTAATATAAAATATTCAGTGTCAACTGTAATTGACAAATAAAGAAAATATTTTGTTCCCAGAGGCACTTACAAGCATTTATTCTGCAATTCTGACATACTTCTGTGTAAATGCTGTCTTCGCAGATGGTCTAGAGAATTGCCCTGTCTCTGTTAAAGAAATCTCAGGCTCTGATCCAAATACATTTTTATTCTTATTGAATATCTAATTCTTAGCTTAAGTCTATCAGTTTTCTTTAAATATTTTGGTGTTGTTTTCTCCAAAGAAATTGTGCTAAAATGTGAGAATTATGGGAAAGAGCTTGGGAAAAGGTGGCGCAAACTTAAAGGGTTCTATTTTGACACCTAAAGATAAAAAGTGTCTTCGTACCTGAATCACATGCTCATCGCTTGTTATTTCTATGGCTTCATGACAGTGGTCTAATGCCGTAAACACTGAATTACAGGCCCTGAAAGT
Source organism: Miniopterus natalensis (assembly GCF_054644295.1). Lineage (NCBI taxonomy): Eukaryota > Metazoa > Chordata > Mammalia > Chiroptera > Miniopteridae > Miniopterus > Miniopterus natalensis. Next base: position 39,235,959 of record NC_142083.1, on the reverse strand, counting down.
TGCAAAACATCGATGTTAGTTCTGCTATAAAACCATTAGTGCTTCATCTGTTAACTTATCAAAGTGAACAGTTCCTCAGATTCATTAAAGCCATGTACCTTCTGATATTGCTTTGAGAAAAAACAAAAACCTAGGCTTTCAAACTAACTGAGTGAACAGTAGCACACATTTCCATGCATAAGATACAAAGAGAAGAACCGTAACCAGCAAAATCTTCACGGATCATGAAATGAACCACATATATGCTGAGTGAAACCCTACTACTGTTGCAGGAGAAGAAAGGTAAAAGGACTGTCCCCTAGGTCCCTATGCTCTACACCAACAATGTTCTCCTTGACCACGCTGTGAATGAAACAGAAGTCAAGTTCCCATGGATGAAGAAAATCCACTTAAGCCCAAACTGGAGCTGAGGTATCCTGGCCTTTTGCAACAGACACAAACACTTTATCTCCTCTCTTTTGCGATCTCAAATAAACAAGCCTTTATAGTACTTTGTTTTCAACCACACCCGCTGCCAGTTTTTTTGGTGACCTTGGTTGTATATCTGGAATATTTGAAATCATTGCAATTTCTCGATTTCTTGGAAAGAATTTTAACTATCTCCCAAATCTAGAGCAACTCCAAATACAATGTTACTTACTATTTAACAGCAAGTATGTAACTAGTTCCTAAAGTTCTGCTATTTGTCCTGGCTGTTTCAAGAATACCGGTGAAGGCTTTCTTACCCCTTACAAAAAAGATGTTGATTTGCTGGATTGATGTTTTATAAAGCACACTCTTAATATGTTATTCATTTTTTCCACTCGTAATGGCATCTAACTTTGCCATCCTGTTTTGAACTGTTTGCAAGGCCTAGGGCAGAACTGGGTGAAATCTGGTTCCATATTTTGCCAGTTAGAGGACCTTGGACAACTTTTTATCTTTGCTGGCTCTGTCTGCTCATGTAGAGAATGAGAACACCACATATTTTACAGGCTGTTACAAGAATCAAAGCAGGCAGTTTATGTGAGACGTCTCTCAAAGTGCTCGAGACAATGTAATAATTCAGCACATGGCGTGTGTTGCTATTTGTAAGATCCCAGAGTAGTATTTCTTTGTTCTCTAAAGCTTTCAAAGGTTGTTGGTGAAAAGTGAATCATAATCTATCTTTTCTCATGATAATACCTGAAATATCAAGCCAAGAACTGAAATAGAATAAATAACAAGGTAATGTGTATGGGGGGGGGTGAAGGATTTTAGCCCGACGAAAGACACGTTCCTACAGTCGCAGAGACTGAGTCGCGGTGCGGGAGGGTGAGGAAGCAGTTATGATGTGGGCGAGCCCAGGAGAATGTAAGCCTAGCTCGGCGGAGACTCTCGAGGCCTGCAGTACGTTTTATTTAAATTGCTCCAGGCTCCCTAATTTGAACGGTATACTGTCCTATGAGCATCTCTGCATTTGTAAACATAATCATTTAAAATAAGAAAGACTAAAAGGGGATGACAGTATTGTTACCAGAGCCCTTACTGCGCTGTTCTCAGGACGAAGTGAGTCCTGGAAATATTTCCCAGGCGCCGGTGCAGGACCCAACTCGGCACCGCAGGAAAGCGCCCGTCCTCCAGGAGTCAGGTGTCAAAAGCACACTCTCTGTGGGCTAATTCCTTAACTGTGAGGCTGCAAAATTAAGCTCTACCACATTTTATGCGATAAATTCCTCTCACACACATTAAATGATAAACTCCACTTTTGCCCAAGTATTTTTCCTTAGAGTACCTGTGCGTCTCAGCTGGGTACGCAACCAGGCACTTCAGAGAACTATTGTTTCTGTCAATTCAAGAGGCTCCTTTATACAAGATCTTAGCTCCACTCTCCAAAATTTACCTATTAAACATTCATCGTATGATTATCCACAGAGTATAAGATCTTCCCAAAGTATAAAGGCAACAGGACAAAGCAAATTCGTATCACCAGGGGAGGTAAGAGGACGCTGGTGGGACAGAAGACTGTTTTCCCGTGACAAACACTCCCGGACGGCAATGCCTAGTCCAGGCTTTGAACCAATTTGGCTGACAGGTCTATTTAAGAACCTCCAGCAAAATGAGGCAACTGACTTGAACAGTGTTCCTCAAGTTTGGGAATTTAATTGCTTCTATTAATTATTATTAATAGAATAATTAATGCAGAAGAGGCCTGGCTTTATTTCTTTTCTCTTCTCGGTAACCTTGTAACTGTGCCTCATGTATATTTTTGTATCCTTCAGGTTAAGACTTTGGAAAACTTGGAAAAGTAGCACCAGGAAAAGTAACCTTGGTGTGGAAACCCCCGAAGTGCAGGCGATGTCACAATTTCCCCCTCACCTTCTTAAGGCGAAGGTCCAGAGGGAAAGGCAAGTATTACAGAGACCGGGCACAAAGTCTATAAAGAACACCGTGGTGTATGCCCGGGGCAGAGCGCGTCCGGCGGAGAAGCAGGACACCCGCCCACACACTGGGCAGCTGTGAGCCATCCTGTTGAGTCTCCCTGGCTCTGTGCTTTCCGCTGTCAGCTGTGGCTGAGGTGGCCGGGTTACATACCAAAGGTACTCCAGAGTCTACTCAAACAAAACACACACACACACACACACACACGGAGGCCACCTGGAACCTGGGCAGGACTGTGCAAGGTGGCGGCTTGTACAGAGGAGTCTGAACACAAGTCCACGTCCCAGCAGGGGTCTGGGAGGGGCGGGGAGGGAGGAGGGCCCCAGCACGGGTCATGGACTTGCCGTGGCGGGCACCTTCCTGGGCAGTGGTGCACTGGGTCTGTGCTCTAAGCTTTCACAGCTGGGTTTCTCCTGGGACACAAAGGCGGTCACTCGCGTGCACGTGTCCACAGCACTCAGTCAACGTCTGTTAATACTGGAGAGATGCAGTGTTCCGCGGAACACAGAGTTTTGCCCGTCTCTTAGAAAATGATGTTTCTAAAACTGAGGACTGCTACCTTCTTAAGACTTGGAATGAAATAAACTTGATGATTTGGGTGTAATTCCTGGATAGCAGATCAGGCTAAGGATGACACACCGCTGGTATTGCGTTAGTATAAACTGATCAGCTTCAACTCCCAATAAGTAGATAAATCCTGTCTGTACTTTGGATAACAGTTCTTTTCACAACAAAGGTGTAAGAATAAGATATAAACGGTCATCATCTGTCCCTATTTCCCTGGACATCCCCCACTGCACGAATTCTTCTGTTCCATAAAGTAATTCCTCCAATGCACTCAGAAGTGAGGTTAAGTTCTCCTGTTTTTAAAAGGTATTCTATAAAATGGAAATCTAAAACCAAATAATTTTTGTTTGATCACAGGGTCCTGACTTTCCCCCTCGGCTAAGTAAATACGGTTACCCTACACGAAGGCCTGACAGGGGTCTGTACCTTCAACATGCACCACCACCTGGCAGTACAGACTGTCCTTGCAGAATGCCAGTCATGTCACAGATTTAGCTGCAGCTGGGGGCGGAATTGCAGGGGAAAGTATTATATAATTAGGCTATAATTATTCTGGCATTGTTATAATGAAGAGCCTATTTTCCTAGTCTGCGAGTGACAGTCGCTTGCCTGCCTCTGGGGTGCAGGTAGAGGCTTTAGAGGTCCTCGAATGCCCTAGGAAGCTGGGGAAGGCCATGGTTCGGGGCCTCCGTGCCCCACCTGCTGGGCCCAGACCTAATATAACCAGGGAGAGTCGAACCACGCACACACCTCACTCCTCCAAAAAGGGGAAGGGAGTTGGAGACGGCTGAGGCAGAACCAGCCAAAAAGCAATGGGAGAACATGACGATTTGGCCCTCCTCTGGCTGTCTCTGTGGAGAACCCTTGCTTGCCCCCCCATACACCCCCCTCCCCCATGGGGGCTGCTCTCCTGGTCGCTCATGACTAGGATGACTAGGAAGGAGGCTTTTTACCAGCCAAACTGCACTGGTGTGGGAGGCAAACCCACCTTCCTGGGGCCACCGCCTGCCTGAGGCAAGTCCATTCACCAGCTGCACACTGATCTGTAATAAGAATTTTAGCATTTTCATTATGTCCAACTCCCCCAGGCAGCTCCAGTCGGTCAGGAGTGAGAAGTCATGGGACTTACATAGTGTTGGGTACTTCGAAATTCACCAAGTTCTGAGTCCGGTGGGACCCAGAAAAGTCTTCAGGGCCCTGGCTCTAAGCAGATCTCACTAGTGCAATAACCAGAAGCCCTCCTTCAAGCCCTCGTGCTAGCTGGCTGGGGGTGTTAGTTCAAACTGCCAGCCCTGCCTTCGTCCCCCGCTGTGCACAGGCACCTCCCGACATCTGACGCCTGCCATCACGCTTAACATTGCCCAAGGAAACGCAAAGACTTGTTTAAAATAAATCGAGGAAATTACCTATCAAAGCAATAAGGTATCTGTTCATTTTTGTTGCAGATAATACACACACACTAAAAGATTTAAACCAAATGAAACCCCTCTTTTTCCAATTCTATTCATTTCGAAAACATTTTTTTAAAAAAAGTACCAAGCTTTCGTACCCTCAATTAAAAACAGCAGAGACCCCCAGGAATAGAAATAATTAATGTACAATAATAAAAATAATAAATTTCTGAAGTAAAGGCAATGTGATTTTCTTGAAAAATTCTATGAAGTTCTCTTACTCTAACAAATATGTGGACACAGAGAAACCGAGGGATTTACTTACTTACATATTCAAAAGCCTCTGGCACTATCCTCACCAAAAACTGTTAAAATACTTAAATTTCCACTGCTTGAGATTCTTTTTAAATACTTTCCCACCTAAGAAAGTGACCATCTATCCCCACAATTTATTTCTTAAAGCCCTGTGTCCACCCAAAGCAGGGTGAGTCCCAGAAGAACGGGCCTGTATGGGTTTATGCCAATATGTTTTACTTCCACAGGACTGAGAATGGCAGAGAAAAATTAAATTTAAAAAGGGTTTCATCCCCTTTGAATACAGATTAAATAGTCAAGATAAGAAGTATAATTACAGTGAGATGCTATCTTACTTTCTGCTGAGACTGAAACCATCCTGACCTTGCAGATGGCCAGAGAGAGAAGCCAAGCCAGGGACTGTCTGGCATCCTACAGTTTCGATCTGCTGGGGACTGGCCTCCCAGGGGCCATAGGTTGGGTAGAGCCTCCTCTGTCCCCTCCTCTTTCTCTGCTTGAAGGGGGCAAGATGAAAACATCAGGGTTCTGAGAGTGTGCAAGAGTGGAGCCTGAGCCAAACCAGGCATGAACTAGGACCCTGCCGTTCCAAGATGCCCCAGAAGCAGAACATCCCACTGCCCAGAGTTCTGGCCAGACTCTCAGACAATCCCATTCAGAAGGGAGCACCAGAGACAGCCTGCTTTGAAAGCACTCTACACCTGTTCAGAGACCTAAATCAGTTTTTTAAAGATACCTCCTGCATGGAGCCTACAAACTGGCCTCATGAAATTGCTATCGTGGTTATGTAGCAATTATTACGGTTAACATAGTAAATATACCCATTGGTTTTCCCCTATCCATAACAATCCATGGAGGAATTTATAAATGTTGAAAGTAGTAAGTAGAAAGTAATCCTGAAAAGCTATTCTTAATCTCCATCTAATTGTACAAAAATTAAACAGTACTTTTCCCAAGATATAATTTTAAAAATGCTGTAAATAGTGGAAAATAACGTCAAAATAAGAAATGCTCCTAATTTATTTCATTATAACAAAGAGTCCCAGTTTAGATTCTGCTGTTTACCAGCTACTGTTACATGTTTAATGGCCTCACAATCCCTGTGACTGAGCCAGGAACCTGCGCACAGGACCCTGGGTGACAGACGGGCTCTTCTCCCGAGCTGTGAGCTTGCACCCCGTCTTACTTGGCTACTTACCGTAATTTGAACTGTGAGCGAACTTCCCCGTGCTCTATTTGAATCAGTTCGTTATAGCAAGCAAGGATGCTGCTATTCTCCATAAATCTCTGAAAGGAATGCGAAGATGACACATGAGGCATACACAACTGCTTCTTCAAGGGTCAAATAAAGACGCTTAACAGTTTTCCTACACTAGTAACTTACATAAGACAACTAGTGGATAAAATGAAACAAAACAGTTGTCAAGGTGTTTGAAAAGCTTGTTTCAATGCACGAGAAACCCAGAACAGGGAATACTGTACGCTTAACTCCCTTTATAGCAAAGGTGGGGGAAACTTCATGATGAACACTGACAGGAAAAGAAACACAATCCTGTTAATTAAGGAAACACCTGTGCTCCACATTGCACTAGGAAAAGTCTTCTAAAACCCAGCACTGCACATGTTTGGTGTGTGCCACAGGCCAGTGGTCTCTCTTGAGGGAAGAGGCCCTTCCGTGCTTCCTTCCTCATCTTCTGAGTGTCCACGGCACTCTTCCCTCGTGTCTGTGTCTCTCTGACACACACACTTCCACTATCTAGTGGCTTTTCCTTGGGGAGCACCTTTGAAGCCCCATCTTTCCTGTGCCACACCCTGCCCAGCAGGTGAAGCTGGAAAGCAGGAAGGAAAGGGAGGGATTCCTCCACGAACACACACAGAGCAGAAATAGGTTCCCTTTCTTCGGTAAAGTTAAACGTGGTTCAGGATGAGCTTCTGGGTGACGATTATATATCAGCCTATGACCATTGTTAGCTGATGCTTCCCAAGATACAAAAAACAATCTGTGGAAAGTTTTGAAAATGTTGGAATAAACAGATTTAGGTGTGTGTTTTTAAGACAGAAGCTTTAAAAGTAAACTTTTGTTGTGTGTTTTTTAAGACAGAAGCTTTAAAAGTAAACTTTTGTTGTCTAAATCTAATTATGAAAGTAATACACATTAATTTTAAAGTGTATAACATACAGAAAAATATAAAGAAAACTCACCAAATCACTGATAATGTCCTAAGCTAGAGATAACGTCATAAGCTGCAGATGTCATTAATTTTGGTTTATTTCCCCCAGGCTTTCAGTGTGTGTGTGATACAATATTCTCACTTTCATATATAAGAAATAAGTTTTTATATTTCACTTTTCTTCAAGTCTAAGAACTCCCATTGCAGTGAAAAACAGCTGTCTGTAGGCGATGGTTTCTAAACACTGGAGCCCTCTGTACATTATTGATCCTTAATAAGTGTTTTGTAGACTAAAGATAAAGGAAGATTCCAGTGTCTTGTCTTCTAGAGATTTTCAAGACTGTAGTTAACCCCTATCTTTGAAATGATTTGAGTGAATCAAAAGCAGTGATCCTCAAACTTCAACATACTAAAAATCACCTGAGCCTTTGGATAAAAATTCAGATTCCCGGGCCCCACGTCCAGGCATGTTTCTCCAGCACAGAACTCCTCGGGTCACTCAGTGTGCCCAACGTGCAATGCTGCTAATGTGCGCTGAGCATTCTCAGGGGTGGGGAGAGGGAACAGAGCCTTCACTGAGTTCTCAAAATTATTTGACCACAGAAGCCTTTTGCCAAAGAACACTTGCTAAAGCTTTGGAACACTGGTGTTCCACTGATGGTTTGGGAAATACTACTTTAGTGGACCCAGCATGGAGCTGGCATCTTGACCTTGCTGTATGAGCTCTGGAAATCTCTTTAGTCATTTTGAGCCTGTTTCTTCCTCTGTAAAAATGGAGAAAATATCTAATTTCTCGCTTGTAGATGAGAATGAAGTAAGTCACCCAGAATAGACCTGGACAAATAATAAATCTTAGCTCTCCATTTCTTCCCCAGGAAGCCTCTCCAGGGAGGAACTGTGTCTGACTGGCACTCCCAGCACATTGCGTTACACATGGTAAGTGCTCCACGAATACTTGTTCAACTGGCAAAGCATAGTTTCAACTAGAAAAAGAGCAATACAAGGCTGATATAAAAACAGCTGCAATCACCCTTTGCTAAGGTATTGGCTTCTACCAGGCTCAGAGTGGACTGAGCATCATGCAGAGGCCACTCCCGCATAGCTAAAAGCTTCAAGGGAGCTGCTGTGGGCTCTTTCACGGCACAGTTTGTTGCTGGATCCCCACTCAGGGACCCAGAGGCTGAAGCACTGGCCAGTGAGCTAGCAGCACAGGGCTGAGTTTCAGCAGATGATTTCATACAGTCAAAACACCTCAGAGGCAGGAAATAACCTCACCGAAGGCAGAACCGCTGGCATACTTGGAAGGGTGCTCGGGTACAGAGTTGCCAAAGACAAGATTTTGCCCATAAAAGGAGACCAGCCACCTGGTCTGTATCACAGTAACTCAGGAGGGAAAGCATTTGTAGGTGCAATGTGCTTCCCTTGGAAAGTATTTGGAGGCACCCTGGCCTAACTGGCAAAAAGCCCCGCTCAGACCCATTACGAAAGACCTCCAGGTGCCCATGACAGGTCTCGTGGTTCATGCTCCCACGGGTTTTATTCTCCATGGCTGGCTACAGAAAGTGGCACTGTATCCAGACAGAGGGCGACGGAACCTTCTAGAGCAGCACGGACAGGTTACAAAACACACGAAAAGGATCACCGGACCTTCTTCCTCCTAAACTTACTTAATCGCATTTGAACCCAAAGAGGGCCACTTCTTCCCCTAAGCTTTTCTGTGAGATATGCAATCCCAGGATCACTCCAAACGACAATCTCTGCACCAGTCAGAGGTAGAGCACTGAACTGAAAGTGAAACTCCGAATGGACACCCGACAGCACCCACCGGGTCCTCATGAATGTCCCCCACAGGGTGTCACTGCTGGCCTCAGCAACGAGGCCCGAGGGGTGAGGGGAACCTATGTGCTCACACTCCCGGAGGTGCTGCCTCAGGCGGCAAGGACAACGCTGGGCTGGGGCGCAGCGGGTGGTCAACATTAAACAGAAGATCTATGAAACCTGTGGATGATTTTAGGTTATTTCTCAGAAAATGATCCTTGTAAGTAAAGGAGTCTCAGGCTTCTTTACTAATTTTCCTTTTGCAGCTCTGCATTCAGAGCTCAGAGGCATTCTCTAGGCGTTCTCATCACGCTACAGCCTGGGAGGCAGCTTTCAGAATCCCGGGCAGCCTCCGAGAGGCGTGATGAGGGGCACGGGGAGGGCTAGGCGAGTGGCGCTGACTGGGAACACTCACGTCTAGGACCCGTGAGCCCTGTGCTGCTTGAATACTGTGTAGAGCACCTCGCTCCACCTGAGCAGGAAACAACCAAAGCTCAAAACTGCGGCACACGGACATTTCTGCTTCTCCATGGTCTACAACAAAAATGGGATTTTTTTTTTTAAACCAGGAGTTACAATGTACCGTTACTTAAAGCACCCAAAGGAATTTTCGTAGCTCACAAGGCACAGGTGGCATCTTATTTCTGAAAGAACAGGGTGTATGACATCATCCATTTGAGATTCAGATGACCCTGCTCAAAAGGCCTGGAGATGCCAGGAGCGTCTGGTTATCCGGTTGGTTGGTACGTCTCCTTGGAGCGATCGGTCTTCATTTTCAAGCTGAGTAGCAGGTAATTCATGCAGTCACTCAGAGACTTTATGATTTAAACCGGGAGTCCATGGGATGCTATGGCCATCCTGGGCCTGTACCTGAGGCACACGCTGGACAGGCCGAGGCGAACCCGGGCCCTGGGGCCCACTCAGTGGACTTACCCGCATGCGATCGTACACACACCGAATCTAGCCAAACGGACTGATTTCAATGAGATAACTTTGGGGCTGCAGAATTTTGACCGGATATAATGTGTTTTTATGTCATTACATATCTATAGCTAAGATATATGAAGTTATGAGAGAAAAAGGAAAGAAGCTTGACTAGCAGTTGCCTGTTACCATCTCACGAGAACAGTTCCTTTCTTCCTTCACCGTCCTGGGCTTCGTGCCCTCGGCAGTTATCCATGGATATTGGCCTTTGCTGCCACGGGAGAGCTAAGGATAAGATGCCTGCACCCGAGGGAGGTGCTGCCCATCGCCTACGTACCCTGTTGAAGCCTGCGTGCAGAAGCGGGAGGACTGAGGCCTCTTCATGGTCGCCTGATCTGCAGCAAAGCAGAAAACGTGGTCACTCAGCAGATACAAACCAGGGTCCCTCACATTGAAACGTGGAGAGAGGGCAATGAGGCAAGCGTGGCGTTGACTCTCAGGGTGACTTCCTGACCAGCATGTGCCCACAGGGTTCGCCTGCCATCAAGGACCAGACTCCCACGCCTGACTTCCAGATACAGAAAAGAACAAGACAGTGAGGAGAAAACTCCAGCGTGTGCCTGAGAGCGTCGCCACAGGTCACATGAGCCGCTCTCCCCAACGCTGGCTGCCCTTCAGAGCTGGAGGAGCGTAGGGGAGCAGACCCATAGAAAGACAATGCTCATCCCAGAGGCCGCTGTCCTCTCTGCCATCCCCAAACCTTCTAAAAGCACAATTCCCCCACCCCCACCCCCAAGACCTAGCGAGGTCCAACTCTCAACCTGAGGAAGGCGACAGGCATTTAAGCTGCCGCAGCCGATAGCCAAGTGGGCAAGACGTGTCACCAGGAATGCCAAGTTAGAAAGGAAGGAGAGAAACCAAAAACTGACGATCGTCACTCATTTCATGGGAAGGTTTCGTATTCTGAGCCTACAGCTGGGTCTCAGGACTTCAGTCTGAGCACAAGGGGGGGGTGTGGCTTATCACAAAGACATGCTGTGCTGTCAGGTCATGACAGAGAAAAGGTTTCCCTGGGACAGCCAGCAGGTAACACGGAGGATGCACCTTGGAAAACAGGGAAGAAACATGGAAGAGAGGGGGTTGGGGGGGAGCCGACAGGAAGCAGGAGGAGACATCCCAGTGCTTGCCTGGGACATCGCCTGGGGCATCGCCCCACATGGAGAAGGGGTCTTCCCTGAATCCCTTTTTCTCCTCTGGAGCTCGAGGCTCCCCTCAGCTGCCTGATAAATGAGGACAGGCACAAAGTGGCTTCTAGAGATATTAATAATGTTCTGTTTCACAAGCTGAGTGGCACAGACTCAGCATTCATTTATATTACCCCTCTCTCCATATATGAAATATTTTATTAAAACATGGGGGGGAGGTGAAAAATAATAATAAGCCACAACAAACCATAACTTGTCAGGGACAAGAACACATTTTTGCTGTATAAGTAGGGGAAAAAAAGACTGTTTTGTTCTTGGGCCCATGGAATAAGCCAGGCTTGGGGAAAAACGCCGTGCGGACTGGTACACTTCCAGTATCCGTGTCCAGGAGCTCAGAGTTCCCATAAGATAAAACACGGGCCAGAGGGCTGAACAAGAACTGCTGCACATCTCAGCTGCCCCCATTCATTCTCCTCGAGGTCCCATCTCCCACCAGGAAGGCGGAGTGGTAAGGAACCAGTGGGGACAGTTTCTTCACTTTCCTTGCCCCACAGACTGTGGCAGGTATCAAAGTGAAGAGACACAGCTCCTAACAAGAGACTCAAGGAGTATCAGGTAAGTAGAAGTTGGATTAGGCCAAAATTTTGAAGCCAGGATTTCCCACTGCACCAGCACGGCCCTGGAATGGAGAGTTTCAACTCTCCCGCGGCTCGGTGTGCTTGGGGGAGGAACTAAACCCTCCGGAGTTGCTGGCTTGTCAGCTCCTTCCTTGCAGAATCCATGCTGTTTGCCATAACGGGCCCATGTCCAGTAGATCCTAGGCCCTAATTAAGGTCTTACCCTCTGAAGCTGATGAAGGCCATTACGTGACTATAACATGTTTGTTACTTGCAAAGATTCCAACCACTGTAGCTTGTACAAACAACTTTTTCCTTCTAGATCTTTCATTCTAAGTGCTGGCCATTTCAGACAATAAATCCAGCAGAGCAGTTTCTCACCCCACAATCTTGTACCTATGGTCTGGTCCCTCTTTCCTGCCTTCCAAATTGGCACGCATCCTAGTCCTGCTTCTAGCCACAGAACTGTTCAGAAACATAAACTTCACAACCCTATTCTTGCAGTGGACTTAGCGCCTCTTGTTCTCACCCTGCCATTTGTTTCCTCTTAAGTGAAAAACAAGCATTCTCCCATCTCTCTTTTTTTTCTCTCCCATCTCTTTTTTTCTTTCTTTCTCATATCTTTCCTTTAAAGAAAAAAGATAAGCCAGAGTCATGTTCTCTCCAGATCTCCTCCTCCACAGATTTTATATTCATCTCTAGTTTATAATGAAGTAAACATTTTTTTCCTGAGGTGTATGAATATGTGGCAGCAGCAATTAGATATGCTAGAGAGAAAATCTAAATATTTCCAGAAACTTGCAAAACAAAGAAAACCCCCAAAGCAAGATCTAAGGTTGGTGCTCTAGGGCCAACCAAGGACATGGCCATTGTTTTGCCAGCTCCAAGACTGGATGACATCAGACAAATGTCTCAGAAAGAAGGGGACTGTTTCCAGCAGGGGTGGGAGGTGCGCTTACGCTTGTGAAACCACCGCGAGGATCACCGTGTGCTCTGAGAGATTCGTGGCCCGGATCGACCTGCAACGAGAAGGTGCCAAGTCAAACCAGGTGACCCGGGCTTTGCTACATGAAACCAAGGTGAACCGCTTCACACTGAAAATGGCACAAAATCAAATCTTCGTCTAAAGAACAAGTCAGGTGCACACTATGCCGCACACCTGAAATGAACACAATATTGAATGTTACCTGTAATTGAAGAACTTTGTAACAAAGTACCATGTGGATGTAAGGTGTTGACAATGAGGAACCTGGAGGGGAGGGGTATATGGGACCTGTGGGAACTCTCTCTACTGTCTGCACAGCTTTTCTATCAACCTGAAACTTCTCTAATAAAGTCTATTAAACTAAAAAACAACAAAAAACTAAACAAGCCAGAAAACGTATGGAAGACAATAAAGGAAGACGCCCTTGTGGATCAGGACAATCTCTTTGTGTTATTTAAAAGAAAAAAAAAAAAAAAGGAAATTTTTTTTTAACTTCCAGGCAATTATCCAATAGGTCAGATCTGCCAATTTTCTACTTCAAAAACAGGCAAATCCCACTTAAATTTCATGTTTTCTGATTGAAATTCCACTCTGCAAAAAAAAAATTGGCAGTCCTACAATTCTCTAGTTATCAATTTGTACTTGGGAGGTAATTGGGTTGGATTGCTTTTTCTTTTAAAGTAGTAGATAGTTCAGAAAGTTGACCTTAGAATAGAAATGAAAGCACTTGCTGGCAGCTGGATATACACATGCAGGTTAAAGTGTATCAAATGGTACACAGACCCACCCCAACTTTCCAGTTGCACTGCTGTTTGTCCTCAAATACTTTAAACAACGGGGTCACCAACCGGGGCTGAAAAATGTTGCAATATGGCAACTGTCACCGCTGTGACCACCTGTATGCAGTTTATTCCCCAAGAATTCAACAGGATCAGAACATGTAAGGATGTAAACTTCTCAGAAAACGTGCTGGGAATGCTGCAGTTCCAATTCCGTATTATTCTGGTCAGGGGTCATGAAATGGGTGAACTTTTAATAAAGTGACACATACTCAAATCTTAGCACAAATAAGCGTGCTGTTCTGACCCATCTCCTTGGTCTGGCCTCTGCTTGTTTTGAGGTGCCTCACAAGAGAACCGCCATCTCCAAGAACAGAAGGCTCAGGGTGCTCCGAATAATTTGTGAAACAACATGTATTCGTTTCTCTTTCTAGCTCCTGGGGTGTCAGATCCTCTCCACATCAACATGTTTGCACAACTGCTCCCCCAGGGACAGCCGGCTCATACTGTTTCATCTTCTTCAGCTCCAGAATTTCCTGACCTTTCTCAAAAAACTTGAGACTCCCCTCTGTGGGGGGGGGAAGGTGGGAGAAAGTGGCCAGCTGCTGTCTTCCTGGGAAGTGAAGGTTCCCCTGGTGCAGGAATAGCTGAATGACAGATACCTTTGCAGACTGTGCCTCAAATCCCTGTGAGCAGGAGGGATAAGTCAATAGCCCTCCAAGGTGAGCACAGACGACTCCCATGCAGCACACGGAGAAGGTAAAGTAAAGCTACATGTATTCTCTATGTAGGAGCCTACTGGATTCTCAGCAGAAATACCAGTTAGCACCTAATGAAAGGAAGGCAGTGACAGAGGTGAGCTCTAATCTCTAAGGAAACTCTAAGCACTTCTCGCCTTCTTCAGCATCTTCCTCCCCAATGAGGTGTCAAGAGCACACTTCTGGGATGTGTTCAAAGGGGCGGGCCTTAGGCAAGAGGCTCAAATACTGTTAGGAACATAACTGGGCTGGATCACACACTCAGCTTCTTTTGGGACTGGCTTCAGGTTTGGGGGTTGCTTCCTGCGGCTCACCTCTTCTTTCTCATTTCGCGGAAGGAACTGGCGTGGTCAGAGGGGCCTGGGCCTCTTCCTGGCTGAGAGGACTAAGGGGGACCCTGGGGACAGACCGGGCAGGGGTCCAAGGAAGTGTGTGAAGCTAGGATCCAGCCTAGCTCAAAAGCCAGGGATCTTGGACCACAGATACACAATTGCTGGGAGCATGTCCCCAGCTCATCTTAGGGACATGTCCTGGCAGTGACGCATTCAGGAATTGGGCCATCCTCAAAGTGACCAGTGACAGTCAGTAAGCACACCAGCAGGTATGTACCTGGTTTCGGCACTGCCCAGCCCCACACTGTTTTCTGTGCCGCTAAGACAGACAGACACTTATTAGGAAACAGATCTCCATTTCTTTATATTCAGGAAGATTGTAAAGCTTATCTGCTAAAATGGGTCTTTGCCTGAATTAAAAGAATTCTTCCGATTAATTTCTTCTTTTTACATTTGGAGCTTGTCTTAAACCATTCTATCCATGCACCAAGGACTGTGGTATTTCTACCACAAAATCATGTCATTAAAATCAGTCCAGACCAAGTGAAAGTAGACATACTTCATTATAAAGACCCAATTCTACCCTGAGAACCATTTAAAAAGGAAAAATGTTTCTAACCACTAAAAATATCCTAATATCTTATGATACATTTTATTTATTAATATACATAATAAATAGGCAAATATTCCTATGCAGGAAGATAAACTTACTTGAGACCAGTAAGACATTTTAAAAAAGGTTCCTCAAGAAAAAGTCTTCTTTGGGAAACTGAAAACTGTCAGAGTAGCAAAGCGACGCCTGTGACGAGAAACTTCTCTTAATCCCTTCACTTCTCATCAGGGTACCAAGGGCTCTAAGAAGCCATGCTCCTTCCTACCTTGCATTTCATTTACTATTTTCAAGAAAATTCCAGCTCCATATGTAACTGGAGTCTGTCCTGGCCTAGCATTTAATTAGCGACCTCTTCCTGTCCAGCTTCAAAGCATTCCACGTCTGCTAAATAGATCGGTTCATCCAGAGCGAACTCTGAGGACCGGGTTTATTTATGAACAGGCAGGCGTTTCCTCCCCAGAGCGCGAGGTTTCTGTAAACAAGTGGGGCTCTGGATCCCTGGAGGATTTTCTTCAGCTGCACAGTGGCTGCCTTCGCCCTGTGCCTGCTGTAGGATCCACCCATCTGTGTCAGGCAGGGAGAAATGTATATTTCACACATTTCTGATGCTCATTTTGGGGCAGAATAATTGAAATTAAAGTATCTGGTTTGCATCCAAACCATATCTATATAATAAGAACTGTGTGAATTTTAATGCTTTTTTTGTGAACTATGAGCAATACTCGGGGAAAATACCCCGCAGTTTTCAGTGGCGCCCAGCTCACACTTCCACATTCATTGGAACTTCAATGTAAGAAAATAGAAAAGGTGAGATAAATCTATAGGAGTGACGGCTTCCGTCACAGAGATCTGAATATACTGCTTAGGAACATCAACACGCATTTTAGAAATACTTGGGATGGAACTAAGACACCTACAAATGAATTTCATTTTAGGCTAAGTGGACATTTACCAAGCATATCAAATTAAGGAAGCTACCTGCACACAGCTTCTGCATCAAAGTTTTGAGCTTGTCTGTGATCGATCACAATAATTTCGTGATGTTTATCTAGAAAGCATTCCAGGGCGGACTCCGGGGTCCGGGTGATGTTGCATCTGTAACCGGCTCTGTCACAGGCCCACCAGAATCCATCACTCTGACTATCCTCCTTGGCAAAGATCAGCAAAACCTGGAACACACAGAAAAGAGCACCGTGACGGCAACCATCAACCTTAGAGACCGCATTAAAAACAGGCCTATGGGATTCTGGTAAAAATTCAGCCTCTGGAGAGAAGCTACCTGGGTTCAAATCCCAGCTCCTCCAAAGGCTTCCAGTGTAGCTTTGAACCAAGCATTTCCTCTCTTCGGCCCACAGTTTCTCCTGTCAGGTGCGGTAAGAGCAGTGCCACCCAAGCTAGTTGTGAGACTTGAATGAGCACAGAACAGGTGCTCGGTCGCTCTGGTGGTTATTTATTTTTAATTTCCTAGGTGGCTTTGTTTTTAAACAGTTAAGCAGTGAGATTATTAACAGGATAATTAACACAGGTTAGACCATTGTGCAGGCGGTGTCTGCGTCAAGGCACTTGGAGACCACCTCTCTGAACTCTGCACCTAAATCCATAGAAAGAAACAGGAAACGCCCAGCCCTTGCCAGACGCTGGAATGAATACTCATGAACCGGGAAGCTGACGGGGCGAACTGGGCGCAGTCCCACCAAAGGGAAGAAGGTGGCAGCACTTCACACCACGTTCCCCTCACCGTGCCTGGGCTCTGGACCCGATACCGCGGCAGCGGGAAAGCCAGAGACAGCCTCACCGTCCCCTGAACGCGCTCATTTACTCATGTGCTTATGGTCTATCTTTTCAACTAGAACTGGGCTTCAGGCCAGGAAGGACCCAGCTGTCTCCTTCCTTGCTATACCCCCGTGCCCACAGTGGGCTGGCACTTACTACTCGCTGCTCAGTAAATATCTGATGCGTGAAAGGATAACTATGTGTAGGAGTTTCTGCAAAATGCAAGAGGTATTTACTATTAATAGGAAAAAGGTTTCATCACAGCAACAGGTCCAATAAGAAAAACAGATACAGTGCCATTTTCCAGCCACACCCAAGGACAGATGAAGTTAAGAGAAGAAATCTCATTTTGGCACATCAGCATAAAACTGATGAATATTCTATTAAGATCCTTCCCTAAGATCTCCCCTAAACACCCAGTCTTTAAAACCCCTCAAAACAAAGGTCCCGCCTTGTTGGTTATGGCTCAGTTGGTTGGGTGTAGTCCCGTACACCAGAAGGTTACTGGTTCAATTCTTGTCAGGGCACATGGCCAGGTTGCAGGCTTGATCCCCAGTGGGGGGCATGCAGAAGGCAGCCGATCGATGTTCTGCTCTCACATATATGTTTCTCTTTCTCTCTCCTCTCTCCCTTTCCCTTCTTCTCTCTCTAAAAACCAATAAAAATACAAAAAACAAAGAAGGTCCCAGCGAGCTCTCTCCCTTCTGGGAACACACCCTAATCTTTCCCCTCCCCCTCCCCCTCCATAGGCATGGATCTCCTAAACTCTAAGGGACCCCACAAGGCTTGCAACCAGAGCAGCAATGGGCAGTGGCAGTTTGTCCCAGGCAAACCCCAGAACCAGTCCCTAAGCTCTCCTTTTCTCTGGCTTCCCAGTGAGCTGAAGCAGCCCAGCCTAGGCTCATTTCTCCACCTAGTCCTTCCTTTTGTTATCCTAGGACCTTCCTTGTTTCATTGTCCTCAGCTTTAATAAAAGTCCTCTAAAATTAAAAAAAAAAGAAAGAAAAACATATAATAGCCTCATGATGTTGATAATGCACTTACTGTTCTTCAGTCTCCATTTTTGGCTTAAACAATTAGGAACAGAAGGGTAGTTTCTTTCTTTTCTTTAAATATATTTTTATTGATTTCAGAGAAAGGAAAGGAGAGAGAGAGAGAAAAAAAAACATCAATGATGAGAGAGTCATTGATCGGCTGCCTCCTGCACGGCCCCAACTGGAGATCAAGCCCTCAGCCGGGGTATGTGCCCTGACCGGGAATCGAACCCTGATCACTTGGACCCTAGGCCGATGCTCAACTGCTGAGCCATGCAGGCTGGGCAGAAGGGTAGTTTCTTAACATGAAAAGCCTTTAAGCTAATAACCAATATCATTCTTCATGATGAAATATCAAAAGTCTCATTTAAAATCAGAAACAAGAAAAACTGTCCAACCATTACAACTACATCTTACAAATGTTTAGTTAATTGAAAATTGGCAATATATAAAAAATAGAAACAACAGTATAACAAACCTCACGTACCCATCGCCCAGCTTCAGCAATAACAACTCCTAGCCAATCTGGTTTCATCTCTATCCTTACCCACCTTCCCAACTCTTACATCACTCTTGCAAATCTCGCACATCGTATCTTCTCCTCCATTTGCAACTGTTAAAGATAAGGACTCTTCAAAAACAAACAAAAATAAACGAAAAACCACAATACCATTTCATACCGAAATCTCTTCAATAATTTCTTAACAGCATTAAACATCTGACTGCATCAACAATGTCACCTTTTACACTGCTTGAATCACTTCCTGCCTTCTCAAAGCCATGTTCCAGAAAAATAATACGTTTTGGCCTGACTGTGACATTTTCTTCTTAACATGTGGCTCGAACTCACACGCCAGTAACACCTGAGGCAGCCACACTTATTCAGGACTCTCTGGGCAAGGGTCAGTCACTCCTTGGTCCAGGGTGTTCCTGAAAACCTTTGGCCACAGAGCTACTTCTAGGAAAGAATGGGAGGTGAATCTTCCAAGAGAAGTGAAGGGCACAGCTTTGTGGGTTTTGATAGTGAAAAGAAACCCTTCAAGCGAAATTAACAAGGGAGCCACAATGAACAAAATCAGGTAGAATAAATTGCTCTGTGCAAAAAGCCAATAGCCCTTTACTTGTGTAGCTGTGCTATTAGCATGAGAAACTCGATATGCAGAGACCAGAATTCAGAAAAGGTGACGGAACTTCTTGTCTCTCATCGGTCTGGCTGAATTATAGGCTGCTAAACAAGAATCTCAGCACCGTGTTTCCTTTAGACCACTAAGCCTCAGTATTTGACGAAAACAGTAAGAACACAACTGTATTCCCATGTTGGACATCGTTGCAGACATTAACCTCACATGTCTTACATGTCCTTAAAAGACTGGAGAGTTCCACTTTCAGAAGAATAATGTCATTATTCCACAAATATTTCCCAAGTACCTACTCTGTGCCAGACACTGTTTTTAATTGCTTAGAGTACGCCATGAAGGAGATAAAAACCCCTTGTAGTGTAGTGGTGGAGGGACAAACAATAAACAGGCATAATAAATAAGCAAATGATATGAGTGTTGAAAGTGATGTGCTATGTAAAAACTGTGGGGCAGGGTGAGGGGTCAGGGGTGGCTTACTGCTGGCGGTCAGCGGTGGTTAGAGTAGGTTTCACGGAGAAAGTGACAGAGAAATGCCTGAAGGAGACAGAAAGTGAGCCAAGTTGATAGCTGAGGGAAGCATTCCAAGCTGAGGGAACAGTCCCATGGGCCCCTGCAGTGGGACACACGCCTGCTGTGTTCAGGGAACTGCGAGGAACCCAGCACGACAGAGGGGTGGGTGAGAGGCTGGGAAAGAGTCAAGTTCACAGCAGAGGGCTGGATCATGCTAAGGCCTTATGGGTCATTTTAGGAACTTAAACTGGATTTCACATGGAAACTTACAAGACTGCTTGAAAGTGGGGAGTTGTATTTATCACGCCTTGCTGTTTTCTGTATTTCTGATGCTTTGATGTCTAGAGCCTGGCTGACCCTGGAGAGACAGCCAGCGACTCGGCTAGGATTCCACTTTTCATGTGCAGACCAACCCAGAGCCCATACCACCCCCCCCATCTCTTTTATCCCGCTCTAACATTCTGGACCACTGTCCACCTGCCCTCTCATTCCAGGGCCAGGTACCAGGCAAGTAGGGACTACCCCTAGGCCCCGGACCGCCCTGAAATCGCTCAAACTAGCCAAACCTGCCTACCCTGCCTCACCCATTCCTCCCACAGAAACCACAATGAAGGCTCCTGCCCACATTCTCCCCGGGCTCTCTCTGCCTCCTGACCAACGCTGCTCTTCCCCCGGGGTCCTGCTTGCTGTGGCGTGTCCCCTCCTCCTGGCAACTAGCTTTTCAATGACATCTGTTGATCTGTTGGCCTCATCCTACCTGAACAATAACAAAACCTACATTTTAAAACAGGAGTATTTATATTATAAAAGCACCCACTAGAGAATTTCTTTGGGTAGTGTTTAAAATTCTTTCCTTGAATAAAAAATTCAGAAAGATGACTTGCAATAATCCAGCTCCTAAGCAAAATGAAAATCTTTTCTATGCCCTAGTGAATTATAAACTCCAAAGGTTGGATCAGCTTCCAACAGTTCATCTTCTGTACTTCCAATGTCATAAGATATCCCCACAGTTCCTTTAGTGAATGTGCAGTTTTTTGCTGGCACCACTTCCGCTGTGACATTTCATCCATTTGGCCACAACCACTTTCTTTATTTCAATAAACTTGCACTGACTTCCTCTGGCGACCTATCCAGAGCCTCTCGAAGGCAGCACCGTCCCCTTGCCCACGGTGGGCTGTTTTCTCCTCTAACCCCATTTACACTCAATTCAGACTTCACTTCTGCATGATCACTTTTCATTTCTTTGCTGCACTTTCATCTTTGTTGGCTAGTTCCTTCTTTCAGCGATCTGTTTTTGGGCCATGTCATGGGTATGGTCACGGAGAGACGCGGTGACAACACATTTTCAGTCTGTGCTTGAACTGAGCAGCAGCTAGGCAGAGACCCATCACAGAGATGCTGAAAAAAGTGATGTGATTGGTCACTGATCACGCTGCACATCTGTTATTTACGTAGCGGTTTGTGGACTGAAGAGCTAGCAGCAAAGCCCCTACTTTATGCAATTATTCACAGTTAAAACACTGATGTCCTAAATCTGAAACATGTTATTGGGGGTCTGGTATTATTTAACTACTCTGAAATCTGTGCACGTTGGAGCTGTGCAAATCGAGTGTTACCTGTACTCCTTTTCAAATCTGACTGCCACTACCTCAAACTGCCATGCAGAGCCTTCCTCTATCTCCAGGGAGAACTCTACATAAACCCTCTTGAAACCACCGAAGGTTTGGCTTATCTTCCAACACAAGCTAGAACGATAAAGTAAGGGCAAGGCCAGGAGCACAAAGTGCAGGGGGCTGGTGTGAGAGGCTGCAGATTGCAGGTGACTCCCAGTGGCAATGACAGGAACAGGGCTATGACTCTCAGGAGTTCTGAGCAGGGAGGGACTCTGGGGGTGCTCCATCAACCCCAATTCAACAGATGAGGACAGTAATTTCCCAAAGCAAAGCAGTGGCAAAGCTGGACCTTCGTGTCCCAGCTCCTCCTCAGCCATCTTTCCATGGTGCCCCCTGACGTTCTCTTGCTTTGCTAGAAATCCTTGTACCATTCCTTTGACAAGTTTAATCAAAGAAGTGCTGAAAAATATCTTTTTGAGGAGAGCAGTAATCTATCTTTGATAGCGAAGTTAGAATAATCTTTCCTGGTGAAAGCTAATTATGAAAAAGATGAAGACAAAACTTTCTCTTAACCTAAACTTGACAATATAAGTGTTCATCATTATCAGTGATCTCTAAATAAGGGCATGTCTACATGTCTCCAAATGGATTACAAACGTCAACTACTGAACATTCAGTTTTCAGAATACCTGGTTGGGCTTAAGCAAAACTGGGTAACAGGGAGCTTTTAGAATAGACCACATGTATAAATCATGTAATTTGTATCTAAATAATACTAAAGAAGTGGCCAATTTGATCAAAGAAGCTTAGGGTCAATTTATTTGGGAAAAGAAATGGCTTGGAAGCTTTCCTTAAGTGTCCCTAGGAAAGTGATGCTAGTAACAGCTCATGTTTGATGAGAATTTTCTAAGGGCCAGCCATTATACTGAAAGTGCTTTAAATATCTCGTGCCATGACCCTTTTACAAGTTCTTTGAAAGTAGGCATTATCTCCATTTTACAGATACGGAAGCAAAGGCTTGAAAATGGTTAAGAGATTTGCCCATAGCCAACAGCCACATAGCCAGAAAGATTTGAACAGAGGTCAGCCTGACCCCAAGGCCTGTGTAATCATTATGTTAAATAATCTCCTCTCTGACAGTTTTATTTTTACTCCCTAAAATATAGGACCCAAATTCCCACCAACTTTGTGGCTCTACCAAACTGGCTGGGTTAAGTAGAGGACACAATTTGGTAGCAGCTGTGAGAACAGACAGGAGGGGAAATGCTGGCCATAGCAAGTTACTGGGTCTGAGCTTCTCCAGCACTCAGTCGTTTCACTTAATGTGCAAAGAACAGTCCCCCATGAGGCCACATGATCTCCAACATCTAAAATCTCCAATATATAACAGCTCCAGAAAAACCCATGTCCATACATATGGAACAATAAGTTTTAAAGGGAAGTGCTGGTGTGCTGGTTTGTTAGGAAAAAGCTTAGGTCACAGCTGTGAGGATCCGTTCCCATGCATAGTCGGAAAGCCCAGGGTAAGGGGAGGGGCACAGCACTCTAAGCAGAAACACATCAACTCTATGCACTGGGGGAGGAACTGTGCCTAGGGCATCAGTGAAGAAAAGGCCACTTGATTTTCAGATGTTAACATG
This sequence comes from Miniopterus natalensis, assembly GCF_054644295.1. NCBI lineage: Eukaryota > Metazoa > Chordata > Mammalia > Chiroptera > Miniopteridae > Miniopterus > Miniopterus natalensis. The sequence goes on along the minus strand of NC_142083.1, from coordinate 39,213,378 downwards.
TTGATGTGAATCTAGTGCCTCATAATATTTCCCCTGCTTTTTATCTTCTTGCCAGTGCTGGAAAATATGACTTGTGCTGTGAGTCACAGCCACTCACCAGGAGAGACATCTTCTACAGCCCTGACTGCGCTTCTCCTAACACTTCCACCTGGCCCACTCCTAATAGTGCTCCTGCCGTCTCTTGTGGGGTGTGTGGAGCCCCAGTTGCATGTCCTCACGGGGGAGCAATGTTCTTATCAAGCAAGTTCCTCCCAAGTCCTGAGGGCTCTGGTTGGTGTAGCTAATTAACATTTCCGGCATACCAGTGAGTAACAGAGTAGGTATTTTTCTCTGACAAAGCAAAAACAAAAAATGAAGGCTCTAGGACATAGTAGGATTCTTTTTTAAGACAGTTGTACTGTCAATAGTAGGAACACAAACAAGTTAACTAGATAGCATTGCTCCTAAAATTAGAGTGCCACGAAACCGACTGACCAGACCCCTCCATGCGGTTAGGGAGCATGGAGCCTCTAACATGTAGGTACTTGATAGATTTTTGTTGATTAGATTAATGAGTGAAACTCTACATCTGAATGAGGCCAAGCAGTAAAGGCATCCTTAGCTCTAAGCCTCTTATCTTTTTAAGAAGAATCTCAATGATTCCTATCCTCACTCAGAGAAGGGCTCTTGACCACTTCCATCTGCTGTCATTTGTGGCCAAATTCATGTGCCGGGAACCAGGCAGGGGACACAGTAGCATTCAAAACATTCAAGCTCTCGCACTGGGTGATGGGTTCATGGTATTTGCTTTATTATTATATTTCATAGCTTATGAGTACAAACTAAAAATATTTTGTATGTTTTAATATATCTAATAAATCCAAAATTATAGACAATTGTTTGTCAGTAATGTGGAGTGGGGCTGTTAAGGGAAATTTAAATCCTGCTGAGGACCAGATCATGTTTGAGATGACAGAAATACAGCACACTTGAGGTTTTGTTATAAAATCTGATTGCTAAGCGTGCATATTAAAAAATAAGGGCAACCACTAGATAAACAGAAGCACAATCTATAGTTTCTAAAACAGAGAAAATAAAAGGTAATTCTGAAAGCTCAATGTGACAAAAAGCAGAAACAAGAAAAAAGTAAAAAAAAAAAAAACATACATAATCAAGAATGCACATTAACACTACAGACTCAAAAGGTCAGCAAATATTAACAGATGTTGATGATACTGGCTTGGTCCTGCCATAGACACTAATAGATCACACAGTCAAAAATTAAGATAAAGATGTTTTGAATAGGATAATTAATAAAGTTGAATTAATGAATGAATATAGAACCCTGTATTCAACATATAAAGGTACACCTTTTTAAAAAGCTTTTGGTGGAATATTAATTTCAAAACTATCTTCATGATTAGCCACCAAACAACTTGCAACAAATATTAAAGCATCAATAATAGCTCTGGCTGGTGTGGTTCAGTTGGTTGGAGTGTTGTCCCGTACACCGAAAGGTCGCAGGTTCAATCCCCAGTCGGGGCACATACACAGGTTGTGGGTTTGATCCCCAGTCGGGGTGCACAAGGGAGGCAACTGATGGATGTTCCTCTCTCACATCAATTGATCCCCAGTCGGGGTGCATAAGGGAGGCAACAGATGGATGTTCCTCTCTCACATCAATGTTTCTCCCTCTCCCCTCTCCCCTTTCCCTCTCTCTCTAAAATCAATAAAAACATATCCTTAGGTGAGGATTAAAAAAAAAAAAATCAGTAACAAAGGCATCAAAGCAATTTAATGGAGGAAGGAAGGTACAGTCTTTTCAACAAATGGAACTGGAATACTGGACATCAATATGGGAAAAGAAATGAGCCTTGACCTCTATATCACACCATACACAAAAATGAACTTGAGGTAGAGAATAGATCTAAAATTAAAAGTTAAAACATTTCTAGAAGAAAAATTATCTTCTCAACCTGGGAGTAGGTAAAGATTCTTCAAACACAGGAAGAAGTGATGAATTAGACTATATCGAAATTAAGAATTTTGCTCAAAAGCCAGACTTATGGAAAATGAACAGAAGAGCCACAGATTGGAAGAAATATTCTCAAAATCAGACTTATAATAAGAATATATAAAGAACTCCTACAACTCAATTACTTTATAAAAGTCAACCCAATTAAAAATAGACAGAAGACATAACCAAACATTTACAAAAGAAGATAAATAAATGGCTAGTAACCAAATAAAAAAGTGTTCAGCCTTATTAGTCATGAAGAAATGCAAATTTAACCATAAGAGAATATTATTACTCATGCACTAGATTAGCTACAACTAAGAGACTGAAACATCAAATACAACCAAGAACTTGAGTAACCAGAACTCTCGTATTGCTTGTGGGAGTGTAAAATGGTACAATCACTTTGAAAAAAGATCTGGAAGTACATTATCTTATAGAAGTAAGCACACTATTATTTTGGAGGTTTTAGCAAGATAATTAGAGAACCAAAAAAAGAGGCATTCAGATTAGAAAAGAAAAAAATAACATAATTTTGTACATAGAAAATCCTAAGGAATCTACAAAAAACTGTAAGAGCAAATAAGAGTTCAGCAAGGTTGCAGAATACAAGATCAATATACAGAAAAAAGAATGTACTTCTATACATTAGCAATGAACACCCCCCCCCCCCAAATGAAATTAAGAAAACAATTCCATTTGCCACAGCATCAAAAAGAATAAAATATTTCAGGAATAAATTTAACAAAAATATGAAAGATATACACTGGAAACTATAAAACATTGTTGAAAGAAGTTAAAGAAAATCTAAATAAATAGAAAGACATCTATGTTAATGGACTGAAAGACAAAAGTATTGCCCTGGTCGGTGTGGCTCAGTGGTTAGAGCGTCAGCCTGCCCACGAAGGGTCATGGGTTCAATTCCTGGTCAAGGGCGAATACCTGGGTTGCAGGTTCAGTCCCCACCCTTGGTCAGGGTGCATTTAGGAGGCAACCAGCCGATGCACATCAATGTTTCTCTCTCTCTCCCCCCTCCCCCCCCTTCCCACTCTCTCTGAAAATCAATGGAAAAAGTATCCTCAAGTGAGGATTAGCAAAAAAAAAAAAAGACGAAACTGTTAACGTAGTAATAATCCCAAAATTGATGTATAGATTTACAGCAATCACTATCAAAATTCACACTGGTCCCCTGCACCCCCAAATTAACAAACTGGTCCTAAATTCATATGAAGATGCAAAGAACAAAGCCAAAACAATCTTGAAAAATACGGAGAGAGTTGGGGAACTCACATTTCAAAACTAGAGTAATAAAGACAGTGTGGTACTGGCATACACGACAAACGTCGATGGAACAGAATTGAGAATCCAGAAATGAACCCTCATAATTTTGGTCAGTTGAATTTTGACAAAGGTGCCAAGACAATTCAATAGACAATTCAAAGAATATTTTCAAATCAAAGCTGCTGGGACAACTAGATATCCACATGCAAAAGAAGAAAGCCCTACCTCACACCAAATGCAAAAACTAACTCCAAACAGACCATAGAGCTAAAACTAGAAAACTCTTAGGAAAAAAACAACAACAAAGGAGTAAACTGGTGACTTTATTAGGCAATAGAGTCTTATATATGACGTCAAACAATGTAAAAGAAAAATGCCTACAACCTGTTACCTTTCAAATAAAGCTTAAAAATATTCAAAACAAAGTATTATGAATGTATGAATACATGTGCAGAATAAATATACAAGTACCTGTCATAATCAGCCTCCACAGAGAGGTTACTCTTAGGGAGGCAAAGGGGTAAATAAGGGCTTAAACAGTATCTGCAGACCTTTGTTTCTGAAAAAAACTCAGAAGAATAGGGTATACTGTTAATATTTGATAAAAGTGGGCATGGGTGTATATTTGTACCTTTATGAATGTTTGAAATACTTTACAATTTGACAAATTACATTTTTAAAAGAATGAGATTTCCTTATCATGAGCATGCATTGCCAGTAAGCACAGGGCAAAAATGAAAGTAAATTAAACTAACAGGTCTAAAAAACTATACTAATCCCAATAAATATTCTGGAAGTTGCTTTGGGAATAAATACTGTTATTAGATCCTTTGTCATTGCCTTTATTCGAAAAGGACTACAAAGTACGTGCGCCCAGAACGATTACTGGAATTTTCCACTTGTTTGTATCCTATACAGATAGTTGTGGCTTGTGTTTATTTTAGTAAATTTCTCTCTCTCTCTCTCTGCTCCTAATTTTGTTTTCATCAAATTTTCCCAAGCTTAAATCTCTTCCTTTTCTGTTTTTTTTTGCCTTTCCCAAGATTTGCATTTCCTTTTCCAAGCAATGGTAAAACATTATTTTCTTTTCCATTTGCTCATAAATCAAACAGTACATTTCCTTGGTTGGCTCTTCCCTTTCATCCACATGCTGGTTGACTTGTTTACATCTCTGCTGCATCTTCACTTGTCCCAAGTGCAGGACAAGCTTCCAGGTGCTAGCAAGCTGCCGTTTCCATGAGGAGGAGGCTCCCTTATGCAGGCCCACCGGGATGACGGGTATGCAGAGGGGAATTCGACAGTTATCAAAAAGGGTACAGACCCTTTCACACGTTTCCCCAAAGGGGCCGAGGGGGCTGGAGGGAGGACACAGTTGCTGTTCCCTCAGTGTTAGAGCCCAGAAGGCCGCTTGGCTCAAGTCACACGGGAAAACAAAGGGGAGGAGCCTTTTGTCATTTTCTCTTCCCCGCCAACAACAACAATTATCATTTATTGAGCACCTTCCAGGCCAGGCAGTCTTCTAGGCACTCAATGCTATTCCATTTAACTCATAATTCCCTATGGGAGAGGCATTATCAGCTCCATGTTCCACACAGGGCACTGGGTAGAGAAGTGGAGCAATACATGAGAGGCCCCCCAGCTGGTTAAAGGTAGAGGGAGGGCCCCAGCCAGTTTACTCAGTGGTTAGAGAGTCACCCACGGTCTGAAGGGTCCGGGGTCCAATTTCGGCCAAGGGCACGTGCCTTGGTTGCAGGCTTGATCCCTGGCCCCAGTCAGGGTGCATTGGGGAGGCAACCAGTTGATGTGTTTCTCCCACATCAATGTTTCCTCTCTCTCTCTCTCTCTCTCTCTCTCTCTCTCTCTCCGTTCCACTCTCTCTGAAAAGCAATGGGGGGGGGAAGGTAGAGGGAGCATTCACACACACCTGTGGCTCAGGGCAAAGCCCCGCCCTTTCCCACTCTCGCCTCTTCCCTTTCTGGCTGCGGCAGGGTGGGAGTGGACTAGTTTTTGGTGGAAGGGTTGTCTTCACAGCCCATCATGCAATTCTATTTATACTCAAGATGGGGCCATGCTTAAGTCTGCAAGAAAACAACTGGATTCCTCAGGTATGACATTAATAAAAGGAAGCAAGACCCATATATACACACTATGTGCTATGTACAGGTATGTATGTAGGGGCAGGATGTCTGTCTACCATAGTACCAGAAGGGTTGCTCAGACGCTGCTCATGTCACCATGTGCTCCAGGAACAAAGCCCCTGCTGGGTAATGGAGACGTACCTGGACAGGATCCTGTGTCAGTCTCATGGGCCCAATGCGCACCTCCGCAGAAGAAACCTGCTAAATAAAGGAGAGCACATGAGATGTCTCACATCTGAAACTAAAAGGAATGACAAACTCTTCCTTACACAGGATGTTACATATGCCACTTTGCAGACGCGAAATAGAAGGACCCAACTTACTGACGCAGAGACAGTTTACAAAACACCATGTCCACACAATCCTGGTTTGAAAAAGCATACATACCTTATATGCACTAAACATGTCTGGGAGGTTAGATCCCCAAATGCTAAGTAGTTGGATTTCGGGTTATTTTTACTTTAAGTGCACAGAGTTTTACAACAAGCATGTACTGATTTATGGGAGGAAACAATTCAATTCAATAACTGCTTACAGAGCACCAACTATGTGTTGGGCACCATGCTAGGTTGAGATTTTGAAAGTTCAAAAGACTGAAAATTTCTCTCAAGTGTGGAAGCTAAAGCATTTCTATGGCCTAAGAGGCATTCCTATATTTAGGTCTTACTTGTCTTATCTTCATGTTTTAGTATAAAGAATAAAAGCTTACTCTTACCCATGCTCACCATGAATAGATTATTCATGTCAACTGTATTTCCCTAGAGAAACACCACGCCATGACCACAGTGCCCCTGGCTCCAGGAACGAGCCAAGCTGTTCACTGGCCAGCGTCATCTGCCTGCCTTTGGCTGCAAGCACAAACCAGTGTGTGCATTTCTAATCACTGTACTTGGGTTTCCAAAAATGACTTCTCTTTAGACAATTGAATTGAAGGTCTTGGCCTTGCCTCCATGGATCCAATTTTGTTTTTCTCTAAGAGGCTGCAGTCATCTTGCCACTACTTGGAAGTTTACCCTGCACTCGACACATTGTGTTGGCCCCTGTCAGTCCTACCGGACACCTTCAGCAATTCATAGGACCGCCGACCCCGCAGTGACGCAAGGGCCCTAGGGGCTTTATGAGATAAAACACAAACTGGAAAACCAGCACTTTCTTTATACTTTTGAAGACTAAACATTTTACTTTTCTCCTTTCTTCCCCTTTCCCCAAGTTTAACTCTTGATGGCGTGAATTTTTTACAAAACATCACAAGTTGCTGAGATTCTTTTCATTCTTTTCCTCTGTAAGGTGATCCCCCCACCACACCCCAGCATCATCTGGGACGAAATGATACTGGGGGCACCTTAGCCTCTCAGCAGAAAACTCATCCAAGGCTCCTGGTCTCTGTGATGGGTTCTCAGGAGGGCAAAGCTCCGCTCTCCTGCTCTGCCTGGTGAGGTAGCCTCCAGACAGTGGGGTCCTTTCAGCAGGCCTGGTGCAACTAAAACCAGCTAGGAGCCTCAAGTCCCTAAGCCCTTGGCCCAGTGACCAGTCCCTTCAGTGTTTCACTGCTGTCTCCAGGTAAAAGTGATGCACTCAAGTTGAGTGCATCACTCATGTTAGTTTTCTCTAAGCAAAGCAATGTCCTGCAAGGTGTCTGTGCTGACACCAGCACCCAGTGTACCTGGACAATCCCCAATTATAATTCCACTGGAGAGGACTGTCACCAGGCATCCTGCATGACTGGGACTCTGGACCCCACCCAGCTCCACCCTAAAAGCAGTTTTTATCTTCGGAAGCAGACACTCGCCTTTGAAAGCACTGCAACTGCCAGCATTTTATTAAACTGAAAAGTTAACGATTAAGAAGTGAAGCCAATCTGGTGGAGTAGGCAGATTTGATTGATAATTCGGGATATCCTTTCACTGTCCCTGTGATCTGCCTTGGGAATCCCCAACACAGAAGCCTCCTCCAACAAGACCACCTGTTAATGTGTCTCCAGCAGAAGTGGCTCCCAACGGGGCCATCCAGGGGTACAAAATAAACAAACAAAATAAGAAATCAATAAAAGCTTTAATGGAACAGAGGAAAAAGTGAGTCTCTTTGGAAGGCTGAGACCGGGAGAAAGATCCCCTGCTAGAAGGGCACAGACTGTCCAAAAAGTAATCATCATTCACACCTAACCAATGCATTCCTGCATACTTTGTAAGAATCCAGTATGTGCAAGAATAGTTACATGGGCCATTTTAAACACCTCATGACTGTGTGAACTCTCCCTCAGCCCCTTTCTGTCCCAAGCATTGTGCTAGGCACTCTCCCCAGGTGACCTTAGTGGGAGACAGGCAATGACACTGAGAGACAACATGGAGTTTGAAAAGCAACGTTCAGTCTAGAAGATACTGTTTTCCTGACCAAAGACAGAATGACCTACTTTCTCCACAGCCAGAAATTTAATCTCTGCCTGACCCCAGCTCAGCAGGAAGCTACCACCTGAGGCAGAGCCCAGCAGAGGGACCACAAGGCTGGTGGACCCTCTCTAAGACCTTTGCCTCTCCCATCTCTACCTTCCTCCAGCCCCACTCATGCCTCCACTGCCAGCGTGGGGCCTTCGTTTACCAGTTTCTCTAGTCCTGGCCAACACTTTGCTTCCTGTCTCTCGGTTTTCCTTGTCCTTCTTAGTCCTTGCTCCCAGTCATCTGACCTTGGCTTCTGTGCACAAGGGGGGACAACTCTCCCACAGAACCCGGAGCCTCTCTTCACTGGCTCTGAGGACTGGCCAGGCAGTGACCGGCAGAGGAAAATCTGCAGCAGGTATATTCACAGACAGCAGTTGGCAGAGGCCTGTTCCTGACCCAGGCGTCTTATTGCCTGCATTTCACCCATTTGTAAGAGCCAATTATGAAGAGAAACAGGAGACCATTTACTGATGGCTGTGTAGCCAGGCCAAGATTCGCTACTTCAAAGAGTGAACTTTGAGCAACTGCAGATGCACACATCCTCAATTAGTATATTAGCTCTGATTCCAGGAAGTGACCAATTTGCCAAGGACACAGAAGCACGAAGGCAGTGGGGTCACAGGTAACACAACCCCAGATCCTGAGAGGAGAGGAGGGTGGGACGGCAGTGTGAAAAGAGACGAGCTTCCTAGCCACTCTGACCACATGGCTTTTCCCAGCAGCCCAATGGGAAGGACTGCTCACTGACAGCGTGGTGTTACCTGTCAAACATTCATAGTATGTTAAATATTTGTGTGTACATGGTAACATACACACAAACATGCAGGGTGTCCCAAAAAAATGTACACACACTTTTTCTGACAGCTCAATTGATGTTTCTTTTCAGAGTTAATCCATTGGAATTAATAATTATTCAAAGTGTGTACACATTTTGGGGGGACACCCTATATATACATGTAGGAGGGGCACCAATTCACATTCAGATTAACTGGCTCTTTAGGGGAAATAAATAGTCCTATTTTGTAGCATTTAGTAATTCTGTGGTGTAAATATTTTCACTTTAGCCGATCTCAATCTGGTAACATAGGTCCCTGAATGTGCAATTGGGAATATATCTTTTCATTTGGAGAGGGTCTATGAGTGGGAAACTCATTTAGTCTTTGCTGATCAGCAAATATCTATCACTCACTTTTGTTTGATAGTTTAGCAAGATACAGAATTCTGGTTGATACACATTTTCCCTCAGAAGCTGAGAAAAAGGAGATAACACTTCTGGTTTTGAAGGTGGGGAGAGCAAGGAAGGCTTTGTGCAGACAAGCAGGTCATGAGGAATAGAAGATGTAGGGACAGGGCCGGGAGAGGGAATTTCAGGCTTATGGAACAACATAAGCAAAGGCACAGAGGCAAGAAAAGAAAGATATGTAAGAGCCCAAGAAATGCTATCTAAAATACAAGAAACCAGTAAGTATTAGTAACCAGAACATATAACAAAACCTTTAAAAAGTCAATAAAAAGAGAACCAAGATGAAAGTTGGGCAAAAATTTGAAAAATAAATTCACAGGATAAGAAATGAGTATGAAGGAATGCTCCACCTTTAGTTATCAGGAAAATAAAAATTTTTAATGACAATGACACACCAGTCATTTTTTAAATCAACAGACTGGTATAATTAAGAAGTCAAATGCTCTCCAGCATGGGCAAGAAGGTAGACCCACAGGAGCTCGTGCACTGTTGGTGGGTGTGTAAACTGGTCCAGCCACTTTGAAGAACATTTTGGAAGTTTCTTTTAAAGATGAAGGAATACATATCCTACAATCCAACTCCTATGTGAGTGTTTCTCTGGGGTATGTATATAAGGAGGCATTTATGAGAATATTTGGAGAAGATTTATAACCAAAAATTGGAAACAGTCTAATCTGTAATCCATTCACATCATCACCAGAAAAACTAATATATTGAGGAACAGTCATGTAATGGAATATTATACAATAAAAATGAATCAGCTAGAGCTACCCATTCAAAATAGACGAATCTCACAAACATCAAATAAAAAAGTTTAAAATACACACATGCCTTAGAATACTACTGAGTTTTAGAATATTAACACAAATGTAGTTTAGGAATATATTATAACTGTACAGAGAAATGCTTATAGATTCCCAGCTGAGGCAAGTGTCCTGCTGGTGGAGAGAGGCATGAATTCAGGGAAGGAAATACCAGGCTTCAGCTACTGTTCATCATCTATTTTCTTAAGCAGTGAGTAGTGAGTAGATAGGTGTTCACTAAATTACACTTTCTAGTTCGCTGTATGTCTTAAATAATGCAAAATCAATATAAAATGTGTTTCATTTCATTGGAAAAACTTATTTTCTATGTTTGGGTTAACATTAATTGAGCAGTAGCCACTACATAAATATTCTACATATACCATTTCTTTCTAAGTGTTTGGTAAAATAAGGTGCTGTATTTAAAATTCCTCAAAATACAGATTGTTTCCCTGAGACTTGATAAAATGAAATCCTAAGAAAACTGAGCTGGGACTCAGGAGACTTTGCTCAAGATAAGTGACCATTCTGCACCTCAGTGAGGCAGAGGGGCTGAGGAATCCCCATGCACATGGTCTCACGTAAAGTCACAGCTATCCCACCTCTTCACAGCTAAAGAAGCAACAGCTTCCAAAGGAGAAGTAACCCACCCGAGAGGCTGGAGCTGAGATTTAAGCCCAGACCGCCTTACTTGGAAGGCCATGCTCTTATTTATATATTCGCTTATAACGCAATTTGTTCCAGAAAGGTCTTAGGATGATGTACAAAGTAAAAGTTTTAACAGGACTTGTATATAAGAAGTGAAAGAGCTGGCTGAGAAATAACAAGCATGGGGAAGATGAAGAGGGTGGGGACATCAGTGTGTGTGGCTGTCAGCCCACACAGTCAGCTACCAGCAACAGGAGAGGCTGCCCTCGGTGGTCCCGTGCACCAGAGTGGATGGTGATGGGCTTCCCAGCACCATGTCTTCCAATGGCGCCCCCATGCGCTCTCCTCCACTCCCCAGTCACTGTTGGTGACAAGGCTGTTCTTCCTTACAAATATTACTACACTCAGCGAGCATCACTGGGCAAGTGGAGGAGAGAACAATATATCCTGCTGTGCCTGGGAAACAACGCCCTGGGAAAGGAGAGGCCATCCTCTGGTCGGCACTGAAGAGGCGATGAAAAATCCACGCAGGTGCCACTGGATTCAGACCCGGGAGACGGGGCCGGTGGAGTCTAGCAGAGATGCCATCCCCTCCCCACAAATGTCAAATGGAAGAGAGAACTATTCACACAACACAGTCATTTCATCTATGGACATGAGAAAAGAACTCAGTCTAATATCTACTATGCATTAAAATGGAAAGAAAAAAATGGTCCAGAATATAATTCATGAAATGGTGAGCACCTGAAGGAGGCTGGCATGAGGAAGCCTTAGAGAGCATTCTCTTCAGAGGAAAAAAACACCAACACACCTCAATATCGTGATTATTTCAAAGGGCTTTACATCATGCACGCAATGCAAGAATAAACGCAGGAAGCTTTCATAAACATCACAATTCAGCCACAGGGTCACTGGGCCCAGAGCGTGTAAAAACAACACCATTCCCAGATTCCAAAGGTCAAGCCCAGAGCCTGCCTTGGAAAGCAGGGGAATTTAAAGGCAACCGCAAAACGTGACATCCCTCCACTAACCTCCTTTTATAGGGGCATTACTGATGATAGAAACTGTGGGATGACTTCAAGCATTTAAAATTACACTGTATAAGAGAGAACAAGTAAAGAACAGCTTAATTTTTATTATTCAGGTGGCAATTGTTCAGATTATGAAAAAACCCGAGCATTTCAGATGCTCCTCCATCCTGCGATATGCCTTCTCCTTAACAGTAAATAGAGACGGGAGGAAGTGGGGAGGGATGATATTAAAATCGGTCAACTCTGCAACATGGTCAGCAAGCAGTTCTGGTAAATAGATTTGTTGGGCAAGGAGACAGAAACCATCTGCTAAAATGAACTTGAGATTTCCTGTGGATTTCAATTATCCATGCTGCCTCTGCTCTCAATTTTATCATTGATAAGCTAGAGCTGCCTTAGAGAACCAATAGCTAAATGTCTTCCCTGCTTGGCTCCAGGAAAATCTCACACTCGGTCCGTGGTGACCTTGAAGCAACTCTGGCCTTTTAGCCACATCTATGACTGCACCAAAAATTCAACCGGGCTGGCTTTCCTGACTGTAGCATGGCAGGACCATACACACAGGTGAACTGCAACCATCAGTCGCCACGTCCACAGATCACATGGGCCTCAGGGGTGACGAATCGGCCTCAAGAACTGATTCCCTTTCAAAACTATTCTCATTTCAACAAATCCCACTTAAAATAGCTCATGAGAAGGAACCTGCAAAACGCAAGTGCCCTCCTTTTTGAAAAGAATTTTACTTAATGGGCAAAAACAATGATTTCTAAACCATTATTCATAAAACGTACAGTTCACATGCCAAAGATGTAAAACCTAAGTGGAGCGCTGTTCAGTGAAAACCTCAACATTTATAGAAGCTTAGCATACACCACAGCTGCCCCTGAGACCAGCAGGGCTTACCCGGGGAGGGTCTCCCCAGGGGCCTGCGGCCCCTCCCGTGTTTAGCTGGATCATTCTGGTGGAAGTGTGGATAGACTAAGGGGGTCAAGACTGAAAAACCTGACATCAGAAAGGAGCTGCTGCTGTGGTCTAGCCCAATGGTTCTCAAAACGTGGTTCCTCAGCCAGCAGCAGCAGCACCAGGAACTCACTAGAACTGGAGAATCTCAGGCCAGCCCGACCTGAATCAGGAACTCGGGGGTGGGCGGGGCAGTGTGTACTCTGCCTGGCCCTCCAGGTGACTGTGATGCTCTCGAAGTCTGAGCCCCTGGTGTAGACCAGAGGCGATGAGCGCCTGCATGAGGAGCAGCGGTGGGGGGTAGAAAGAAGAGATAAACAGAGGCAGACACTGTGTAGGTCATAAAATTAACTGAGACCTGTGGGCAAGGAAAGGGGAAAAAAAGGAATTCAAGGATTTGGGTCTGAGTGATTGGGTGGGGCTGTCAAAAAATACAAGAGGTCAAGTGGGCTCACGGGGGATGGTGAGTTAGGTGCTGGACATGGGGAGTCTGAGAGGCCGCAGGGCATCCGACGTCTCAGGCGGTGGGATGTATGAGCGACACCAGCCCGGAGGAGGGGCAGTTACAGCCACGGCATCACTCAGAGCAGGAGACCAATGGCAGAGCTCTGGAGACACCAGTTTCAGAGGCCGGGGAGAGGCAGAGAAGTCTACAGAGAGCTGGAGGGAGGAAAGAAAGACGGGAAGCAAGTGGATTCTTCTGGAACCTGTTACATCCACAGGACACAGCTAAGTAGGTTCTGTCCCTCTAACTTAATACTAGGAATCTATTTACATAGCTCACCATAATCAATAAGAGAACAGAAACACATGATTATTTCAAGAGATGCCAAGATGGCATTTTTATAAAATTAAACATTCATTAAAAAACTCCTTTTATTGATATTCTCCCCAATATCCATTCCTCCTCTCTTCCCATAGGTCGCTGACTCCTGTTTGGGGATCTATGTGGTTCTAAAGAAAATATGTGAATTTATGTGAATATGACTCAGCATTTCATTTCCCTGGCTACAGTCACCAGTTAGGGGTAGTCAAGAGACTTAGGCTGTTTTAATTGAAGTTTTATCTCAGGATTTTGTTAGCAATTCTGAAAAAAGCCCCTCCTCTCCTCCCCCCCATCCTTCCCTTCCCCCCTCTTTTCCTCAACCCCCCCCCAACACACACACAAAGAAACATAGCCAGTTTGTTGTTCATTACATCTTGACACCATGTGAGAATGGACACAACACCATGGAAAGTAGAGTGGAAAAGTGGAAAGAAATCAAATCCTTTGTAACACCACCAAACTGCCAGATTAAGGCTGGGCCAATGCCGTGCCAGTTCTACCTCTGCGCTTTTCAGTTACGTGGGCCACTCAGTTGCCTTTTATTTTTAAGTCATAAAGTTGCAAGGCTGAATAAGCTTTTCTGTACTCAACACTGAAAGAATCCCAATGGAAACTGATGACTTCTCTCCTTGATATCAGAAAGAGATCTGATAAGATGTATCCTTTTGGTGGGGAACAGGCCACCCACGTTATGTATGTAACAGTGTGTAGCTTCCCAGAGAGAGGAACAGAAAACAATCACAACCCAAACTACAGTCAAAACCAACACCTGAGTACAGGAGAATTGACATTCCAACTGAGGGATAACAGAGTTACTTTTTTATCTTTGGACCAAGATCACTTATGGAATTTCTGGAAAATCAGAAGTCTGAACAGAAGCTAATGCAACCCAAGGTCTCACAGCCAAACGCCAGTCCTAAGGCAGAGCTTCTCCTTATATAGCTTGTCAGAAGATTTCTCAGTTTGGGTTCATGGAAAACAAATTCCCTAATTTCTGGAAAGTTCAAACAACTTGTCTCTGGTGTTTATATTTTAAGGTCAGTTTGGCTGGATATTGATTAATTGGCTCACTTTTTCTTTTCTAGATTATCTTTAACATGCTTCTCTACAGTCTCTTGCTTTAAGCATTGCTATACCGATCTGATTTTCCTTCCCTTGAATGTAACTTAATCTTTCTGCCAGGATAACTCAAAATATATTTTTAAGGGCAATTATAACACTAGAATATACGGGTGTCCCCCAAAAATGTATACACACTTTGAGTCTCATATTCATGTAGAATAACTGCCAGGAACTGGCTAACAAAGTTATGAAGGAAGAGGTAAGAGGGTTTTGCTCTGCCGGATGTGACACGTGACCTCAAAGATATAGCTACTAGAGCAGTGTGGTTCTAGTAGAGCCATTAGTGAAATACAAAAGAAAGCTCAGGAACACACACACCTTATAAATAGGTACACGAACAAATACGAATTTGTACAGCTTTCCAGTTCCTAGGCTTTCTATGATCTATTATTGATCCTTTCTGCTAGAACCACACTGCCTTGGAAGCACGGTTTTAGTAAACAGTAAAAGTTTCACTTTATGGCAGTGGGAAGAAATGGGTAATTCAGAAATTTCAATAATGATAGGACAGTTGGTTAAAGTGCAGGGAAAAATTAAGTCAACTCCATGCATTATAACATAGCCAAATAACTTACAGATAAAATTTTTAAATGGAAAAAGCTGCATGAGAATATTGAAAGAAAGAAAAGAAAAAAAGGTGAACACATATATCACTCAAGGGCCTAGAATGCCTTGCTAAAAATAACATCAAACACATATACACTGAAGGAAATTATTGCTAGATTTTTATTAATAAAAATAAATATGAAAAGTATAATAAATAAAAAACTGTGAAAAGTATTTGTAATATGTGATAGAAAAGGAGTTGGCATCTTATCGGAGTTTTTAAAAAGCTCTCATAAGGCAATTATAAGAAAGTCAAAATCCCAATTAAAAATAGGACAATCAAGGACAGGCCATTCATAAAACAAACACACAAAGAGATGTATAAATTATGCAACAATGCTTAGCTTCTCTGGCAATCCAAAAATGCAAATCAAAGATAGATTCTACTTTTGCTTATCAAATTCCAAATATTGTAAGTAATGACCCCCAACACTGTCAAAGGTCTGAGGGAACCAATATTTTCCTCCCTCGAGAGAAAGGAAAACTGTCCCCGTGACAATGGATCCCTTAACACACACCAAGTGCCTTCCTGGGGCACAGTAACTTAAATGGTTAAGACCTTAAATTGTGTCTGAGACTCTTTCAATTGCTGTCCCCAACCCTCTGTTTATGTACTTACCATGATATTTATCATGTAGTAATTTTATCACCATAACCACAAACTGTCAGGGGCAGGAGGACCCTAGGAGACAGATGCCAGCTCCATCCAACCACAGTCAGAGAACCAGTAAATGATCAGCTATGACAAGATATGTCCCAGCACCCAAAGCCCAAATCCAGCTGCTACAACCAAGACTCACAGATATTTGGTGAGTGGGTGTTTAATTTAATACATCATTAAAAAGCCGAAAAAACCCTTGGTAAATGGTAGATTACTCTGTTCCTTGGCACAAAATGCAGGCTGCTGAAGAACTAGAGCTGCCAATGTTGCTGTTGGATAAAAGGTTTTTAATATGACAGCAAATCTGGAATTCCTTTTCCCCACGTGCGCCTAAGCGGTAATAACACTGGCATCCTGGGGAGGGCAGATGCCAGGTCTGTATTATTCATGGCTGTTTCTCCAGGGCTTGGCACGCAGGCAGTTGATAAATGATAGGTATTAGGATGATGATGTCTCATTCATTCTTTTGGAAAATCCTTACTGAGCCCCACAGTGAGCCAAAAGCTAAACAGGTGCCTTACATTTGTAGTCTAACTTAATAAAAGGGATCATGACACATAAGCTCTTTCTTTAGCTTGTATCAAAACGTAGCTCCAAAACGTTTGACTTGCTTACATGAAAACACAACTGTCAACTTCTGCATCAGTTCACCTTGCTCTCTCTCTCCCCTAAATATCACAGAAAATGAAGAACTGCTTTATGTCCTCACTTGTATTATTACAAAATATTCTTCCAGACATTGAAGTCATAGTGAAGGATGGTTTCTAAGAATTGGGGAATTGGAAGGCTCCCCAGGGGTCATCTTATTTAACCCTTTCATTTTACAGATTGCCAAATAAGGCCCAAGAGGGTATGTGGTGTGCCCAAGGTCACACACAGTGTGATGTCACCCTGGGGTAAAATCAAGGTCTCTGGGCCACCAGGCCAGTGATTCTTCCACCGTGCCCCACTGTCACTTCCTGGTAACCAACAAAATGCTCTCCCTTTAAAAACAGAATCACAGAATATCACATTTTCAGGTCTTGCAGAGAGAAGATGTTGGAATAGAGTTGTGACCAGCTTTATTCTCAATTCCTAATTCATGATTCTGCTTATAATTTAATGTAAGAACCTATAAGTATATACCATGTACTTGAGAGAATGGCAGATAAACCACAAAGGTTAAGAGCCTTTACCAGCAATTCTGGAAGAGATTATAAATTATTTTTAAATGAAGAGGCTAATCATGAGTTTAAAAATTTCCTCAAATGTCTCATTTGGTCATTTTCCTCTACATTTTATTTTCCAAAGCCTTTTGCAGAATCTGACATAAAAAGACAGGCTAATTAAGCAGTCCGAAGCCACTCTACTAGAACATATGTCTTTCAGTGTGGACTTACCTAATAGCCAAAGAGAAATGTAAGTGACAATGTAAAAATCCAGAGAAGCAAAGGAAAGCGATGAAGGAAGGAAGAGAAAAGCAGGTGGGAGGTCTGCCTGTACTAAAAAATACAATAATGAAAAATAGTCACTACATGGATCAGTTTATAAGAATATGAGGCATGAAGAGAGAACTGGAAAACTGGACTATATATCAGAAGAAAAGTTCCAGACTAAGGTGGGAGACAGAAGGATGGAAAATACAAGAAGTGTCAGAGACATCTGGAACACAGAGAATAGGTGTCACATACATGTAATAATAGTTCTAGTACGAGAGAAAGAGACTGGGGAAGAAACAGTATCTGCAGGGAAAGTGGGTGAGAATTTTCCAGTAAGAAATAAATCAAGCCACAAATTCGGGAAGCACTCACTATAAACCCTAAGGAGAAGAGACTACAAAGAACACAACACTTACTCATATCATAGGAGACTAGTCGGAAGCAAAATACAAAGTAAAACATGTTTTAAAATAGCCAAGGAAAAACACACATTGCGTTAAAGAAGCAATAACAGCAAAACTGACGTGTAACTTCTCAATGGACACAATGGGAGGCGGAACACTATGAAATGATATCTTCAAAATGCTGAAATAAATTAGTTGCCAGCCAGGAACTCTGTACATAGTGAAAATACATTTCAAAAATAATAATAAAATAAAACTTCCAGGTAAAAAACCCCCACAAAAAACCTGAGAGAATTTGTCACCAGGAGACTGGCACTAAAGCAAAGACTAAAGTAAGACATTTACTCAGACAGCAAATGACAGCAGATAAAAGCTCACAGATGGAGCAAAAATATCACCGGGAAAGGTAGATACCTGAGTCAGTCTAAATGAGTACTGAGTGTAGAAAACAACAGTAATGTCTTCTTCACTTTTAAAAAATAGACAAAATACACAACAAGGACATAAAATCAGTAGGAAAATAACTGGGATTTAAATATTCTGAGGTCCCTCTATTGTCTGGGAGAGGAGCAGAGGTATTAACATTAGACTAATAAGACTAATATTATAATTTCTATGAATTACTAAAAGCATATGAAACAGCGTGTGTAGCTAACAAGCTACTAGTGTGGAGATGTGGAATAAAATAAACTAATAGAAACCAAAATAAAAAATACGGAAGGTAGAATGGGGGGAAAGAGAAGCAAACAGTAAGAGCACAGCATCCGTGTAAATATATTCCTGACTGCATTTAATACAAAGACACTAGGGGCTCTTCCAGTAGGAAAGAGTAAACTCCCCACCAGCCGACCCCCTCACTGACACGGCGAGAATAAACTCTAGACAAAGAAAGACAGCCCCACGGCTCTGAGGAGTGAACAAAAGCAGGCAGGTTTTTGGAGGGGAATATGAACTTGGTAAAGGAGCTGGGTTCCCCAATCTTTCAGCTTTACCTTGAGGGCAGGCCACAGTCATAGCATGGCACCGACAAGCTGGGAGACAGCTCGCCATCAGTCTGCCTCAGACCAGAAAATGAAGCCTGGGGCAATGGGGTTGCTAGACAGCAAAGGGAGCAGCGGGCAGGGGAAACTGACACTCTGCCCAAACACCTGTCTGAACCTTGAGCCACCCAGGCACCGCGCACACTCCAAGGGGCGAAGGAGCCCGCCCGGCTGACGATAAAATTTAACCGGATCTGAGCAGTTATCTGCCTCACGTGACATTGTATTTAGAGTTTGAGTCTAATTAAGTTAATTGCTTACTAAAACAAAAAACATAAAGTAAAATAAGCACCCTTTAGAAAACTGTAACAGAATCCACAGTCTCCTCAACATATTCACAATGTCCATGATACAATCCCAAATCACTCCACATAAAAATAATGGCAACCCTGAGATGACCCAGATGTTGGATTTATCAGACAAGGATTTTGAAGCCGCTATTATGCTCAATGAGGTGAAGAAACATTATGTTCAGAGCAAATGAAAATAGGATAAATCTCAGCCCAAAACAGAAAATATAAAGGACAAATGGAAGTTTTAGAACTGAAAAATACAATATCGGAAATAAATTACTCACTGAAAGTAATTACCGTCAGAATAGAGATTATAGAGGAGATAATTCACAAACAAACATGAACGTTTATCAATAGAAACTATCCAATCTGAAGAAGAGAGAAAAAGATTTTAAAAAATAAAGAGAGACCTAGGGATCTGTCGGCAATAGAAAGAGGTGTAACATATTGGTAATTGGAATCCCAGCTGGAGAAAAAAGAGAGAATGGTAGATAATAGTATTTGAGAAAAAACAGGCTGAGATTTCCAAATTTGCTGAATATTATATGTTTACAGATTTAAGAAGTCAACAAATCACAAGATAGAGATAAAAAATGCTACACGTACGCACATTATAAATGATCTGCTAAAAGATCGAGATAAAAGCAGCCAGAGAAAAACTATGCATTACACCCAGTGGGACAGTAATCCAAATGACTGCTGAATTTTCCTGAGACACAGTGGAGACAGGAGACAGAGGAACAAAGTTAAAGTTAAGAGAGTTCTGCCCTGGCTGTTGTAGCTCAGTTGGTTAGAGCACTGTCCCATGCACCGAAAGGCTTTGGGTTTGATTCCTGGTCAGGGCACATGCCCAGGTTGCGGCTTTAAGCCCCAGCCAGGGTGAGTACAAAAGGCAACCGATAGATGTATCTCTCTCACATCGATGTTTCTCTCTCTCTCTCTCTCTCTCTCTCCCCCCCAAATCTCCATTAACATCTCAAATGTCCATTAACATTGGAATAAATAAATAACTACTGGTATAATAATGCAATGGAATACTGTACAGCAGTGGAAATGTATTAAATACTGCAACATATGACAACATGAATTTGTCTCTGAAATGTAATGTTAAGCAAAAGAAGACAGATATAAAATAATACATACTGTACAGTTTCATTTACATAAAACTCAAAAACAGGCAACACTACTGTGTGGTTTCACAAGTCAAAACAGTTAGAGAGGGAATAGTGATTGAGAGGAGTTTTCTGGGGTACTGGTTTATTTCTTAACCTGAGTGAGAGTTACAAATATGTTTACTTTGTGATAATTTATGAAATAATACGATTCTCAAACTTTTCTGTTCATATATGGTTCTTCAATTTAAAAGTTAAAAAACAAACAAACACCACACCTAGACTTACATGTAAAATGCAAACTATAAAACTCCTAGAAGATAACATAGGGGAGAACCTAGATGGCCTTGTGTTTGACTTTTTTTTTTTAGCTTGAACACCATAGGCACGTCCATGAAAGAAACAATTGATAGGATGGGCTTCATTAAAATTAAAAACATCTGTTCTGCAAAAGACAATGTCAAGAGAATGAGAAGATAAGCCACAGACTGGGTGACATACTTGTAAAAGACACATCTTATAAAGAACTATTATCCAAAATATACAAAGAACTCTTAAAAGTCAACAATAAGGAAACAAACCAATTAAAAATGGGCCAAAGACCTTAACAGATACCTCCCCAAAGATATACAGATGGCAAGGAAGCATGTGAAAGGATGCTCCACATCATATGTCATTAAGGAACTGCTAATTAAAACAACGATATATACACATCTGTTAGAATGTCAAAAATCCAAAACACAAAACAATGCCAAATGCTGGTAAGGAGGTGGAGCAACAGGAACTCTCTCATTGTTGGTGGAAATGCAAAATGGTACAGGCACTTCGGAAGAGTTTGGTGGTTTTTTACAAAACTAAACATACTCTTACCACATGATCCATCAATCACACTCCTTGGTATTTACCCAAAGGAGCTGAAAACTTCTGTCCATACAAAAACCTGCACGTGGATGTTTATAGCAGCTTTATTCATAACTGCCAAAACTTGGAAGCAACAAAGATGTGCTTCAGTAGGTGAATGGAGAACTAACCTGCGGTTCATCCAGACAATGGAATACCATCCAGTGCTAAAAAGAAATGTGCTTTCAAGTCGTAAAAAGACATAGAGGACCTTAAATGCATATTGCTAAGTGAGAAAACCAATCTAAAAAGGCTGCATGCTGTATAATTCCAGCTATATAACATCACGGGAAAGATAAAACTATGAAGACAATAAGAAAATCGATGGTGGCCAGGGGTTAGGGAGGGTGATGGGATGGATAGGAGGAGCACAGACGACTTAGAGCAATGAAACCATTCTGTAATTATAATGGTGGGGACATGTCATCATACATTTGTCAAACCTATAAAATGTACAATACCAAGAGTGAGCCCTACTATAAACTATGGACTTGGGATGACAATGATATACCAATGCAAGTCCATCAACTGTAACAAACATACCACTCTGCTACAGGATGTTGATAATGGGAAGGCTGTGCTCGGGGGGGGGGGGGGGGGGGGGGGGGGTGTATATGGGATATCTCTGTACTTTCTGCTCAATTTTTCTCTGAATCTAGAATTACTCTAAAATTAAAGTCCATTAAAGAAAAAGAAAGCACTTCAGTGCTTACTTACATAATGTAAAAGATATGCAAAAACTTGTATTCTCATCAATAATGTATCCACACTTTCATTACTAAAACATTTAAATTACGGGAATTTAATGAAACTCCTAGTCTGGGAGAGTGTACAGTGTACCTGTGGCTTCCTGGTGCTGCAGGTCCAGCTTGGGCAGCTCTGGGGCAGGCATCTCTCTGCAAAGGAAGCCTCTCTAAGGCCAGTCTAGGGCTTAGGTTCTAATTCTCATCACACATGCCTTTGTTTGGCATTTTAAGGTTCCCCTGATAAAGATTCAGAACAGCCTTATCCAGGAAGCCTTGTGAGGAAGCTCTACTCTTCTGCCCCATCTGGCACATCCTGCCCCATCTGGCTCCTGCCTCGAACCAGGCGGAGAGCTCTCGCATCCAGCTTCCCTGAGTCTGCTGCACATTGCTCCACCAGGACTCCGAATCTGCTGTCAGAGAAGATGACTCACAGCCTAATGCCCTTTCCCAAAACTCCAGCTGCTGCTGTGTGAGCACCTACCCTGCCTCCTAAATGGAAACAGAAGGCCCCAGAGGGTACCACAGCCACCAGAGAGAAACTGGAAACTACAGCAACATCATAGGCTCCAGCTGGATTAAAAGGACATAACATCGAGAACATCAAGAAGGAAAATAGAGTATAAAATAAAAATAACTGACACAAGAATAGCAACACTTGCTCAAGTTACACCCCATATTTTGTAAATGTAATAAAAAAAAATTATCCTGTTTACAATCAAATCATCAAAGAATTGGGAATTTTGAATTAGGCAAGTTTATTTCTTTTGTGGTGTCCTCACTGAATCTAAATTTGCTCTTCTTATTTTTATTACATATACTAACTCATCAGAACTCCACATAATCACCAGTAGTTAGTGAAATATGGCATAAAAATATACTTACGAATGAAACAAAAACAACTTAAGAAAGCAGTTAAAATGATTTACAAGCTAGTGTGGATTTCCTTCATCTGAAAAGTCTTCGGCAATTAACACGGTGACCAAGCTCCTCCTCAGTCAGAAGTAGCAGGAAACATAGCACTTCCCCAAACACTGAGGACACCTGAGGCACTTCATGAAATACTGACTTAAGTCACACGAGTATTTGTTGGAAAGAGAGAAATTACCATGATGGAGACTGATTTTATACAATGTTTTCAATGTTAGCATTACTATGCAAAACCACTCACTGAAATATTTGAAAAATTATCTCTTTAAAATAACACGAATTCTTGCTATGATCTCAAGTAAAAGTCTTCAAGGAGACTTGGCCCTGTGATTTCCACCTCATGGGAACGCAGTTGTTGGAAAAACTAAAATGAATAGTCCTGAACTAGGCCATCATTAAAAACAACCAATGTGTAATGATAACTGAGGATGACATCACCCTCTCCTCTTAGCCAGAGGTCCTACCTACCAGACCTCTTAGGTTCCTACCCACCAGAACCTAACAGGAGCAAGGACATGCAGGACAATGGCCCAGGTACTGAACAGAGGGTCAGCCAGGGGATTTTTTTCTGTCGGTGAGGTGCAGGTAAACTTGGACCTTAACTCAGTCTACAGTGTTCACAATAAAGACAAAAATCAAAAGCCACAAAGACCCAGTGATAGTACCAGTAAATGGAAGCGGCGAGTGACAGACTGAGACAAAGAAGTGTATTTGGTGCCCGGGAAACAGCTCTGGTGACTTCAACAGCCTCCTAAACATGGCTCCCCAGCCTCAGACAATAGTGGAGGTTCACTGGGCGGGCTCGGACTCAGTAAAGATAGGTGTGCTCTGTATCGTGTATTTAAGAAATGAGGGAACTGGGAGGTGTATTTCCAAAGTAATTAAAATAATAATTCTTTTAAAGTATTGGTGGTTAATGGAATAAGTCTCACCGATGTGGAAAATTTGCTCAATGGGAATCTTTAGTGCCTGACCACAGTGAGTAAAAGAGGCAGGGGAGAGCTGTGATATGGGGGAAAGACACCGAGCTGATAAGACGAGCATCTCTGATCTTCAATTTCCTGTAAAATGGATGAAAGAGAATAAAGAGAAATAGCAGGTGAAATACCATATGTAAAAAAATCTAGACATGGATTTCAAAAATACAGCTACTTAAAAGTAAGCCTGTATATGTTTTGGATATTAGCCCCTTGTCAGAGCTGTTGATGGCTTATCTTCTCCCATTCAGTCGGTTGCCTTTTTGTTTTGTTGATGGTTTATTTTGCTGAGTAGAAGCTTTTTAGTTTGATACAGTCCCATTCATTTATTTTTGCTTTTACTTCCCTTGCTTTGGGGGTAAAATTCATAAAATCCTCTCTAAGACCAAGGTCCATAAGTTTAGGACCTATGCTTTCCTCTATGTAATTTATTGTTTCAGACCTTATATTTAGGTCTTTGATCCATTTTGAGTTAATTTTTGTATATAGGAACAACCCAGAGTCTAGTTTCATTTTTTTCACATGTGGTTTTCCAATTTTCCCAGCACCATTTATTGAAGAGGCTTTCTTTTCTCCATTGTATGTTTTTGGCTCCTTTGTAAAACATGATTTGCCCATATACATGTGGGTTTATTTGGGGCTTTCAATACTGTCAGCAACCCCTCTTCTGGGTATCTACCCCCCAAATCTGAAAACATTTATTCACAAAGACATATGCACCCCTATGCTCACTGCAGCATCATTCACAGTGGCAGTGGCCAAGACACAGGGGCAACCAAAGTGTCCTTGAATAGGTGACTGGATAAAGAAGATGTGGTGCATACATACAAAGGAATACTACTCAGCCATAAGAAAAGATGAAATACTACCATTTGTGACAACATTCATGGACCTAGAGAATACTATGCTAAGTGAAATAAGTGAGTCAGAAAAAGTTAAGAATCATATGATTTCACTCATATGTGGGATATAAAACTGAAAGTAACAAATGAACGAATAAAAACAAACAAACAAACAAACTAGCTAACAAAAACTCATAGACACAGACAACTGTATGGTGGTTACCAGACGGAAGGGGATGGGGGTAGTAAAGGGTAAGGGGGCCAAATATATGGTGACAGAAGATGATATGACTTTGGGTGGTGGGCACACAATGCAATATACAGATCATGTGTCACAGAAATGTACACTTGAAACCTATATGATCCTATTAACCAATGTCACTCCGGTAAATTTAATTTTCAAAAAAGTAGGCTTAAATTCTGGGTATGAAGCAAAGAATATGTTTTCTTACCAAAAGAACAAATCCAGAAGTAAAATCCCCACCAAATAAACATATGCATTTGCAACCTTCACTGTTGCCACTATTAGAAAATGGTTTCTGAAGGAAATTACAATGAAAACACAAAAGCAACGAGCACACAGAACTCAGAAATGAGCTTCCTACATGGAAGATGGTTTGAATTTTTGCATTCTGACAACTCTAGTCATAGATAATAGGTGTTTCCTACAAATGCATTGCTAAAGGCCTTCCAAGAAATACCATGTTAATATAAACCCCATCTCACAAAGATGACTTCATAAAAGGGAAATACATAGGTGATTTTATAACAGGATAAAAAACATGCATAATATTTAATTTTATAAATGCAATTTTCCAAGAATCTCCTGTTTTCTACTGTCCGTTGGAGAATAAGGGCCATATTTGGATAACTTCAGTCCCTCACACACTGCAGGGGAACTGAGATGGTGGGGTCATGGCAAGAACCACGCTAAATATCTCGCTTTAGAGTCAGACCTAGGAGATCAGTGACTGGCACTCCTGTATCTAGAGACTGGGGTGGGGCCGTAATCAGGGCAACTGGTTCAGTGATAGCAGAGAAAGTATGATCACTGTAGGCTCAGAGAAAAGCTAAAATGTGTGTAAGAAACTATACCATAAGGGTGCTTCATGATGAGAACTATGACCTACGATGACTAGGTCTTTCTATTTAACAAAGAGATGTACACATAATGTATTTAAAGAAGATTTTTATTCAACATCCTACTGTGTTATCATTTATTTATTTATTTCCAATATTTACCTTTAAGTAACTTTTGATATCTGAAGGGCTAAGCATCAGCTATTTAAAAATTTCACTGAGACCATTATTGTTGAGTACACCTTGTTGCCATTCCCCGAGCCCAGTACAGTGACATGCTCTCAGTAGACACACGATATGTATCTGATGCTGGGTGGATAAATGAAGGAGGGAATAAATGACGGAAAAAATAACCAGTGAAGACCTTTAGTCATTGAACAGGTATTACTGAGGAGTCAACTATGTGCCAAGGCAGAGAAGTAATCAAACAAAGGTCATGGAGGAAATAAATCAGATTATACCATAGAAAGAGAGAGCACTAGAGGGAGAAGAGGCACTAGATACAGTTATCCTGGGAGGCTCTCTGAAGAGGAGGCTTTTGAGCTAAGACCTGAAGTATGAGAAGGCATTATTCTACCTTGAGCAGGTGGGGAGAGTGTTCACAGTCCTGCAAAAGAGACAGTGGGTACAAAGGCCCTGAGGCCAGAAAAGACAGGTTCTTAAGAAACAGAAAGGCGACCAATGTAATACTACAGTTTAAATGATGAGTGGAGTAATGCACACAAAAATGTCATTACTTTCAGGTAATTCACTAAGGTCCTCAGAAGGGCTCTTCAAACAGATGAAGTGGAGGTTTAAGCAATCACTTGAGTACTTCTGGCAACTCATCACATCACAACTCTACTAATATTTTGAATTTTATTGTTTTATATAATTAATTCAGTCTAAACATAACATCGACATGTTATTTGCTTCAGTTCAGACGACAATAGTACAGATATTTGTACCCCATTTTATACCATTTTAAGTACCCTTTGGGGTGTTTATAGGATAATGATGACTTTTAAGCCTTCTAGTCTCATGTGATTAGATCTGTTTCCTTGTGGAGATACTGAAATGAAATTCAGCATTTTAAGAAATATCTTGGAAGCATATTGTAATTGAGAAACAAAGAATTACGATCCTCATAACAATTCCTCAGAATTTGTCAAATCTGAAATTGTGAGTGAATTCTTACAAGATCACAGAGCAAGGAGACTTGTGTAGCAATTACAAGCAAATCCAATGCATATGTGGGATTAGTTTACAACAAGGAGGCAAGAATATACAATGGGGAAAAAATAGTCTCTTCAATAAATGGTGTTCAGAAAACTGGAGAGCCACAACCCAGAGAATGAACCTGGATCACTAACTCACACCAAACATAAAAATTAACTCAAATAGATTAAAGACTTGAATGTAAGACCCAAAACCATAAAACTCCTGGAAGAAAACATAGGAAGTAAACTCCTGACATTGGCCTTGGCGATTTTTTTGGATCTGACTCCAAAGGCAAGGGCAACAAAAGCCGAAATAAACAAGTGGGACTACATCAAACTAAAAAGCTTCTATACAGCAAAGGAGACCACTGACAAAGTGACATGCAACCTGCCGAATGGGAGAGGACCTTTGCAATTCATATATTCAATAACAGTTTAATATCTAAAATATATGAAGGACTCATACAACTCAATAACAAAAACAAAAAACAATTAAAAATAGGCAGAGTATCTGAACAACTATCTTTGCCAAAGAAGATATATGAATGCCCAACAGGCACATTAAAAGATACTCAACATCACCAATCATCTGGGAAATGCAAATCAAAACCACACCCAACACCTATCAGGATGGCTATTATTAGAAAGACAAAATATGACAAGTGTTGACAGGGATATGGAGAAAGGGAACTCTTGTGTACTGTTGGTGGGAATGTAAATTCATGAAGCCACTATGGGAGACATCATCGAGGTTCCCCAATTAGTAAAATAATAGAACTACCATATAATCCATCAATTCCACTTGCAGGTATTTACCTGAGAAAACAAAAATAATAATTCAAGAAGATATATGCACCCCTATGTTCACTGCAGCATTATTTATAATAGCCAAGACATGGAAACAACCTAGGTGTCCACTGATGGATGGATGAATAAAAGGCATTACACACACACTCACACACAATGGAGTATTACTCAGCCATAAAAATGAATGACATCTTGCCAATTGTGACATGATTGGACCTTGTCTGTATTAGGCTAAGTTCACGAAATAAGACAAAGAAAGACAAATATCATACGATTTTGCTTAAATGTGGAATCTGAAAAACAAAACAAATAAACAAAAACAAACTCATAGATACAGAGAACAGCTGGTGGCTGCCAGAGGGGAGGAGGGTTCGAGGGGAGGTGAATGAGTGAAGGAGACCAAGAGGTACAAACTTCCAGTTATAAAATAAGTCTTGGGGATGTAATGTATGGCATGGTGACGAGAGTCAATAATACTGCATTGCATATTTGAAAGCCGCTAAAAGAATACATTTTAAAAGTTAATATCACAAGAAATAATTTTTTGTAACTATGGATGGTGTCAGATGGTGTCACATTGTGGTGATCATTTCACAATGGACACAAATATCAAATCATTATGTTATGGCACATCTGAAACTAATATAATGTTGCATGTCAATTACACTTTAATTTTTTAAAAAAGCAAGTGCATAACTTTAGAGTCTCTGGTAGTATTTTAGTCAAGATACTTCTCTTTTCCTCCCAGGAATCAGGTCCTAAAGAACGCTGCCCCACACTGACCGCCAGACCACATGCACAGCCTCGCCTACGACTTGCTGATAACCCGAGCAAGTTATAGATGTTTTCTTAAAAGTCAGAGATAAGCTAACTAGTGAGCAAATGGAAGAAAAATTAAAATAGAGTAATGCATGTAATGACCCTGTTTTGTAAAAACTAAAAATTGTATGTAGAAACTTAAATAAACGGATTTGTCACTGTGAATAAGGACTAAGTATGAGTGAGCATTCAGAAACAATAAACTCTGCATTTCTGGCTTTGGCCAGGTAGCTCAGTTGGTTACAGTGTTGTTCCGATACACCCAGGTCGAGGGTTCAAACCCAGGTCAGGGCACATACAAGAATCAACCAATGAATGAAGAAGTGGAGCAACAAATCAACATTTTAAAAATCAATAAGCAACAACAACTCTACAGTGCTAACAGTGGTCACACCTGCATGGGGCTGTGTTATCAGGAAGAGGGCCTTTAATATATAACAAATGGAGAAACAAATATGTGTATCTGTGTATATATATATGTTTAAACTGGTGACGTTATGGATGATTTTTACTTTACTTTTTGTGTTTCTCAGTATTTCCAAAATATTTTTTTTAAATAGGCCAGTAGATTAAATTTCTGACCACATAATTTCATCTGGCTGTCAACAAAAATAATCCCCCCAACTCCCCCAAAACAACAACATTTACATGGGCTTTGATCTGTACCATGATCTGTACCATGGCTTAGGTGTGGTGCGCTCTTGGGCACTCAGGTCTATCAACTGTTAAATTCCTAAAATACTGATGTTTTCAAAAAATATTTAAGTCGTGGGTCTTCCAATTATGACATCTAAATATTCTCTATTTTTCCATCTATTATTTCTCAGTGATCATTGTGCCTTTTCTAATTATTTAATGAGGGTAATCAATTAAGATATTTGATGAGATCAAAAAATTAGTCCTCTAAATTTACATCTAATTGGAAACCTTAGTGTCCCAGAAATGTCAAGGTGTTGTTTCTCCATGTGTCCCATACATTTAGCCAGGGACATGGCACAGCACAGCTCTGTTGCCAGGAAGATTACAATAGTAGCTCATAGCTGCATCCTCAGTGCCTAGCACAGTACTTGGCACATGTTAGAAAATAAATATCTGTGGAATGAGTGAATGAATGAGTGAATGAATGAATGAATGAATGAATGAATTTGTGAACAGGTCCACAGCAAGGCAGTAGGAAGTCCTGGAAAGTCATGAGCTTTGGAATCAGATAGATCTATATTTGAATCCCATTCCTTCCCCATACTAGCTATGTGACCTTGAGCAAAATGATTCCCTTCTCTGAACCTCGGTATTTTCACCTCGGTATTTTCACCTGTTAATGGGGATGAGAATGCCCCTCGACCTCATCAGGGTTTTGTGAGATTGGGTGAGATAATACACACCTACTTAAACATTAGCATTCATTAAATGGTACTTGTCCTTTCTGTGGATAATTAAACTTTTGTCTAAAGATGGAGCCATCTTGCAGTCCTCTCTTTTCACCACACTGTGTTTGTGAAAATAAAAATTTATTTTTTATACACTATTTTCTCCACCTAGAATGTCTTTTGCCTTATTTCTCCCTGATGAACTCAGATTCAACCTCGAGTAGTTCAACCTTTGCCTCAGTGCTTTTGTCCCCTACTCCCATCCCTGGCCAGAAGCTAGGTCTTCTCCCTCAATAAGTCTACTATCCACCTCTCTAATGGCATGACTTACACTGTTGGATTTATGGTCATTTCTCCCTGTGATACGGCCCCTCCTAGGCTGTCAGCTCCCTGAAGGACAAGGGGAATTTCAGGTTCATGATGGCATCCCTCAAAAGCATTGTTCATAGTGCTTTCCAGGTAATAGATGTTTAAGGAATTTTTAAAAACTGAATTTAAAAACATGATCATATTTTCCCATAGGAAGAAAGATATAATAAGCTATTACATGCCTGCTCAAAAAATTGACTTGAAATAAATTAAAGACAGAATTAACAAAAGAGAAGCAAAGATTAGGCTTTGGGTTCTATAAAGCGTGTCCGAATGGGAGCTACATACGATACATTGATCACAAAGGCTTCAACCTAGCACACGGACGCATCTACAACCTAAGAAGACAATTTTGCTATATCATAAATTTGTCCTAAGTCCTATTATCAGTTATAACGAATACAAAACTTTTTAAAAATTAGAGTATTTTGGATGAGCTAGTTTCTTTAAATTGAGGGCTTTTTTCTTCCTCGCCTTATAACCGACCTTGCAGCAGAGCCATTCAAAACCATTCTGATCCCCCTCTCGAGCCTCTCCCCCTTCTCTTCTGAGCACAGAAAACTCCTAGTCACCGCTTCACTATGGCTCTTGCTAGGACGTTTGGTTATTTTTGCCCCTTTATATGATGCCACTTCCTCTCAACCATGTGTTCTTCTCTCAACTCCCTTTATTCCTTCTCCGGGACTAATAACAGATTACTGAGCGCTTCTGTAGGGCAGGCACCATGCTAAGTCCTTCAAAGATCACATACCAGCCACAGCCTCGCAGGGTGTCAAGTGGTGGCCCCAAGTCCCACTGGTGTGGTCAGAGAAGGCTTTCTAGAAGAGACAGCCCTCAAATGGAGGTTTTAAAGGATAAGTCAGACAAAGAAGAGAGGGAAGAAATAGCGCGTCAAAGGGCACCAAGCTGTGAAAAAACAGGACATGCTCAGGCGCTGTGAGTCCTTTGGTATGGACCAGCCAGCTCTGGTATGACACTCCCCGGAGACTGGGTAGCTGAGAAAATCAGAACTACCAGACTCACCCGAGGTTACTGGGGCATTCTCTCTGGAAGGCACAATTGTATCAACTTATTCGAAGCTGTTAACCAGTCTAGCCTTAACTTGTGAATTAACGGGTATCATAACCTTCTGGAAGTTTTCTCTAAACAGCCCAGCCTATTCCTCCGACTGCTGTTCCAATCCACCCTCCAGCCTCTGCCCTCACCCTGCTCCCGGGACCTGACCCTCAGCAGAGCCAAGCCAGCACCCTATCCTCCAGGGAGAGCAGCGGTCAGGAGTTCAGACCAGGGTTCTCTAACTTTCACAGGCATTCATACCACCTGGGGATTTTGTTAAGATGCAGGCCTGGCTCCATCAATCTGAGGATGGGGCCTGAGAGTCAGCGTTTCTAACAGGCTGTCCTGAGGCCCAGCAAGACTCCAGCAGAGCCGATTCTGCCAGTCACGGTGACTGGTTTGACATCCCTCCTCCCCGACACTGACTGACCTACTCTATGTCCCAGTTTTCTCATCTTAAAATGTAAGTGGCTGCGAAATGACATGAGACTGTATAAGAATCATCCAACACCTGGTCAGCCTTCAAGAAATGGTGACTTTTACTGGTCATAGCAAATACCTTTGGGGATGTCCAGCCAGAGCTACCTGGGCATCCTTTCCTTCCCACTTCCTTCCACCTATTCTTGATTCTGCTCCTTCCGGCCTCCTCCTGGGCTGTGCCCTGTCCATCATTCCCCCTTTTACTAATATTTCCAACATCGCTCTTCTCTGCCTTCAAAAACACTTACCTTTCATAACCTAAAAAATAGGTCCCTGTGACTTTCGGTCACTACCTTCTTTATGTCACAGTTCAACTTGAAATCTGAAAGATGCCTCTAGCTGCCTTTGGTGGGCCCATCTACACCCCGCCACACTGATCTAGGACCAGCGAAATCCTATGGTCTCTTATGAATTGCCGTCTCCTTTCCTTCTTGCTTTTGGTAGCCCATCCCTGGAGTGACAGAGGAAGAGGCATGACAAAGGCTGGGCCTGCCATTTAAGTGTAGTTAGAGCACGTCCCCTCACAGTCTGAAGTCCCTTCTATTGGGAATTTGGCCAATGTTCCCCCAATGTCATCACCTCATGGATTCCATGAGTAGTGCTACGTCCCAAGGATGACTTAGGTCCTGAGCAAACAGTGAGAGGTGAGCCTCTGCTCTACACTGGGAAGGGTTCTGTTTTCAGGAGATATTTACTTCCTGTGTGACCCTGAGCCCTAACTCCTGTCTGGTGGCGGGGTGAGCTAGGGGAAGGACTAAAGCCACTCCTAGGGAAAGCCTCGACCCACCATCCCTGCTGCAAACCTCAGAGAGAGGTGGTGTATCCAGGTGGCTCTTCCTTCTGCCAAAGTAGCTCTCCACATGGCCCAGTGGAGGGGCTCTCCTGGTCCCATATTTGGATGTGGGGTCCACGCTTTACAGCAAAGGCCATCAATAGTCACTATGTCCTGCGCACATATATCCTCTGAGGCTAGTTAAGATCAAGATCTGAAGCCCCAGGATCTCATCCAAATACCATCACCATGTCCCCTCATTCCTTAGCAGGCACTAGCTCCGTGCTAAGAGCACAGAGTAGAGCTGGGAGTGAAGGGTTAAGAGGGAACATGGGGGGGAATGAGACGCTGAAAATGCAAAGGCAAACGAAGCTGTTTAATGGTTAGTGGTAGTCACAACCCTTTAACCGAATCACCTCTCCTATTCCTAATGCCCAGTCACCCCCCCACCAGGTTTCGTTTTTTTCCTTAACATGGTAAATAAGGACAATCACTAAGCCAGTTGGCACGTCAGTACACACTGCTCAGTAAGGCGACCTCTTCAAGGAGCCTGCTCATTGTTTGTTTCAGGAAATATCCCAATCCTGAATGAAGCAATTCCCCAATCTACCTACAGACAATTCATTACTCACTAAAGACACTGTGCTCACCTGAACTCTTTTCTGACTGCCCTTGTAAACCATCTCTTTGCAATCATTTCACTTCGTATAAGAAACCTTATGAAAATTGACTTCATCACTGCCCATGGCCTGGGGATTGGGTCACCCTGATGACTGGTAAGGCTTGTGAGAAACGTTGATTAGGATCTTGATTAGGATCAAGAACAGGGAGCAATGCCGGAGTCAATGAGGGATGAGACACAGTACAGTGGCTTCAAAGTCAGGCTGGCATAGTGACGGCTGTCTGGCCTGCTTCAGCCTCCAGAGGAGAAACCTGCCCTCCACACCCCCACGCCCCCCTGAGCCTGCCAGGGTGGGACACAGCAGCCCTCCTTCCAGCTCAGGGAGGGACAGTGGAAAGGGAGCCACAAACTCAAAAATGAGGCCACACTCTCATGTGAACCCACTGCGCAATGTTTTTCTGCTGCTTTTAATAATGGTGCTAAACCTCCCGGAAGTGGGAAGAGGGGACTGAATCACTCCGTTGATCAATAAGTGACTCTGAATGCAGAAAGACACATCAGCTGGGCTTACAGGCTAGAGCATGAGTCAAATTCCACAGTTTTCTTTCAAAAACTCATATGAGTATATACGTTTTGATGTTTTATTTTTTCATCAATGTTTTGCAATAAGTATCACTTAATGCCTACCAAGCTTTCTTACTCAGGAAGACTCTTTAGAAACAAAAACTAAGAAAATGAGAACTAAACCCGAAAATGACCCTGCAGAGACTTGTGAGTGTTACGCTTTCTCGGCACATTCACAGGTTCTTCACTGGAGACCGCGACATGATTTGCTTGCATGAAAATAGTTCACTAAATACAGTCTTTCAGCTTTTGAAGTCTTACTGTTCATAATTTTCTCAAGATTTACAATGTTGTGTAATTCAATGCCCAATAAATCATTCTTTTCTAAGTTCTACAGTGACGTATTTTTCCACATTGTGAATGCCTAGTAAATAAAAAGAACTGTGTTGTACATTTACTATGTTCTGTGAAAATGTGAGAAGCTTGAAGAAAGGCCAAGTTCTCCACTTGATTAAGGTCTAGTTCAATGTTTGGAACAAAATCCTTGATGATGACTTTGGGTTTTCAAAGGCTCAACTCAACACTACATAATATTTATAATTTGTCAAGAGGAATGCTCCAGAAGAAACAGATCCAAGAAGTAATAAGCCCCACGCTTTATCCTGGAGGCCTGAACGCAGGTCCCACATACTTGAAAAATGATGAGGCTAGGAAGAGAGATATAGTTGATGCTTGTCATTCAGAGCAGTTACGTCCTATAAAGTCACTGCACACACTGAATTAATAAATACTGAACCACTGCTGCTCGGGGAAACACAGGGTTAGGTTCCTGCAAGCCTTTGGTCACATTTTTTTTTTGTTTAAAGATGTCTTGTTTAATACATTGTTGATTCATTAACAGTGACCCCAGGGCCAAGAGCACCGTAACTCATGCCTGAAGAAGGCTTATCTAACTCGCACATTTTCTTTGTCAGGCACATCACAGCTTTCCTGCACTTAGCAACACTGGACAGCACTTCAGCACTATGCCTGGGGTCATTTTAAACAGTGAAATCACCAAGAAAAAGTATGAAATCGTGAAAAACCTTATATTAAATAAATTGTGAGAAAAGGACAGGTATTTATAGTATCAGAGCTGAAACAAGAAGGCAGAGCATCATCTTGTTCAACCTCAGCTGGGACATCCCATTGGATGACCCAGGTTTTTCACTGTTGTGCCCATGTCCACAAATGACCGAAAAAGCTCTGCGAGTGTTGATTTGGGGGTTACAAATAAATTTTAGGGAGTAGGCAAATTCTCAAATACAGAACGCACAAATGACGAGGACCGACGGTACCTGCCCTCTACCTCACGGACAGTGCTGCTGCACGGCACCTACTCAAAAGCAGGACGCCCCTGGGAGGACCGTCCCACCGTGCTGGGCTGATGTCCCCTCATTCCCTGAGCAGCCTGGTCACGGCAGACTTGGACCTGAACTGTCCCAAAGGCCTTTGGAGCAGGGCAGCATTCACTCCAGTTTTAGAAGAGGTTCTCTTAACCTGTTCTCCAGAAAAGAAGGGGCAAAAGATTATTCCCTGTCAACACATCTTAATCAAAGACAATTTGAATGATCTCAGAAGAGCCTGCAGTTTAAAATTCAGCCCATTTTCCCTGCAGGATACTTAATCTTGAGAAAAGTGCCTCTTTATCAAGCATTTTGCCTTTTCTAATTGAATTCTGGAAGAACACTCACGGAGTTACTCTCCTTATACTTCCCCCGTATGAGCAAACAGGGATGACCCGGGATGGTACAGAGCCCGGAGAGGGGAGGTACCGCTTAGAAGGGCCATCTGACTAGAGAAATCGTGAGAGTTTTCAAGAGGTCTACAATTCTGGAGACAAAAGACAGTGATATTTTCTAGGTGGGAGCTTTTAAAAATTCAAAGGCGGCTTGCAAAGTTTTTTAAAAGCTATAAGATGAGCACAATTAAAAATACAGTTAAAAAATATTGAAAGTAGCACAGAAATTGTTCTATTAAAGACAATGATGAATGAGCTACTATGATTGAATAAAAAATAAAAATACCCTCAGCTCTGAGCTTTCCAGCAGCAAATAAAAAAGGGAAACATTGTGATAGGTAGTTTTTATCAATAAATAAAAAGCAATAGCCTAGATCATCTAATCTAGAAAGAGTACATTTTGTGGGTATTAAAGTCTGACTTTATAAAGGTACTTATTGTGCCAATGCCACCTTTATCTATGATGTCTTGGTTTCTGGGTCAGCTGATGTTCTCCATGGTGTCACCTAAGCCAAGAATGATGGGAGCTATTGTTAGCCCCATAAATCAACTGCCATTGTGACGCGGGAGAGAGCTAGAGACTCCCTCACCAGACAGCTTACAAGAACACTATCATGCGGTCACTAACGATATTAAAAAAAAATAAGTTAACAAAAACCTGTAAAACCTGAAAATGTAGTGACCTGCATAAGCAACCAGGAGAGGCCCAGGAAAGAGATGCATGTCAATGCCAAAATACTGTCCCTGGTAACCAGACCACAGAAAGAGCAAAGATTTGATTAAATTTCCTATTACATATGTGCCCCAAGGAACCAATGCTTTACCTAGTTACAGTTATTTTACCTGTTGAACAAAACTGACCTACTGCTGCCTCTTACTGTTAAGAGTGATAACATAATTGAACATTCCTTTCAAAATAAATGCAGGTTTGATCATTAGAAACAGTAATAACCACCTGCAGAAGACTATGATAAACCTGGACATGTTTTCCTTGTTGAACATATCCTGACATTTAACTCTACTTCCCCGGAAATGTCCCCCTGCTTGTCCCTCTGCTGCTGCTCTGGGCAGGCCCCCATTTCCCAGAGTTCGAGAGTAACTGAACTTCCCAGTTAGCTCAGGATAGTCACACCTGGTTCACACCTGATATAATTAATAAGTGCTCACCTTCAGTCTCAAAACTGTCCCCACTATAAGAAAAAACGATATAATAACGTGTTAGAGAAAACGGGGAGATATTGGGAGCCTCATATATTGCTGATGGGAATGAAGATTTGTACAGCTGCTTTGCAGAACAGTTTGGAGGTCCTCAAAGGTTAAACAGAGAGTTACCATATGAGCCAGTAATTCCTCTCCTAGGTATATACTCAACAAAAACTAATACATACGTCCATATAAGCTTGTGTATGAGTGTCATCATTTTGCATAACAGCCCCAAAATAGAAACATCTCAAACGTCCATTAACTAATGAATGGATAAATGATATACCCATACAATGGAATATTCTAAAAAGGACTGAAGCACTGATACATGCCATGACATGGGTGAACCTTGAGAACATGCTAAGTGAAAGAAGCCAGACACAAAGGTTTCATACTATGAGTCCATTTATATGCAATGTCCAGAACAGGCAAATTTATACAGACAAAAAGAAGATTTGTATTTCCCTGGGGTGGGGGGGAGAGGCTGGGTAGTGAGAGGAAACAGGGTGGTGATAGCTAATGCATGCAGGGTTCCTTGCATGCATTATGTCCTAAAACTGACAATGGTGATAGCTGCACAACTCTGGGAATATACTAAAAACTATGGAACTGCATACTTTAAATGAATGAATTGTATGGTAGGTGAATGATATCTCAATAAAGCTGCTATAAAAAGTAATAATAAAAATAAAATAATAATATAATAATAATAAAACCCATCAGAAAATTAGTTATATGGTCACTCTACACAGTACCCAGTACCAGGTACTCAGACGCCAATGAGAAAGAGGGGGCTTGGAAACCGTCAGCAGTGGCCTGGTGAAGCCGCCTCCACTTTCGTAAAGCATGTGAATGGCTAATTACTATATTTTCAAGTCACCCTATTTTGATGGGTAGGAAAAGAAGCAGGATGATGGGTCCTGTAATTTAGTCTTTCAGAGAATCAAATTTGTTCTCCATGAAAAAGTACTTACCAAAAGCTACAACAGCATTTCAAAAAGAAAGCATCGAATATAAAGCTATTCGTACTAAAGAGTTAAAACTTTTATTCACTTAAATATGATAAAAACAAAGGTTTTTGTTTACTTAAATATGTTCCAAGGAAGTACACTGAGATATTAGAATATATTATTTAACCTACTGCAAGATCAGCATCTGAATAAAATTTCATATTGATCTTAACTCACTAAAGACAAAACATTCTCTATTCTCTGACCAAAAAGTATTCTGCCCTCAGCTCTCACCGAGTCTTCGCCCCACATTCTATTTGCCACTGATCATCCCAAAACTCCCGTTGCTGGCCTCTGTACCATCCGCTGATCGTTCTGCTTTGTTTTCTCCATCTTTTTTCTATTTTGGTGAAAGCTTATCACACTAAGAAGCACAAGTCTGAGTCTCCTCGGTCGATGTCTGTGAAGTGAAAACCATGTGCATTTCAGTTACTCTGCAGAAGAGCCTTTAAATATTACTAGTATACCTGGGCGGGGAGAGTGAAGTCTCCTGTGGAAGATATGATGTCACACATCAAGTGAAGTAAAAGCCAGTGAGCACCAATCCTTGTGAAGCGAGCTGAGAGTGCCTAAGCAGGTGGAGCGGTCACCCACTTCTAAACAAAGACAGTCCCCGAGTCTGTGGCTCGAAAAGATTTTGGGAAAGAAATCAAATGGCTCCTTCGAGTCCATCCGGCCTCCTATGGACGACCTGTCATGATGGGTTCCTGTCACCAGTGCATTACAACCAGTGCAGTAAAGACAGAAGCATGTCTAATTTCATACATGGCATACAAAAGGTAACGCAAGTGACCAAATGAAATGTAGTCAAAGAAATGGCTTTTGTGCACAAATACTGGATGCAGACACACAACTGACAGCCCTGATAATGAGGTACAACTACAAAGTATGGAAATCAGTTTTTATGTGAGGGGTGTGTCATCAACTCTGTTCCTTTCTGCTCTTACATAATCGTGTGTTTTAAAAATGAACACCAGCTTGATGCCTCCAGCATAGATTAGTTCCTCAATATTTCAGTGAGGGTACAAAGTGAGAGAGGCACCTGTTTTCCTCTCTCGATTTTATTTTTGAAAGATAATACTGATTATGTGTAATAGCCACATGGGGAGATTGTGACAAGCTAATCAATGACCACTTTAATACTAAAGAACATGTTGAAAAACATGCAGAGGCTCCCACGTCTCCCTTTGTCTCGATGAGCTCTGTTCTGTCCGTCCTCATATTTTTCTCCATTTTTATTGCCTTTTGTTTCCACCAGTTGCTTTCACTAGCCCCACCCCCATTCCACAAGCAGGATTTTTCCATCTTAACTGGCCACACTATAGACATGAAATATATTGTTGTTATTTACACTTTATAAAGTGAATAGAGATGTGTGCTTCCTGCTCCTATTTTTAAGGCAGTGTTCTCATTTAAAAATGTTTTTCGGGAGAGAAACAAGATGGCGCTTGGGTAACAGCTGCACCTGCGGCCTCCCGCAACCACATCAACATTACAACTAAAATACAGAACCACCGTCACTCAGAGCCTCCTGAGAACTGGCTGAACAGAAGCCCCACAACCAGGGGACTGAAGAAGCACCGAGACCGGGAGGAGGGGCGGAGACGCGGGGTGATTGGGGCTGAATCAGAGACTCGGCCGTGGGCCCACACCCAGTGCCTCGGGTTAAACCCGGGACGGAATCTCGGCGGTGGGGGTTTCCCGGAGGAGCGAGGGGTCCCAGCCCCACATCGGGCCCCCAGCCCAGGGCTCCAGGGCCGGGAAGAGACGCCCCCACAACTCCAGGCTGTGAAACCAGCGGGGACTGTCCCTGAGGGTCGCGGAGGCTGCGGGAGCCCCAGCAGCTCCTCTAAAGGGCCCGGCACGGACTCACTTGGACGCTCCCTCTGAGCCCAGCGCCGGGCAGCAGCCGGAAAGGACCCGGGACACTCGGGGAGGAACTAACCTGCCTGGAATCCGGGCGAGAGGCGGAGGGCGGCTTCCTCCCGGGCAGAAGGGCTGGCGGAGGCCGTGGCTCCTTTGGCGAGTCCTCCCCGCACACAGCCCGCAGGCAGGCGCCATGTTTGAATCGCCAGCACCTGACTCGCACCTTTGGCCCCGCCCCGTGATTCCCGGAGGCCCCGCCCCTCCCCACCTGCAGCTCATCCAGGCCATTTCCAGAGGCTTTTCTATGCAAGTGGCCTCGTGAGCCTCATGCTTAGGACTTTCCTAAAATCTCTCCAACAAGCAGCAGCTGCCCCACACCTCTTGATAAGTGGCCCCAGGCCTGGCACTAGCGGCAGCTGCATTGGCTCATAGCTTGGCCTCTCCTGGACACCTCCAAGCCCAGCACAAGTAGCAGCCAACTACGGTTTGCTGTGTAGCTCATGCTGGGTGGCCCTGGGCAAGGGACTGGCACAGGCTGACTTTGCACCTCCCTGGAGGCCCCAGAGACAGTGCACCTGGTGGTCAGGCTCAACCACGCTGGATTAAAACCCTACCACATCCATGAATGACACTCAAGGGGCACACTTGGGGAACACCAAAGCTCCAATGAAGTAAATCCTGATCCATGGGGGTGTCTCCAGCACAGCAGCTCTTTGGCTGTAGTTGCAGCTGGTCCTCACAGCTGATTGGCCTGGGGGTCAATTCCTCCCAGTGATGCCAACAGCAACCAAGGCTCAACTACAACAGGACAGTGCACACAGCCCACATAGGGGAGCACCTAGAAGGCCCAGCTCAGATGACCGCGGAGGCTGAGCCACTGGACCCTACAGGACACCTATTACACAAAGCCACTCTACAAATTCTAGGAGACATAGCAGCTATTCCTAATACATAGAAACAAACACCTGGAAGCAGCCAAAATGTGGAGGCAAAGAAACATGTCACAAAGAAAAGAGCAGAAGAAATCTCTA
Source organism: Miniopterus natalensis (assembly GCF_054644295.1). Classification (NCBI taxonomy): domain Eukaryota; kingdom Metazoa; phylum Chordata; class Mammalia; order Chiroptera; family Miniopteridae; genus Miniopterus; species Miniopterus natalensis. The sequence continues at coordinate 39,172,944 of NC_142083.1, read as the reverse complement.
GAAGAGGAACTAAATGAAATAGATCCAAGCAAGCTAACAGATACAGAGTTCAGAATTTTGTTTATAAGGATGTTTAAGCAGACTATTAGGGAAATAACTGAGAAAATCAATAACATAATAAAGTACCAATTTGAAATGAAGGCTACAGGAACTGAAATGAAGAATAATTGACATGGAATCAACAGTAGAGTAGAGGATGCTGAGAATCAAATCTGCAATTTGGAACATGAGGGAAAAAAAACCACCCAACCAGAAGAGCAAAAAGAAAAAAGAATCCAGAAATGTGAAGACAGTATAAGGAGTCTGGGACAACTTCAAGAGGCTCAACATTTGTATTATTGGGGTGCAGAAGGGGAAGAAAGAGACCAAGAAATTGAAAACCCATTTGAAAAAATAATTACAGAAAACTTCCCCTACCTGGGGAAAGACATAGACTTACAAGTCCAGGAAGCACAGAGGGTCCCAAACAAGAGGAACCCAAAGAGCCCACAGCAAGACACATGATCATTAAAATGTCAAAGGTTAAAGACAAAGAGAGAATCTTAAAAGCACCAAGAGAAAAGCAATTAGTTACCTACAAGGGAGCAACCATAGGACTGTCAGCTGATTTCTCAACAGAAACCTTGCAGGCCAGAAAGGAGTGGCAAGAAATATTCAAAGTGATGAAAAACACGGAACTACAACCAAGAATGCTCTACCCAGCAAAACTATCATTTAGAATTGAAGGTCAAATAAATAGCTTCACAGATAAGAAAAAGCTAAAGGAGTTCATCACCACCAAACCAGCACTATGGTAAATGTTGAAGGGTCTTCTTTAAGAAGCTAATGAGCAAAAGAATCTGATGAACTAAACAGATCCGGAGACATTGACGCATGCAACAGACGATCATATTTCAGAGGAAAGAGGGAAGGGGGTGGAGGGTGGGAAGAGATTAACCAAAGAAGTTATATGCATATATGCATAACCCATGGACACAGTTAATAACAGGGTGAAGGCCTGGGGAGGGGGTGGGAGCGAAGTGGAGGGGGTCAATTGGGGGGAAAAATGGGACACCTGTAATACTCTTAACAATAAAGATAAAAACAAACAAACAAATAAATAAAAACAAATGTTTTTCATGTAGAAAATATGTAGCCCAACTTATTTTATCATGAGCAAAGATGCAGAGAGGAAAAAGGGAAAGTAGGAGGCTGTGAGCAACCTGCAAAGAAATGCCCTCAAATATTACACAGGAGTAAAAATGATTTCACTCTGAACACAAGACCCTTCTCTGAATCCACACATGGAAAACCTCCTCTGATGCTGAGGCCAAGTTGGAGAAAACTTCTAAAAGTTAGGTGGAGAGCCCAGCCAAACATCGGAGCTCAGAGGGCAGCAGGCCAGTCTTTCTCCCTCTTGCATACCCTTAGAAGGGATATCACTGGAACCCTCTTAGGCATCGGTTAGCACTTGACAGGTCCAGGTGTGTAGAGCAAACCCACTGACCACAATCTGGCCAGATCCATGAGACAGAAGGAGTATTTAGCGAAGAATAGACAGATACCCTTTGATTGGGCAGAGGACTGACAGTCTAGTTGATAGTGATCAATTACACTAAATCTAGTGATTAATTAGCAACAAAATAGCATAACTGAGAATAAAACATAAATAAGTGTGGTTCCCAGAGTCTTGCCAATCTGTAATCAATGCTTAATTTCACTCACAACTGGATTCCAATACATCTTGATCTGCACTAAAAAGAGATGTTTTAACGGCCCTTTCACTTCCACCTCTCAAAAGGCCTTGGGTATGGACACAGAACTTACAGAATCAGAGCTGCTCCTTCCTAGGATCTTTTCCATCTCTATAGAGATAACATTCCTCCCCATTGCCCCTGTGTCATAAGATGAGTCCCTTTCAGGCTGGGTTTGCTACCTCCAAGGACCAGAATAGCTTCTGGCTTTTTTTTTTTTTTTGAAGCCATGAGATTTTTTTCTAACCTTTTTCAAGATTTCAGGCCATTCTTATTTCTGGACATTGAAAAGCAACAGAATACAGCTATCTTTCAAGGAGACTCAATTGATGGTCTCTCCATAATCTGACAGAAATGAAGGGTGGTCTTGATCAGTTGTTCCTAATTTGTTTCTCCATTTTCAGTCAGTATTACAATAGTCATGATTTTATTTTTTTCATCACTTTTCTGATTTAAAAAAACAGGGTACTTTGGGAAAATGACCCAATAATTGATTAAGAAGTGAGCCTCAGTGGAAAATCATCAAAAAATGCCTGAGGATATATTTACTTTTATTATGAAATTAATATTCTAGTTCTATGAAACTGATGTCTATGAATGTACTTAATATTGCCTAATATATCAAATCATTAAATTTCATATACAAATTTTTCCAGAAGCATTTATACAAATGGTGGCTAATTTTTAAATATCACTTTTTAAAATGTCTCTTTACAGGAAGAGGCCGGTTCCTTTCCTAACCAGATGGCAAATTGAGGAGCTGGTTTCCGAGAAACACTTTAATTCAGCAAGGTCTAAAATTTCTACTGCCATATTAGAGCCTTTCGAAATAATCTTTTCTTCAAGCTTTATTAAGGCATAATTGACAAAATTGTAAGATATTTAAAGTATATAATGTAATGATTTGATACATGTATAACTGAAGGGATTCCTCTTTTCGCATTAATTACGTCCATCACCTCACACATTAACCTCCTTTGCTCTGTGTGAGAACATTTAAGTTCTACTCTCTTAGCAAGCTTCAATTATGCAATAAAGCATTACCAACTATCATCACCATGTTTTACATTAAATCCTCAGAACTTACTCATCTTTCTGCTGAAAGTGTGTACCCTTTTACCAACCTCTCCCTGTTTTCCCCATCCCCCAGGCCATGGCAACAACCTTTCTATTTTTAGTTCCTATGAATTCAACTTTTTAAAAAAAGTTATTATTGCATATATAAGTGATACCATGCAGTATGCCATGTCTTTCTCTGTCTGGCTTATTTCCTTTAGCACAGTGCCCTCCAGATTCATCCATATTGTCACAAATGGTAGGATTACTTTCTTCTTTTATGGGTGAATAATACTGCATTATGTAGCCCAGCCAGCGTGGCTCAGTGGTTGAGCGTTAACCTATGAACCAGGAGGTCATGGTTCGATTCCCTGTTGGGGCACATGCCTAGCTTGTGGGCTCAATCCCCCATAGGGGGCGTGCAGGAGGCAGCTGATCGATGTTTCTCTCTCATAGATGGTTCTCTCTCTCTCCATCTCCCTTCCTCACTCTGAAATCAATAAAAACATGTTTTTAAAAAAGATATTTTTAAAATATTGCATTATGTAGCTATACCACATTTTCTTGATCCATTCGTGTATTGACAGACACTTAGGTTGTTTCCATACCTTGGTTACTGTGAATAATGCTGCATGAACATGGGGGCATACATATCTCTTCAAGATAATGGTCTCATTTCCTGTGGCTATATATCCAGGTGTGGGATTGCTGGATCGTAGGGTAGCTCTATATTTAATTTCTTGAGAAACCTCCATACTGTTTTCCATAGTGGCTGCACCAACTTACATTCCCACCAACAGTGGCCAAGGGTTCCCTTTCTCCCCATCCTTACTAGCTCTTGTTATCTCCTGTCTTTTTGATAATAGCCATCCTAACAGATCGGAGGTGATATCTCACTGTGGTTTTGACTGGCATTTCCCTCACGATTAATGATGTTGAGCACCTTTTCATGTACCTATGGGCCACATGCATGTCTTCCTTGGAAAAATGTCTATTCAAGTCCTCTGTCTATTTTTTAATTGGGTTATTTGGGGTTTTTTTATGCTATTGAGTTCTAAGAGTTCCTTGTATATTTTGGACAAATATGAGGTTTGCAAATATTTTCTCCCATTCCATAGACTGCCTTTTCATGTTGTTGACAGTCTCCTTTGCTAAGCAGAAAAATATTGAACTAAATTAGCTGGTCCTTTATATTTCAATATTACAATTAAGTGTAAATGATAGCTTTATTTGTGTACTCAAGTTTTTTCTACATGTAAGTGGCCAAAAGCTGAAGTAAACGTCAGCACACAATAGAGATCCATCTCACATAGGACTAGCCGGGGTGAGGGCACATGCTGTCACCACTCTGAGTTGTCCCACCTCTAGCCTGAGATTTGCTGGCTGAATCAGGAAAAATGTTCAAACAGCTGCTGGCTTAGTAAGGATTGCTGTGGAGTACCCCTCCTTAAAGCAGGAAAGGGGAGAGGACAGCCTCCCTGCCGGTGAGGGCAGCACCCGGCGACCTCCCCCGGGACAGTGAAGGTGCAGAAGGCAGCCTGCAGAAAGAAACTCATCGGCCTCTAATGCCGCTGCCAGAGGAAGTGCAGAGGGGTCCTCAGGAGTGTGGGCACATGTAGCACAGAGGCAAGGGCTGCTGGAGCTGCCCCTAACAGGAGAGGGAAAGAGGACAGTGTAAGAAGCCTATACTTCCAAAGTTTGGTGAGGCAAAGATTTGTAACCTGTCCTGTGGGGCAAGTGGACAATGCAGAAGGCAGCAGCAGGCTTGGCTCCCCTTGGAGGGACTCTATTCAAGGAGGCTGCCTGCCACTGGAGCAAGGTCATGTCAGCACAAGTGGCTGGAGCTGAACCCCTAAAAGCAGGAGCCAGGAGGGGAGGGCATGACAAAAGGTCAGATGGAAAACACGTTCCACCAGATAAGGAATGGAAAAGTGTAGACGGAGGGAGGGAGAGGGTGGGGGAGGGGGTGGGGGAAGGGGGAGGGAGTTGGGAGAGGGTGTGCGGCAGAGGGTAAGACAAAGAACCACCAAAGTATTCTATAAGTAAAAGTATTCAGTAACCAAGATAAAGTTAAAAGGCCGCCCAAAAGGTCCAATTGCCCCTTTACCCCTCATTCTTTCTGCCCCAACCCTGTGAAACCAGAAGCCTGTGCAGAAGGGGGTGGAGCAAGGAGAGCTGAGGTAAAGGGCCATACACCCCTTCTCTATGGCAGGTTTTCGAGGTAAGGTCAGCCTTAAGCTGAAGGAAGCCACAGAAGCACTGAATTGAATGGTGGGGGATGGGAGTTTTGATTTAGATCACATTGGACTTTTAATAACTGAAAATGAGACTCAAAAGCTGTAACAGATCCCTGAGATATAATTCAGAAATGCAGAAGAAAGATCTGATGGGAGAGAAACAGATCTGTTTTCTAATGGTACCCTAGCAGGTCTAGCTTGTTCTTTAAAGTGTGGGGCTCTTTGTCATCCACTATTTTCAATTTTAGAGCATAGAGAAATTCTATGGACACCTAATGAATAAATATTAGATCAAAGTTATAGTATGAAGCAAACATTTCTGCTCTCCAGTCCTGTTCTGTGGACCTTTACCATGGTCCACAAGATCTTAGGCAATCTAGTCCCTGCCTGCCTCTCTGGCCTACCATGGACCACGCTCACTCAACTCACTCTGCTTTAAACACACTGGATGGCTTTGGGCTCTTCCAACACTCAAACTCCTCCTGACCTCAGGACCTTTGCGCATACCTCTTCTTCTACATGGAACATTCTTCCCCAAATCATTATTGAGAAAAAGGTGTTGAAACCTCTGGTTATACATGATGATTCATCTGTTTCTCCTTTCAGCTCTATCAGCTTTTACTTCAATATATTTGAAGCCCTATTATTATATGCATAATATTTTAGTATTATTATATTCTCTTGATTCATTGACCCCATTTTGATTATGAAAATGACAATATTTAGCACTGCTAATGTTCTTAGCTCTGGAATTCATTTTGTTTGATATTAACATAGCCAACTTCAGCTTTCTTTTGATTAGTGTTAGCATGGTATACTTTCACTATCCTTTTCTTTTAACCTATTTGTGCCTTTATATTTAAAGTAGGTTCTTATTGAGAGCATATAGTCAAGTCTTACCTTTTCTTTTACTTAACCTGGTAATCTCTGCCTTTTAGTTGAGGTGTTTGACCACTTACATTTAATGCAATTATCAATATAATTAGGTTTAAACTATCATCTTGCTCTTTGTCACTTGTCTCCTCTGTTCTTGGTTACTCTATCCCCTCTTTTTCTGCCTTCTTTTGGATTTAGTAAGTATTTTTTAAACATTTAATGCATTTTATCTTCTATGTTATTTTTATCAGGTATCTTTTATTTTTGGTGGTTGATTTAACTTATCACATTCTATGTTCATTATTGTGCAATTCATTTCTATTAGCCTGGTACCTGGAAAAATGCCTCAAACCTAGTTAAGATGCAATAAATTGTTGTTCAATAAATTGATAACAGAGCTAAATAAAATATCAATTAAACAAAATGCTCAAAATAGGGAACATTCTGGCTAACTAAATTTATAATCAAATGAGGATTATTCAGAAAATTGTGTTTTGCCCAGCCTGGCGTGGCTCAGTGGTTGAGCGTCGACCTGGGATCCAGGCGATTGGGGTTAGGTTCCTGGTCAGGGCACATGCCCGGGTTGTGGGCTCGATCAATGACTCTCTCATCATTGATGTTTCTGTCTCTTTCTCTCCCTCTCCTTTCCCCTCTCTGAAATCAATAAAGATATATTTTTAAAAAAAGAAAAAAGAAAACTGTGTTTCAATCTTTTTTGCTTTGATATCTTTTTCTAAAATGTAATAGCTGGTTCTTTACGCCGTACAAGTTTAGTGTGCCAGAAATCACTTTCCAGGACCTTATTCTCACCATTCTGAACACCACCAGTGATGTTGCTATTTGAACACAGAAATGGAAGAGAAGATACAGAATGGGATAAATTTATACAGAGCTCAGGATACACCCTAGAAGTTATTTATTTTGTGTCTCTTTTTGTGAAGAAAAAAAACACACACACACCAAAAAAACACAACTTAATGTGGCATGGTTTCTCTGTAGCCCACTTTTGTCCTTAACACAAGGGGGAGGAGGGATTCTTCCAGTTATTGAAGACCAAAGGAGCATGTTTACTGTATGATTAAATGGAGTAAGAGGAGAAAACCATTTCTGTGTAGACTCACAGAAACCACTATAGAATTTAAAAAATGAAATAGAATCAAATGAGATTAGGATAAGAATAATAACGCACTAGTGAATGTCGAATGCATAATGAAATTGCCACACACTTAAATGCAGTCAGGGCATGGTAAGTAGACCAAACAATGCATTAGATCAGCTCCCACAAGGGTTACACTTCTTTTGTGGTACATAAAAATATGACCCCATCATTGCTTTCATCTATTATTTCCAATTTACAATTCTCTAGGGTAAAAACTATTCTGAAGATGTGAAAATAAATTTATTACTGTAACTAATAATTAAATGATGATAAATGGCAAATAATTGTAAATAACCATTCCTTCAGCAATAAAGAACCCTTGCAAATTTAAATTATGCTTTTGAACCAAAGCTTTTAAACAGTGATGAATAATACAGATCACCTTCTAAATCTGAGAATTCCTGGTCTAAAGAGAACCCTCTATAAACTGAAAAAGTCAGATGAACTAGCATCTTCTCTGTAAACCACAACAATGATGAATATCCATTAGCCAGTTGTTATTTTCATGAAACTTCTAGAATATGGGAGAGTTCTCAAACTGGGTCCTTGAACATTGGTCTCTTGTGGGCTTATTTCTCTTTCATGATTAGTCTATGTTTGTAGGACTTGTACTATAATATTTATTTTACAATCAACATTGAGCCTGGGTAGGTATGTGTGTAAGGGGGTACACATGTGCATATGCACACAAATACATATATGTACATAGGAAAATAAACATGAATGCGGTTCCTCATTACTTATGGGACTATTATTTGATAGTACCTTTCCAGGTACTATTAAACTCTAATCAAACACACGCCAGGTCCCAAGCTGATCTATAGTAGAACCACCCATATCACCTATTCCTTCCTAGCATTGTCAGATGGGCAAAAGGAAAAAGGAAATACCCAAATCAGAAATCCACAAGGAGTTCTCTGAACTTCCTATCTATGAGCTAGATACTAACAAAAATCTAGAAATAAGAATAAACCTTTTGTTGAGGCCTGGAAAGCCTGGGGCAGCTGAGGCCCAGAGTTCATAAGAGGCTATATACGTCCTGGCTTTGCAATCTGTGATACATGGCATCTGGGGCCAAGAAGGTGGAAGCTGTGCATCTACACAAGTATGGCTGTGCACCTGTGCATGTGTTATGGCAAGGAGTGCTGCATCTCCCAGTTTACCAAGTAATGTCTTACAGAGGTCCCACCATCCTGCTGGGCCTAGAGAACTAGAACACTCTTAGCCCTTGAGTGTTATGTGCTATTGAGTTGGCGCCAACTCCTGGCAACCCTAAGAATGAGTGATGCCCACAACGTCCTGTCCTCAACAGCCCTGCTCAGCTCCTGAAGACTCATGCCTGTGGCTTCTTTCATGAAGGCAATCCATCTCATATTTGGTCTTCCTCTTTTTCTGCTGCCTTCTATTTCCCCCAGGGTTACTATCTTTCCAAAGACATCCTTCTCATGATGTGCCCAAAGTAGGACAGCTTCAGTTTTGTCATTTTCAGTTTTTTCATTCCTTAGTCCTTACAGACTGGAAAATGCTGCTCTACCCACTCACTCCACTGTCAAGGTTGGAACATAAAAGGCCTCCCTCAATCATCATTGGAGCAGGCACAGTTCCTTCTCCTTTTTTGAACAGGGATGCCCCCAGCAAGGACTGCCAGGTCTTCCATCCCTTCCAGTGTCAGACTTTGACACTGCTTGACAGCCTCCACCACCTCAGTGCATTGGGCTGAGGGCATCCAGCCTAGGAGCAGGCAAAGATAACCTGGAAGGGGATTCAGACCCTAAGGGGAAAAGACCAAACTGAAATCAGATGAGCCTCACTAAGAGGAGAGAAAAAAGAAAACATTAAAGGGTAAAGTAATGTGAACCCTCAAAGTGATTTAGTTAGAACATGAAAATATTTTTTGAAATTAAAAATATTTGGCGAAAGTTTTTAAATTCAATAATCTAACTGAAAGACGATATTCAGCCCTAAGAACAAAGTAAGTTGTCTGGAATAGGAGTTGGCGAACTTTCTGTAAAGGTCGAGTTAGTAAATATTTTTGACTTTGTAGAGCATATGGTCTCTTGAAATTGCCCAACTTTGCCTTTGCGGCATGAAAGCAGCCATAGACAACACGTACATAAGTGGGCGTGGCTGTGTTCTGGTAAAATTTTATTTATAGAAATAGGCAGCCGGATGGATTTCCCAAGCAATCTGAAGTTTGTAGATCCCTGGTCTAGAAAGTCAAATAAAAAATCTATGACAGCCCAGCTGGGCATGGCTCAGTGGTTGAGCATGGACCTAGGATCCAGGAGATCGCGGTTTGATTCCCGGTCAGGGCACATGCCTGGGTTGCGGGCTCGATCCCCAGTTGGGAGCGTGCAGGAGGCAGCTGATCAATGACTCTCTCATCATTGTTTCTATCTCTTGTTCTCCCTCTCCCTTCCTCTCTCTGAAATCAATAACGATATATATATATTTTTAAAAATCTATCACAACACAAGAGAAAAAAACAGAAAAGAAATAGATCCAGAATATTTTAAATGAAGAATCAGTAACTCTAAAGGAAAAAAGGATCAGATGGAAAACATGTAACTGAAGAAATAATACAAGAAAACCTTCCTTAGAAACATGTAAACCTTCAGGCCTCACCAGACATCCCCCACCAAAACATCTGATCTATCAGAATAAAGATAAAAATATATGAATTTGCTTTAAAAAGCAAAAGGTTACCTAGAAAAAAGAGAAAATTAGTTTTGGACGTCTCACCACTGTCAACATTAAAAGCTACAAAATGGAAAAAAACAATTTTTAATAAGGTGATGGTATAAGACTGATGGTTGCCAGAGGGGAGGGGGATTGGGAGACTGGGTGAAAAAGGTGAAGGGGTTGGGAAGTACAGATTGGTAGTTACAAAGCAGTCATGGGGATGGGATGTAAAGTATAGCAAAGGAAACATAGTCAATAATATTATAATAACTCTGTATGATGCCAGTTGGGTACTGGAGATACCAGGGGGATCACTTTGTAAAGTATATGATTGTCTAACTACTATGCTGTACACCTGAAACTAATATAAAATAATGCTGAATGTAAAATGTAATTGAAAATGTTTAATTAAAAATAAAATTATCCAAGGGCATGAATGTTAGGAGGTAGGGGTCACTGGAGCCATATTAGAAGCTGCTGCAATTCTGGTACCTGAAATGATGATGCATCTATGATGGACAAAGTCTTAGATTCACTGAAATACACTAGGAGGAACTCAGCACATATTTGTTAAATAAAAACAAAACAAAACAAACAAAACCAACAGTCTTCCTCTACACTAACACTAACCTATAAGGAAGAGAAAAACAGTTCTTATGTGATAGCAACAACAGCTGTAAAACCTAGGAAACAACGGATAATTATTCAGAAAATTATGTTTTTAAAAATTAATATTGAAACTTTAATATATAAAATTCCAGTCTACATCCCAGCAGTCTTAGGAGAAAATGGAAGCATCTATTTTAAGGTTCATATGGAAGAATACATTAGAATTGCCAAGAAAATTTTGCAAAATTAAGAACAGTGAAGGGGGGTTTCCTCCACAAGATAGAATCATATTACAATGTGATTGTACTTAAAAGAATATGCCACTGGCACAGGAATATACATATGTATCAGCAGAACATGAGAGAAAATCCAGAGATAGAGCCAAATATATGTTGAAACATAATACATGTTTCACCATAATGTGTGAAAAACAGAAATGAAGGACTTGTTTCATAAATGATACTGGCTACAGTAACTAGCCATCTGAAAGGAAAATAATAATGAGATACAAAAATGGAGTTCAAGTGGATTAGAAATGTTTTTTAATTATACAAAATTTAGGAGACTAGTTTATAACCTTAGCATCAGAGAGAATTTCTTAAGTCAAGAACACAAAACCAGAAAGGAAACAAGTCATTTAATTTTAATAATTTTATAACAAAGACATAATTAAATCAAGTGACAAATGGTAACTGAGGAAAAATCTTGCCACATAGATGAAATATGAGGTTAATATCCCTAATAAAACTCTTTCAAAACTGATAAGAAAAAGATAAGTATTCCAATAGAAAAATATATATACACACACACATGGGATAAGTAGGAAATTCACAGAAGAGGAAATGCAAGTGGCTAATAAATACATGGTAAGATATCTGACCTTTCACTGCTCATGAAGCAAGAATTTACAAGATTGATGACATCCAGTGCTGGCAACAGGGGCTGGGACATAAGTATTCATATCAGGCTGGTGAGAGTGTGGACTCCTCAGTCTCTTTAGAAAGTAATATGTCCTTAGTCTAGAAATGCTGCTTCCGGGAATTCACACTCATGAGCCAAGAGCACTAAATATAAAGATATAAGTAAGAGGAGCTTATTTGCTGTCTTGTTTATAACATTAAAAACTGGAAACAACTTAAATGTTTATCATGAAGACACTGGCAAATGAATTACAGCAAATCTACACTATGGATATAGAATGTGTTATTAAAAAGAATGCATTGGATCCATATGTACTAAAAATAGAGGGACTTTCATGATATAAAGATATAAGCATTTTTGCCATTCCTCAAAACACCCCACATGGCATATGTGTGTGCACATGCACATGTGTATTATATGACCATGAATAAAAGTTTGGGACAATGACACATATATACCCAATGTGAATACTGGTTACTTTAGGTGGGAGGGGAGGAAAACAGAATGTTGACTCTTACTTTGTACACATTTATAATGTTTGTTTTCTTGTAAAAAGTATGAATAACTTTTATAGCTTGAAAAAAATCAATAAAGTAAATTAAAAGAAATTAGGAGCTTCTAGTTCCCCATGACATAATGACAGCTTACTAAATTTGAATCTCTCCAAAAACCACAAAGTTCAACCAGGAGAGCAAATGAAACTGCCCATATATAACTCACATTTGTATTCAAGGCTCAAGACATAATCGGCAGGGCCTAGTGCATAATAAAAATGAGGGGCCCAGCCAGGGGCAGAGATGCCCTTCCCAGGGGCCTATCGCCACAAACCACAATGGACTGGCAAGCTCCAAGGAACCACAGCTTCTATGCTGGGCCACACTCGACACCTGGACCATCAGCGGAAGAAAGGCCTCCACTGAACCACCTGGTGAACACACCGTGACACTGACAGCCGAGACAGAACAGCCTCCCCTTTGCCCTGACCCAGCCCGTCCTGCACTGCTTCCAGGCCCCTGGTGGGTCCAGAGGACTCAGAGGGAGGACAGGCCTCCACCTGCCCATGTAATTGGGCCACTCAGCAAGAGAGGGGCAGTGGTCACAGGCCAGGGGCAAGGGCAGGTAGCTGGAACTCACCCAGGGGAGGCAAGGAAGGGGGTCAAGTGAAGGGGGAAAGGACCAGGCATGAGTCAAGGACTCAAGGCTCTGATACATGTCCATTGTGCCATCAAATGTGACTTAAAAAACACAAATCCAAAGAGTAAATTATTAAGAATGTCAAGACAGTGACTAAAGAGCATTAAACCCAAGCGTCAGGCCCTGAGAACTGGGCCCTGTGCACCTGCACCGGTGGCATGTCCACGAAGCTAGCTAGCCTTGCCTGTAGCACAACCAGGAGATGAAGCACTCTAGAAACTTCCTTCAATGCACAGGGAGGGAAATGAACATCTGAAAGCAGCAGAAACCTTGCCAGAGAAGAGAGTCACACGGCAGAACAGATGGAAACCACCTCCCGCCCTGAGCGTGGAAATCTTGAGAACAAGTCTGATCTTGGGTGCAGGGGAATGAAAGGCAGGGCTGGAAAGTTCATGGGACCGAAGATGGCAGTCTTGGGAGGGCACCACCTCGGGAGGGAGGGGAGTGACGTGGAGCGTCACAGCCCCCAGACGCTTGGCGGTAAGGGAAAAATAAGAAGCAAACGAGAAATCAGTCATGGGTGAAGAATTGAAAATGATAAAAAAGAAATTAATTCCAATCATGATTCTTTTCACTGCAAGTTACAATTAATGTTCCGACCATTATCCAATTGTGTTTGAAAACTAGAAAGTTGATAGAAAAGAAAAACAACAACAAAAGGAAGCCTGGAAGACGAGCCCCTTCCTGAGAAGGGTGGGAGGCTAAGTGCGTCACTGCACAGCTGGCTCAGGGGTTGGCGTGACAACTCGGCGACTAGAGCGCAGGGCAGGTTAGGAAGCCATTAGAGACGGGAGTCAGAAGAGAGCACCACCCTATCATTCTTCAGAGTAATTATTGCCATTTTTTTAATGACTGACTTTTCTAAATTAGAAAGCGTTTGTTCAAGCAGTTCTGAGGTCTTTTCCGTCTACTTTTTGAGACAGTTTTTCACTGTGGTACTTTTCTGAGCACAATTCACGTTTACTTTTAAAATTAAGAGAATTGCAATGTCCAAGGCATCTCTCAATTTCCTAAGAGTCACCATTTAAAGTTCTTTCGAGGAGTTCAGCATGTAATCCAGTTGATAGGAGCTGTGATCCACATGGATAATTAAGGGATCTGAAAGGTATGTTGTAACATTTTTCAAGTAAAAATACACTGTAAAAATTTTCAAGTAAATATGCAGTTGTATAGATCATTCTATTTATTGATTCCACTCAAACGTCCAATGCCTTCTTTCCTCTTAGTAACCTTTCAGGCCACGTTAATGAAGCAAACATGAGAGCATGCCGCATATTGATGGTAACTAAAACGTAAAATACATAATACTCAAACTGCCTTAGAGTCCATTCTATAATCATATGAAATCGATCCACTTAGGAGTTAGGTATTTGTCAATTTATATAAGATAAAAATATTTCCTTGTCCTGTAAAGCATTTGTGAACAAAGATATCACCTAATTTTGCCCTTTCACTGAGGTTCAATGTCGAGTTTCGCCTCAGGGCTTTACAATGAAAACTTCAGGTATTCCAAGCTTTTACTGCAAAACGCGTGCCCGTCTTCCAGGCCAGCTCTGGAGGACGCTGTCAAATGAGGAATGGGGGAAGATGCCCATGTCCGCTGCAGGCTGTCGTCATGCCAGTGAAATGTCAAATGAGTAGAATAAAGAGATCCATGGGGCAATCAGTTTCTTTTCCTCTCATAGTTGGGAGGTTTCTCTAAGGAGCAGAATGAAAATGTTAATATTCTGAGTGGCTTTGGCCAATCATTTGAAGACTGATGCTTCAGAGACAAGAATTTGGAATCTGAAGATGTGAACGGGAAGCTGCTAAGAAAAACGTGTCAATAACAACAAACGGCGCCTCTCAGGGTCAACTATTTTCCCCTCTCACCTCACTTGTATTAGCAATGAGGTGCCTCCATGTAAAGAACATACTTTTCAAATGCTACCTGACTACTGCAATGCTTTCACCTTCAAATGTAAACCCACTTTTAAAAACCAGTGTCTCCTGCTCCTTATACACTGATTATTGTTCTTGCTGCTTCCTGTTGTGTTTATAGAAAAAAATCAGTCCTATCACATAAATGATACTTGCCCTCTGAAAATGTGATGCTTTACTCTGGAATAGGATATGACATCATAAGCAGAGAGACTAGACTTGGTAAAAAGTGACCTCAGTGGAAAGGCTGAAATAAAGAATTACTTCTCCAACTCGAATGCCTTGAAAATGGTAACAGAAAAATTAGTGGTACTATTGATGCGAAATATCCTTCTTTTCTACCAAAGCACCAGCTTGCAAGCATTCAAAAAACTTCACTTCTCAAAGGCTACCTCCGCCAGGATGAAGGATATAGTGCCAAGGCCTTGCTACTCATTTCCAAAAAGGGAAATTGGCAGAAAAAGAGGTCACAAAAGTATCCTCCTCACACAAACAGCAACAAACCATTAATAGGGCCACCAATCTCATTGTATGAAAGTCAGAATAAGGACTTCCACTTCTAACAGTGGGACGCTAAAAAATTAGGATCAACTTTCCCAGTAAGGACAACTGAAAACACTGAACAAGGTATTTTAAAACATTCTCTCGAAAGCCTCAAAGAAGTAGTAATATAGCGAGGAGTTCCCAAGCCGAATTCCAGGTCAGAACACAGGCAGGTGAACGCACTACCCAGGAGTATCTGCTGATTTAAAAGAAAGAGTTGTACAAATTGCCAGTTATAAAAACCGTCACAGGGATGTAAAGTGCAGCGCAGGGAATGTAGCCAGATGGGTACAAGATTTTGGCAGACTTGAAAAGGGGCCATTCAAAATTCCATAACTAAAAAAAAGTAATAATCAAAATTAAAAAGATTTACCAGCTATAAGATACAACTAAACAGAGAATTCGTAAATCATAACATATATCCAGAATGTATCCCTGAGAGGCAAAAAGATGGAAGAGGGAGGAAGATATGTGGTGGCTACGTGGAGTTCAAGCAGAGGCGTGAGAAAACCAAGGAGAGGCATCATGTGAGAAAGTCAGAGCTGAGAGTATTTTAGAACCAATAAAAGATATCACTCCATGGAATCACAGGGACTAACAGGTCCTCAGCCATCTAAATAAAAAGGAATCCACACCTACACAAATTATAGTGAAATTGCAGAAAACCAAAGACAAAGAAAACCTTAAGAGCAGCCAGAGGGAAAAATGCACGTGACCTTCAAATGCGTCATCTTCAGAGTAGACGCTTCCCAACAACACGGAAGACAGATGACAGGGGATTGATATCTTCAGTGTGTTGAAATAAACTAACCACCAAGCCAGAATTTCATAAGCAATGAAAACATGCTTCAAGAATGAAAGTACAATGTAAACAGAAATAGAGTTGGCCAAAGAAGATTCACCCCAAAGGAACTAAGGGATGTTCTTCAGGCAGGAGAAAAATGATCCCAGGTGAAATCAATACAAGGGATAACAAACACGAAGGGGCATGTGTAGGTCAATCTAAACAACACTGACAGCAGGATGCAATAATAGTATTTCATGGGGTTAAACACATATAGAGAAATAACATACAACACAACCACAGCACATAGCCAGAGAGAGAAAAACCGTCTATGTTCATGCAGGCAGGAGTGGTGCTGAGTCACTTTAGACTTGGAAAGTCAGAGGTGTGTGTTCTATTTTCACTGGTAACCAAGTAAAAAAGAGAAACAGACTAGTGGGAGGAGGGGTCAAGTGATTTTTAAAAATGCAATCCATCTAAAAGAAGAAAGGAGGGAGACACAAAACAGACGGAACAAACAGAAAACAAAACAAAAAGGAGTGGTAGATTTAAACCCAAATATATCAGTGATTATATTACATTATAAATAGAACAAAACAAAGTTAGTGTGGAATCTGAACTTTATCATTGATAGAGACTTTAAAGTTATTCTAAATTCCACGTTTCACTTGTCTTACCCTACTGCTCTGAGGATGACACTTAAATTCCTTAGCCCCACCCCCTGCGAAGGGCTGCCCACCTCTCCTGTCTCAGTTTTCGGCCCACAGGGTGCTCCCACAGCCACATGTGGCCACCATGTAGGACCGGGCAGCTACAGATTCTATCTCGGGGGCTGTTAAATGTTTAGTAAAATCTAAAAGAAGAGAAAACTAATTTTAAAAATGCTGTATGTTTTGTTACTTTAGTCTATTAAATTAATTACTTGAAATATCCTGACACTGATTAATTAATTATGACTGGCTACTGTGCAACCCCACAAGAGCAGAGTCACATTTTTGTGTACTTTATATCAAACACAGAGCCTGGCA
Organism: Miniopterus natalensis; assembly: GCF_054644295.1. NCBI lineage: Eukaryota > Metazoa > Chordata > Mammalia > Chiroptera > Miniopteridae > Miniopterus > Miniopterus natalensis. Next base: position 39,156,202 of record NC_142083.1, on the reverse strand, counting down.
CATAATAGGTACTCAATACTTGATGAATGAATGAACTGTGTTAATGTGGAACACTGCACAACTAATGATTCTCACTGGCCTCTATTAACTTGCAAGCATATGAATCAGAGCTAATGGCCTGGAGGTGCTAATACCAACATTCTCAACCTGCGGCAGACATGATCATTGCCACGGCTATCAACATCCCAGCTAACTGTGCACAGCTCTCATGATGGACAAGGCCCTGTTCCTGGGAACCCTTCACATATTAAATTACTTAATGCTCCTAACAACCCTGTGAGGTGGGTACTATTAACATTCCCATTTTACAAATGAGAAAACAGAGGCACAGAAAAGTTAAGAAAATTAACTTTTTTTTGAAGAAAATTAGCCTTTTTTTCAAGGCTACAGGGCACATAAGTGGCAGGTCTGGGATGTGAGCCTGGGCAGTCTGACTCCAAAGTCCATGCTCTTAGCTATGACTGCTAAACAGCTTCCTTAGTTATCAAAACTCTCTGTAAGAACCCATAATGTGGCTGAATGGTGCTACTACAGATAGCTATTTAGTCAAGAGTACCTGTATCATGTACTTTAATAACTTGACCTAGAAAGAAAATATGTCCCATGATGTTCAGCCAAAATGTACTTGCAGAATCACCTGCCTCCTGTAGCCTCTCATTCCCTCTCTGCACCAGTGAAGAGGGAACTCAGCGGCCCCAGAAACACGTCTTCTTCTCTGAAGTTGTCAGGGAAGCCCAAGTACACCAATGGCCAGGCCAGGAAGTCAGTGCAAGATGATTACGAATTATCCAAAGCTGGCAGGAGGCTGAGACCTCCCCCGACCCTAACCAGACAGCAGCCCCGGAGAGGGAGCTATCACTGGGCAGGCAAGGACACAAGAGTTATTCCTGCATGGGAAAGAAGCCTGCTCTGCTTTCACTCGGAGAGAGCACAGTTGATGGGGAAGAGGGAAAGGCAGCCAAATCCTCAAGAGGATTTGCTCTTTAAGCAGCGAAGATGGATACTTCACACGGAGGTGTGGGACTCAGGAAAAATGTTCCTGACTCAGTCGCTGATCCTCATTAAGCTCAGAGGCACAAGGGCCTCACCGTTCCCCTGAATCATCAGAGAGGCAGAAAAGGAAGGGGAGTCATTGGGCCCCATCAGCAGTGAGCAAGGATTTCTGAATCATAGGACCTTGTTTCAATTACTAATTTTAAAAGAGAAAAACCCTGAACAAATTTTTTAACCACTCTATCAATCTGTAAAATGTGGATGATACTTTCTACCTTGCAGGTTGCCGTGAAGACAAAAATACCACAGACCCACCTGAAGAGCCTAGCACGGAGCCTGATAGAGTAGGCACGCAAATAAATAGGAATTTCTCACCCCCCTTCTAATCTGATGAGCAAAAGCAGGTGCACACACTGCCCGCAGATATTAGTCATGGTGTGTTGTTTGTGCTTGCAGTTTTCCTTTTTAGATGGAGGCAGCTGAGAAAAGCAGTAATGTAATAGTTGTATAGTGGGGACATGTGCACACAGCCTGGCCAACAGGAGGGACCTCTGCACACATCTTACACAAGGCCTGCACCAACTCATCATTGCTGTTTTCGTTTTCTCAAAACTTCATGTCTTCCAAAGAATCAAATCCAAGCCTGCAGACACTTCAGCTAAATGATTTCTTTAGTGATGGATGCTTGCCAAAAGTGTAGTTGTCCTCGCCTTCCTCAGTGGATGCAGTGCCTCTAAAGGGGCCTGCTGCAGGTGACCAAGGGCAAGGGCCTGACAGCACAGTCTGGAGGCCGCTAATGCCTTCCCCAGCTCTCCTTACTTTGCTTGGTAATTGCTGCAGCTGTGGCTTGCTGCATCCCACACGTTTCTGAGACATCCGTTACTTTAGAAAATGCTGTCAGGTAAATTAAGGACAAAGCAGCAGCTTAGTTCTAAAGTTTCCTGATTCCTTGGGTTTCAACACTTTGAGCTCTTCTGTTGCCCCTTGATAGATATGGCCATTAAAGGTCAGAGAATCTGAACTATGTCCCTGAGTCTGCACAGCACTGGCCCAGAGCCAAAGGCCTGGATTTGGGTTAGACTATGCCACCTATAAGCTGTGTGGCCTTAGAAAACTCATTAACCTCTTTGAGCCAGACTTTCCTTACCTCTCACAATAACATAGCATGACTATGAGACTTAAAGTGGATAGTGTTTATGATGTACCTTTTATAAACGGGAAAATTAAATGCAGTTTTCCCTGTTGTAAACATATAGACCATTATACCCGCTACTTATTTGGATACAATTTATTAACTACTGGTTGCATCATTTGGAGAATTCTGCTTCTGCGTTAAAGAAGTAAAGACCTTTCTAGCCAGATCCTAGTTATGTCAATGGATGGATACTGGCAAGCCATGTGTATTGTTAGTCCACTCAGGCTGCCACAACAAAAACCACAGGCTGGGGCGTGGGGTGCGGGGAGTGTTAAACAACAGAAATTCACTTTCTTGCAGTTCTGGAGGCTGGGAAGTCCAAGATCAAGGTGCTAGCAGATTTGGTTTCTGGTTAGGGTCCTCTTCCTGGCTTGTCACCTTCTTGCTGTGTCCTCACATGGCAGAGAGAGGGTGAGTTTTCCGGTGTCTCATCTTATAAGAACACTGCACTTACCGTATCAGGACGCCACCTTTGTGACCTCATTTAACCTTAACCACCTCCTTAAATGCCCATCTCCAATACAATCACAGGAGGGGAGCTTCAACATATGAATTATGGGGGGACATGAGCCAGTCCATAGCATCAGGTTACTGGATGTGTAAATTTCCAGAAAAATTTCTGGCCTAAGTAGATATTCCTTTTTCCACAGACAAAAAGGCTCTGTAAGTGCATCGAATGAGCTGTGTGGACCTTATGCTCCTGCCTCATCGCAACTAGAAAAAGGAGTCTTACCCTGTCAGGATGATGTTTATTTGGGTGTCACCCAAGGCCAGTGAGCATGTTGTAAGTGGGGAAGAAATTGAAGCTCATTAAACAAAGTAATCATTTGGGGGTTTTGACTTAATTCTTAAAGCATCCCACTCAGTACACACCTATACTCTCTCCCTAGTTCCTGTTCAAATAGGAAGCTCCTGGTCATCTGCACCTTGGCCACAACAGTACTTGTTATGACTTCAACCAATATTTGCTGGGAGCTTACCATTAGCCAGGTATGTTCTAGGCCCTTGGGATGGAGGAGTGAACAAAACAGGTATCATTTCCTGCCCATGGAGCTAGTCAAGGCTTCTTACCTCTTCACTTTCACTTCCCCCAAGAAAGCTCTTTTTAAAAAAAAATATATATATATGTTTTTATTGATTTCAGAGAGAAGAAGGGAGAGGGAGAGGGAGACAGAAACGTCAATGATGAGAGAGAGTCACTGATCGGCTGCCTCCTGCACGCCCCCCACTGGGTACTGGGCATGTGCCCTGACCAGGAATTAAACCGCAATCTCCTGGTTCACAGGCCGATGTTCAACCCCTGAGCCACATCGACTGGCAAGAAGACTCCTTAGTTTCAGTCAGAACCGGGTTTGCAACTTTGGGAACTTCACTTCACCTCTCTGTACCTGTTTTCTCAGCTGCCCAGCGGGAAGAGCAGGCTTGGCCTAGATGTGCTGTTAACCAAAACAACACCATGTGAGTAACATGACTGGGATTTTTCTGTTTGCCCAGTTCCCTGCATGGGTCCCTGGACAGCAAATATTTACTGAACATCCACTTCATGTTATGGGGGGATAAGGCAGCCAAGGGTAGGGGACAGAAAGGACCCATAGTTATCAGGCTGAGGCCATGACTTTCCCTTTCCTGGGGAAATCAAGTCTATACAGAGCACAGGCCCCAGAGAGGGAAACGCATTTTACTCGAGATATAGGGGAGGGACTCATCCCAAGAGTGGTGACACCCTTCCCCAGGATGCGTGTAGTACAACTCGGCAGGGATTTCACGAGGATGATGTGTGCAGTACACGTAGCTCGAGGCCTGCGTGTGGTCCATGCTCCATAAAAGTGATCTTGATGGATCTGTGGGGGCCTCTCACAGGGCACACGGGTTCAGCACAGAGCAGGGCTCTACCCCCGCGCCCCCAGAATAAGGATCACGGCTGTGGCCCCACAGGGCCATCTGGGATGCAGTCACTGTGATCTGACATGGAGGGAGGTCCGTGTGAGGACAAGTCCAAGTTTGGGACCCTGAGGGCCCCAGCACATGACTGCGGTGCCAGCATCATGGCTCCCAGTGGGGCCCTAGAGGAGAGGCAGGAGCCTTTGAGAGGCTGGGGTAGGGAGCGGCTGGCCGAGGAGAAAGGGGAGAAAGGTCTGCCTGTGGGTCGCCAGGGCCTGGGAGGGGCTGGCGGTCTCAGGAAGCCAAGGGCCTCTTCATCCCGAGGGTGAGGCACTGCCCAGAGGGGACAGGTTCCGGTTGTTACTAGGGCCCAGGCTTAACGGAAACACCCATGACACAAGAATGAACATTAATCATCTTTTTCTGTGCATTACATTTGTACCGTAAAGCAATATTTTCCATATAAATATAACCCTATAACCACCTGTGAGGTAGGAACTATTATTATCCCCATCTTACACATATAGAAACAGAGGCACTGGCAGATTAGGTAACTTGCCCAAGGTCACAGGCGGTAGCTGGTGGAGCTGACATCAAACGCAGAGTCTAAGGAGCTCCTACCAGGAGGCACCAGTGCTGCTCCCTGACCTTCTCTCCCTCATAAAACTTACTTTCCTCAAGGAGCTCACAGTCGTCCAGCCTCCTCCAATAGACCAGGGGCTGGCAGACGTTTTCTGTCAAGGGCCAGACAGTAAATATTCTTAGTTTGCAGGCCATTTGGTCTGTCACCTCCACTCCACTCCACACATGTGGTGTGAAATCAACCACAGACAACGTGGAAATGAATGTTTGCAGCTGTGTTGCAATAAAACGTGATTTCTCTTCACTGAAATTTTAATTTCATATAATTTTCACGTGTCAAAAAAATGTTTTTCTTCTACTTTTCCCCCAACTATTTAAGAAATGTAAAAGCCTTTCATGAGTTATAAACCATTCAAAAACAGAAGGTGAGCCGGCTTTGGTCCTGGGCCGAAGCTCACTGATCACTGCAATAGATGTCACCAAGTGTGGCTCTGCCCTTGTTTCCCTCCCTGACCTCAGGTGGCTGGAGGGGTCCCACGAAGAGCAAAACTGTCCTAAGCCCTGCCCCTCACAGAGGCCCCGAGGCTGACAGGCCCAGTGACAGACTCAGTCATCTGTAGGTCAACAAGGTGAACACAGCACACAGTTCAATAAATCCATCAAATGACCTCAAATGCATTTGTCTCTCTCTCTCTTGATTTGAGAGAAAGAGAGAGACTGATTTGTTGTTCCACTTATTGGTGCATTCATTGGTTGTTTCTTGTATGTGCCCTGACTGGGGGCTGAACCTGCAACCTTGACGTATGGAGACAATGCTCTAATCAAATGAGGTACCTGGTTAAGGCCTAAAATACATTTGTTTTTATATTATGACCAGTTGAGGAGGGAAAAAAGGACAATGGGAGAGAGGAGGAGGGATACAAAATATATACTGATAAAAACACAGATTCTGGTCAGAATGACCTCAGATAAGTTACTTAACTCGAAACCTCAGTTCCCTCTTCTATAAAAAGAGGGTAACAATATGCCTCTCTCACAGAGCTGCCATGAAGGCCAAGTGAAATAATGCACACAGAATGTAAGCACACACGGCCGCCCCATGAAATGAAGGCTGAGAGAAAAGGCGACTGAGTTAGGCAGGGGAGGCAAAGGAGTGTCATCTCACTCTGTCCTCTGAGCTCTAAGGTCCAGGAGGACTGGGCCTTGTCTTCTTTATGATCAGACTGCGCATGCTCAGTAAACACTTGCTGCTGCTGCTGATGATGATGATGAAGATGATAAGGAGGAGGGAAAAGGGGAGGAAGTTACCCACATGCCTCCTGGAAGAATCTAATATTTTGCATATAAAATCATTGAAAAGTTACAAAGCATTGATAGAGATGCTTTGGTTTCAAGATATTTTTTATTTTATTTTATTTTAATGTTCTAAAAAAAGTATTTAAGATACTATTCATTCTTTAAATTTGTTCGTTTGTACAACATCTTGCTAATTTGGAGAGTAGGAGATCTTACTGAAATCAACAGAGAGTAGCTATGACAGTGCAAAGCCTACATGAGCGTGTTCTAGCTCATTCCATTGGACCGATGCTAAACATGACTCAAGTGGTAGCTGCGGAGCTTGAGAGAGAATATTCCACAGAGGCTTTCCCTTTATAGTTAATATTTCCCCCTTGCCTATGCCTTCTTGCACTCTCACTGGAACCTGTGGCTTATATCTCTGTGATTATTTTGTATTAAACTTTCAAATAGGGCCTTGCCTCTCCTGCCTGTAGCTTCTCAACCCCTCACTCTAGTCACCAAGGTCCTGAGCTGGCCCAGGTATAGGTAACAAGAATGAAAGGAGAGGACACCAGCTCAGTAGGTAAGAGGATGGCCACTGGAGCCCATCGGCCGAGGTCTGACTCCTAGCTCTGCCACTCACTAGTTGTATGACCCTGGACAACTGTATAAATTCCCTAAAATTCATGAAACTATATATTTAAAATGGATGAAATTTATAGTATGTAATTTATACTTAAAGATGTTTTTCAACAACAATGAAAATGCAATGATAATTCCTGAAGGGCTGAAAATTTACCCAAAATATAGATGATCTATTTTTGGTAGTATAGATGGCTCTTCCAAATATATCACATTTTTATTCTATGGCTATACCATAGAAGGCATCTTCTGAGAAGCTCTCTACACGCCCTCCACCCCCAAAAGTTAGGGTCAAGCTGTTGAATTATAATTACAAAATTCACTATGAACTTCTCCTACCAACTTCACTGCAAATCTTGATTAAAAAGGATTACTTTTTAAAATTAGATTAAACATGTAGTCAGCATAAAAAATACAATTCCTTGACATTCCTTAGAATGTTAAATCTAATGAGAAAAAACAAATTCAACTGATATTTTAATAGAAAACTTACAACAGAAAAAGATGATGTCTTACCTGAAGTCTCACGGATAAAATCTAACCACGATAAACTAGAGTTCCAGACCATGCTATTATTTTACCCATTAGAAATGCATCCAGCTCCTTTTAATGGTTTACAAAGGGCTTCATTCCAGGCAGCTCTGGACCCCCCACTTTGTTGTTTGTTTTGGTCTAATATCCTGCACGACTAGTGTTTTCTGAAACATACTTTAAAACGTGCTGATGTAGGTGAAATATGTTTAGCTAATACCTGTTCCCTCCTCCTTCAGCACCTACGCTAATGATGTCTGGCCACCTTTCTTTTCTCTAATTCTTTGTGTAATTAAAGAGTCTGTGCCAATGTTTCCTCTCCTTTATTGGATTATTTTAGTGTGGAAAATAACATCCAATCTCTCTGAAATATAATTCACACTGACAATGAAAATAGCCCAATCTCTTATCCCTGTGTCACTCAAAAACTTCCCCCATGTCTTTGGAACAGACAGGCTCCTCCGGCTTCAGATCTATTGTGAGGATCTCAGATGAGGTTAAACATGTTCCTGTTCAGAACTCTCGCTCTTGTAAAAACCCAGGCTCGTCTCTCTAGAACGCTCTTCTACTTGGGTGGCTCTTGCAGCATGTTTGTTTATCGCTGCTACTGGTCCATTATCCCCTGGGAACACAGTGTTTTGTAAGGGGTCCTCGAGCAGAGGAACACAACGGTCGCAGTTGGACGTCAGTCTACCCAAGTGCATCCAAGTTTAAGTGTTTTGCTTCCTTCATCAGTACTTTTTCTATGATCCTTCCGTTTCAACAAGCTCTCGAGTGACAGCACAGAAGTCAAAATGAAGCCATTTGACTGAGGATTTTTCAGAAGGGCAATTTAAACTTTAATTGAAACTCATGTAGAAAGAAAGCAAGCGTAACCTAGTATACTTTTGCCTTGTCACTGGTCAAATAATCCTATGCCAACATCTTCTCCATAATGTGGGGGCTGGTTATTAAAATATCTCCTGTAAAATGTTCAATGTAAAACATTACACCTACACTAACAAATTATTCAAAAGCATCTGAATTTCAACTAACTAAGCAAACGATTATTTAGTACCCATTTTACGCAAAAGACCAGCAAGTGTGTAAAAGGGAATCAAGAAAAATATATAATTCTTATCCCAAGACCTTCCTGATTTTCATTTCTACAATATAAAAATATTTGGCCTTTCAAATGCAGATTTCCAAATATGAAGGAATAAAATATTTAAGAAGCCTTTTGAATACTATGTAGTTACAACCAAGCAGCATTTTGGTAAGTAGGTTTACAAGACTTCCGAGTACCAGATTGTTACTCATCACAGTAAACATGCACTAAAAATGATGAATGAAGTAGAGTCGAGTGAGAGAGTTGCAAATGGAAATTGCAATCAACAGAGGAGATGGCGGCCACTTGAAAAGGGGTCTTCTTCCAGGGTCCTCACTAGAGCAGCACCTCTGGAGGGGCAGCTCCTGAATGAAGCTTCCAAAGACTGGGTGGTACACTTCCTGTGACACTGTTCCCTGAGAAGTACTGAGAGCAACCACAACCCCATTCAAATATTTATTCAAATACTTCTGTTACCGGAAATATTATAGCTTAGAGTTGCTCTTGAATAGGAAGAAAGAACTTTGATTCATGCTCAATATGCATTGAAATATTGAGAGAAGTGTGGTTCAGTGCCATATACTTCAACAGGTTAAAGGGATTTGAGGAGGTAAGTAGGCGTGATAATTTTACAGGACAGACAGTCATAGGAAGAATGACCACAGATATTGACTGAGCAGCGGGTGAGGAGCATTACCTATGTCACCTTGCTGAATCACACAGCAATGGTGTCATACACCTGAATGGTTATTATCTCTATTTTACCCATGAAGAAATGGAGGTTGGAGAGGTCCTGTAGTTTGACCAAGGTCACACAGTTACTAAGTGACAAGGACAAGACTGGAGTCCAAGTCTGTCTGCTCGCCAAGCCCAGCTCCCAACCACCACCCCTGGCTCTCTCGTGGGATAATGTGTTCTTAAGGCAAAGTTCACATTAACCACTGGGTGATTTCTTGGGGGAAAATGGCAAAGCTACACTGATTTGCTAAAGAAACTGCAAGCGTCTGGCCAAACAGCATTTCAGATTTTATATTTAAAGGTTCCACAGTTATTGAAAAAACAGAGCTGCTGTGGCTGCTTCAATGATGGAAGCCCCAGGACTTAGTCTAGTTCTTGGGTCTCTTTTTCCTTCTGTCCACACTCACTCCTTTGGTGACCCCACCAGGTTCAAAGCTTTAAGTGTCATCTATGTAATTTACGTCTACAGCTAGGACCACCTCGGTCACTACCACTCACACCCAAGCCACTGACATCTCCTCCCTGAATTATTCCAATAATCTCCTAACTTGCCTCTTAATGTAGAGGCAGAGCAATCCTAGTAAAATACATCACTCCTATGGTCAGAACCCTCTAGAGACTCCCATCCGGTTCAAAACAAACACCTTTGAGGAGTCTTCACAAGACTCACAAGTGTCCTTACAACAAACTACATCAGACCCGTGATGTGCCCACCCCCCACCTCTCTAGCCCCATCTCTCCCTCTTCTCCCTCGCTTATTCCACTCCAAAATCACAGGCCTGCTTGTGGTCCTCAAAATGCCAAGCATGTTCCAGACCTGGGCCTCCCTCTGTCTGGACACTCTCCCTCCAGATATCCATGTGGCTTGCTCCCTCCCCTCTTTCAAGTCACCATCCAGGAAGACTCTCTCTGACAACATCTCACAGCAGTGACAAGCCCATATCACAGTCAGCCAGCCTGGGTTCTAATCCTGACTTTGCCACTTGCTGGTGCTGTGACTTTGAGCTACTTAATTTCCCTGGGCTTCAGTTTCCTCATCTTTAAAAGGAGAATAATAGTACCAAACTAATAAGGTTGTTGTGAGGATTCAATGACTTGACATTGAATTAGAATGTTAAATTGGTTAGAACGGCACCTGGCACATGGGGAGGACTGGCGTAGTTATTTTTAAAATATGTTTTTGTTGATTTTTGGAGAAAGAGAGGAAGGAAGAGGGAGAGGGAGAGAGAAACAATGAGAGAGAAACATCGATTGGCTGCCTCCTGCATGCCCCCATTGGGGATCGAGCCCACAACCTGGGTACGTGCCCTGTCTGGGAATCAAATGGGCCACCTCTCAGTGCACAGGACAACGCCCACCCAACTGAGCCATACTGGCCAGGGCTGTCATAGTTATTAAATCTAAGGTGGTATATATTATAAAACACCACTATTTTATCTGCTGCTTAAATAGTGTCAATTAAAGTAGTAAATGATAGGCCCCGGGCCTCTGTGGGGTTCCTCTGTGGGATGAAGGCTGTCATTGTTATGCTAAGGCCAGGAAAGCTAAGGATGGCCCTCATAGATGGGGGAGATGCCTGGAAGGGGAGGTCTCTCCATCATGTGATAATCACAAACATTCACCATGTGTCAGGTACCCCACTGAGCACTTGGCATGCATGCTCTCATTTAAACCTCACTACTTCCAGGAGATAGGTGTTACTCTTATCACATTAAACAGATAACAGCCTAAGCAATACTCAGCTGGCAAGAGGGGGAACTGGAATTCCAGAGTAAAAGCTCTCAGTCATGTATATCCTCGGAGGGTCTTAGCCTCATCTGGACTTGAGGGGTCTAGGTACCTTGGGGAGGACTCTAGAGGACAGAGGCTAAAGGTGAAACTGCTATGGAGAAGCAGTGGGTAGAAGAGGCCTGAGTCTCTGGTAGAAGGACAAGAGCTGCTAGCACCTGAGAGCAAACCAGAGGGTCTAGTTTCTGAGTGGTCATTCTGCTCATTCTCTTTTGTCTTTCCTGAGTCTTCAGTGAGGTCTCTTGAATATGACAGTCTTGTCTCATCTCTGCTTTGGGAAGCACAGAACCTCAGGTGTCTGGGTTGGCTGGGCTACTAAAGTGGGGAGGAGAGCGCCACTCCCACCCTGACGCCTACATGGAGATGGAAGCAGTGGGATCAAAGCAGAAGATAAAATGCTATGGGATGGAGTCAAGAGCTACCTAGTTTTTCAAATGCTCGGTTCTGGGGACCATTTTACCCACAGAGGTGACCTTCCCTACTGAAGGTCAATACTGGAAGGTCACGCAGAAGCACTGGGCGTGTACCATGTTGCAATCGAGAGCTGCAGCCAAGACTCTGGAACTGGGCAACCAGCCAGAGTTATAAGAAGTAAGCCATGGAAATGCAGGGACGGCAGCAGGGCTCCCAGTGCAGCTGCCAGATGGCATCCTCCTGGTTCAGCCACTCTGGACAGGCCTCGGGCTCTGGCTAGCCTCTGCCTTCAACTCCTTAGGGCATCTCCTTGCTTGTGATAATTCCTTTGTATATAATAGGTATACCAGGAGTACACAGCACAAAGTAGGTGCTTAGTAAATATATGCTAAATGAATGAAGGAATGAAAGAAAATAGATTTTGGGATCAAGTGCTGCTCAGTGAAATATTGATTAAATTGGCTTGTTTCCATTATCAATCTTAGGACTCACGGCAAGAGTCAAACTTCTCCCCCTTACATGCAAAAACCTCAAACATATATTAAACTTGGAAATATTAATAAAATAAATTTTGGAAAGGTCTAAAACAAACAGATTTAATTCAATGAAACAAAATCTACTTCACACACACACACACACACACACACACACACACACACACACACACACAGCTGAGGAGTGGGGAGTGAAACCCCAGGAGCTAAATCTCCATGGAGGCAGATGCACTACTAAATAGAGTATAAAACTGTATTTCAGTTCAGTTCTTCTGTCCTGACTAAGTACTTTCACTTAAAGTTTATCCTAATAAGCTAGTAGTCAAGATGTAAGCAGCATCCATCCTATCTGCAGTGCTAGGAGGTTTTGTCCTCAATTTACAGAAGAGGAAGAGCTCTTTTCCTTAAAGGCCCTTTGACTACCACAGGAAGTCAGGGCAGACTCTGCTCCAGGGTCTGCTCCCACGGAGGTGGAGGTGTCCAGGTGCTCAGCAGAGACAGCAAGCCTAGGGCACCATTTCAATAGGACAGCCCCTGAAAGGTAGGGCTATCGCTGTCACCCCACAGCTGCTCCTGGGGTGGGGGTGCTGGAGGTTGGAAGGGAGGTATAAAACCCATCAACCAATCAAAGCACAAATCCCTGGTAACCTTACAAGGCTCACAATGACTGTGTGCTGCCTCCCATTCATAGCAGCACAGGAGTTGGGGTTGGTAATAAAACCCCACAGCAATAAGCCATGGGGTGGAGTCATGGCTTTCTTACTCCAATGACAAGAAGGAAAACAAATTGATTAGCTCCCATCACAGCACACTGCCAGGCCCTTACCAATGGGGATTACACAGCCACTGAAATCTTCCAATTCAAAAGACGTGCTACTTATAGCAGTATTCCCCTCAAAGTTATTGTTTTTTCATTACCTTTTAAAAATTGTTTTATCTGCTAACCCTGGATTACAATTTTTTATCACTAAAAGATAAATTAGACAAGGCAATGATGCACTTGGTTTCCATGACAACGCTGCACAAAAAAGTTCGACCTGCTGCATCACCACGAAGCACTTTGAAAATCATTTCCTAGCAACCCCATAGGCAGACAGGCACCCAGAGACACAGACCTGCGTCTGCCCTTTATTCAGACCTGGGAGCATTACACACATGGTGACAGAGAGAGGGTCGCTTGGTTACCACAAACATCTCGAGTCGGCAGAGTTCATCAACATATGAAGCAAAATAATTCACCAGTTCTGTCTGCAGGGAGACATATGCAGCTCTCCGGATGTTTCCAACATGCTGCATCTTCCCCTCAGCTACGACTACAAAAACCCTGAACTAAATTCCACTCTGAATAATTTGATTTGAAGACAACTGACTGCCTCAGAATAATTCACAAATATCTACACACAAATCTGATAAAGGATGTAAAAATCGCCCTCCCACAATTTGAAAGACAGTGTAGCCACGTGGCTCTGTTTCAGGTTTCTCACAGTACACGAATATGCACCAATGTATTAAGAAAATAAGAAAAAAGCACAAAGTTTATGAGATTTCATAACAAAGGTTGTCACCTAAACGATAAGAAATTTTTACATAGTAAATGTGAAATGCAGTGGAAATTTTTTAAAACGAGAAATGGGTGTTTTTCTATACTTACAATATTTCTCAAAGTTCTCCAAAATAACACCTTCTAAAATTAACAAAATGTAGAATGTGCTCACTGCAGAATAGTTGGTTATTGTGCAAATTGGTCTCCACTTGCAAACCACTACTCCCATCCACTGTCTGCCCTGCTTGGTGCCTGGAGGCTGGCCTCTGCATCCTGTTCCACCAGCTTCCCTTCCCAGCTGTTCTCAGGGTGGGTGCCCCAAAGGGGGGCAGTGGAGAGCAAGGAGAGAGGTGGGATCATGGCTTCCCTACTCCTCCTGGCTTCAGTGCCCTGCTGGCAATCGCCAGTGCCTTCATAGTTACAGCTCCTGCCAGGGCCCCACCTCCAACAGTGCTCTTTCCTCCCCTGGCCTCTGCAGCCCAGGACGGTTATGGCTTCACACCGTTGCCAGTGGGGGCACCTCACTGTCCCTTGTCTTCCCTAATCTCTGCTCACACCTCTGTAAGCAGACTTTCCATTTAAGTCTCTCCATTAGAACACCTGGGTGAACGGTTTCCCCAGGGACCCTGACTGATGCAACTTGACAATTGCAATAAAATCTGAACTAACATGTAGCAGAACCATTTGTCATGCAAATCCTTTTTGACATTATTACCATCACTATCATTTCTACCTTCGCTATCATACACAAGAATCTAGAAAAGAAGTTGATTTGAAATCCACACCCCCCCTCAAAGCCTAAACCCTACTCATTCCTCTGTAATCAGAGAAGAGTAGCCTAAGCAGAAGCAGAATGTTTCCTGAAGAATGTTATGTCCATCTACACTGCAATGCTATTTAATCAAAATAAGCAGCAGGAAGAATTGGAAAAGTAGGAAGGACAGGTTTTCAGACCCTCCCCAAGTCCTTTCGGGCTGGGCGTTCATAGCTTGGCTTGTGTGGTTGCTGTATTGCCAATGTCCATACCCTCAGCTGCATCTGCATTCATATGAGCATATAGAAAATGTTTCTAAAACAACTACACATGGATTTTGCATGAGCCACCACCTGGGAATTCTTTACCGCCATTCCCTCTAAATTAGCAAAACAAATATCAAGAACCAACACATACTGTGTTCCTCATTGTGCCCAAACCAGAAACCTGGCCCCTCATTTAATTTCAGTGCTTCCAATGATTTCATATTCATATTAAGTTCCTGAACCAAATCTGAGCTGTTTCCAACTTGTAAAGAGGGTGACCTCTCAGTGTCATTGTGAGCTAAATCGCATATGCTCAGGAGCGCCTCCTGTGGCAGCAAAAGAAAAGTGCCACGTACAGACCCTTGAAATTCCAAGTCTTGGTTTCCTTAAGATCGTATCTATTACTTCTCTTAGGCCGTGTGACTCTTCCTTAATGCACAGGCTGAGGCCCATTACAGTGTGACTTTAGAGCTCTGGGAAAGGACTCCACAGGGGATTCTGGCATAAATGGGTGTATATACATGAATGTAAAGCCCAGTGTGGGAGTTATGCCTATGCTCTGCCTTCCTGAGCTAAAAGGCTGCAAAGTAAATAAAAATGCAAAGAACACTAATACGGTAATTCTGGGGGAGTCCCACAAATCTAGCAGAGAACTGAGACCCAAATCCATACCGATTTCACCTATGGCATGTCATTTAATTCCTTAAAAAACTTTGAATTTTCCATTAGGGAAATGTAAATCAAAGCTCCAATAAGATCCCACCTCATACCCACTCGAATGGCTGTAATAAAAAAGATAACAACAGGGGTTGGCAAGGATGTAGAGAAATAGGGACCCTCATGCATGCTGGTAGAAATGAAAAATGGTGCAGCTGCATTGGGACACAGTTTGGTGGTTCCTCAAAAAGTTAAACACGCAGTTGCCATATGACCCAGCAATTCTACTCCTGGGCATATACCCCAAAGAAATGAAAGCATATGTCCACACAAAGACTTGTACAAGATCGTGCATAGCAGCATTATTCATATTAGCAGAAAAGTGGAAACAACCCAAATGTTCATCAATGGATAAATGGATAAACAAAAAGTGGTAGATCCTACAGCAGAATATTATTTGGCAATAAGAGGGACAGAACACTGATATGTGCTACGACATGGATGAATCCTGAGCGCGTGATGCTACACGCAAGAAGCCAGACACAAAGGGCCGCGTGCTCTTCGAGCCCAGTTGAACTGTTTGGAACAAGCACATCTATAGAGACAGGACGTGGATCAGCGGTTGCACAGGGAGGGGAAAGGAAGGCAGGCCTCACTGCCCATAGGCATGGACTTTTTCGGGTAGACGGAAATATTCCAGATTTAGAGAGTGGTGGTGGTTGCACAACATAATGAATATACTAAAAATCACTGAACTGTACACTTTAAAAGGGTAAACTTTATGTTGTGTGAATTATATCCCAATTAAAGAAAAACCCAGTGACATGACACTCCACGCCTAGCGTTCCCCAGCGTTACTGGCACTCAGATTATAACAGTACTAGATGGGACCGGACAGGGCTCCCCACCTGTGGTCTAAGCTCAATAAAATTTTCGCACTAACTTTTGTTTCATCACACTGTTGGCGATGAAAACAGAATTCTGTATTCGATTCTGTCTCCTGCCACTGAGGCATATGGTTTGATTAGAAAGGAAATTTACACAATTATATTGATTAAGTTGGAAACATAAACATTGTAAAGAATATCTTAGTTAAGCTCTCCTGTAGCCAATCACTAAATTTACAAACCTACATACACACATAGACCTCTTCCTCCCACCTTTCCTGTCCCTCTTCCCCATTCTCTTTCCAGGTTCCCAAAAAGAATGTTCTGTTAAAACTAAGCCAAAACCAGGGCATCATTGTAGACTGTTCCATCTCCCACATCTGCCTCGTCCAAACATCAAATAATTTCACTATTTAAAAAATAGAAATGTATCCCCTTCTCTCTATTGCCTGATGGAGGTACACAACAGTACCTACAGGCGGTGTTGCCAAAATAAATAGGTCTGGATCCAACCAATATACCTCTAGACCTAACAACCAGTATACAGTAAATACAGGGCCAGAAAAATGTAAATGACACCACAGGAATGCAATCAGCAAAACCCAGACTGTGGGAAACTCTGCTGGCCAAGTGTCCCAGTTTCTTCAACAAACAAATTGTGAGGGGAAAAGAGAGAAAGGGGACCTATATATGAAAAGATACTTAAGAGACATATTAACCAGTTACAACAGGTGGACCTTATTCCAAAGATGACTCATAGAGAAAAAATTTTAAACAAATACATTCATGAGAGAATTAGGGAAATTGAAACACTGTCTTGGTATTCCATGATATTAAGAAATTATTTTAATTTTTAGGTATGCTAACGGCATTGTGGTTGTTTTCTAAACAGTGCTTATCTCTTATAGTTCCATGCTGAAAAAATTACAGCTGAAATAATATAATGGTTTAGATTTGTTCTAAAATAATCCCATAGTAGGGAGGAGTGTGGGTGGCGTAGATAAAAGAATGGCCTTCATTTTATAACTGTGAGGCTGGGTGGTGTGTACACAAAGTTTTATTATACTATTCTCTCTACATCTGAATTTTCCTGTAATAAAAAATGTTAAAGGGTGAGCCTTCAAAACTCGGCTTGTATATTATCAATAGTAGACAACACTTTTTGAGAGTTATGTTCAAAGCTAATAGTGTCAGATATATTAATTACATCATCCTCACAACAACTCTATGAGTAGGTACTTTTATTAACCTCCTTAGACAGAGAAAGAAATTGAATATTAAAGATGTTAGGTCACAAAACTAAGTAAGCAATTATAACCCAGTCCTCTCTGACCCCAGGCCCCAAGTGTCCAGTGAGAAAAACAGAAACCACTCTCACATATTAAGTAGAGATGGATCCATGTACAGAACTGTCTACAAGGTACTGAAAGGTATGAAAGTGCAAAAAGAAGACGGCAGTGAGCTGGAGAAACTAAGCAGATAGAAGGGTAACATCCAGGGGCCCGAAACTGTGAACTGCCTGGGCCGGCACCACAAGCCCACACTCAGCAGCTGAGGGGCTGCACCATCACTGTTATCGCTGTTAAACCTGTACCACTGCCACTTAGCAGGAGCCACTGCTATTGTCTCTTCTCTTTTTCCCCCACACCTCCCATTTCCTACCAGTGTCTCCCGCTTGCAGAATCTAAGAGACCAGCTGGCAAAGGAATCGAAAAGATGCAGTTTGTAGACTTTTAGCCTCACATAATCCAAAAGAGAATATTGAAAAGCAGGAATGGAGCTGAGAACCAAGAGACAAAGAACCAACACAACTACTGCGCTATACTTCTTGTCAAGTTATAATGTCAGATCATAACTGCTTAATTTATAACTCTCAACGGAAGTTTCACTTTCTTCCGCCTCCTCCCATTAGAGTAGTTACTACGTGACCACTCAGCACTGGAACGTGCTTGTCCATACTGTGATGCCCTGTAAGTGCAAAGCACATTCCAGACCTCGGAGATGTAGCTGCACACACACACACTCATGAGGGCCTGGAAGGTTCACAGGGACTGCACATCTGTTTTACATGCACCAGTCCTTTTGATGGTGCATTATCCCCACCTTAGGAAGAGGAGGAGTCCACAGCTTCTCCTAGGTCACAAAGCTTGCGTAAGACAGGCCTGGAGCTCAAGCCCTGGCCAATGAGTCTCTTTCTATCATACCAGGTTGCCTTTTTGTAGCCCAAAAATGATAGAAGAGCTATAGCAAGGTTAGTGGTGAGGACATCACTCATTCGTAGAGTTGCCAGGGGTGGGAGCCGGCTCAATCGCATGGAACAACAACGGCCAGGACGGCTAGGAGACATCAGGACGTCCCACCTGCAGGCGGTCAGCAAGTCCTCATCTACAATATATATATTAGAACAAGGGTGTAATTCAATGTACATATGCACCATGCACACATAATTTAATCAACTTAGCTGGAACTATTTCTTTACGAAAAGTGCCTCAGCAACTTAAATAAGCCCCTGCGGCCAAAAATAGGAGATTTGAGCACCCAAAGAAAAACAACTGCAATGAGCTGACATGCACCAAATATATGTGTGACCCATAATGACACTAAGTAAGCAAACAGAGAAACAAGGGCACAAAAATCATTGTCACCTCAGGAAAATGCGAGGGTATCTCATTTTGAAAACTGGATATGAGAGGAAAGATTCACGCACTGAACCTGCCTTTCCTATATAAATTCTGTTCCAGGGAAACCAACTAGTTGGTGAAAGGAAGTTTTCCTTTTTAGAGACATTCCAGCTAATAAGTGAAGGAGAAATGATAGAACAAGAATATTACCATTTTACACCCCCTGCTGATGGATGTAAGCGACGATCGTTAGTACTGGTGAGCACCACGCAGAGACAACCAGTCATCATATGTTCCCTGACGTGAGAACACATCATCATCTAAAATGTACTCTTGCCCCACTCCCACCCCCTAAAATCTAGCATAATCTCAGCAAGCCTCTAAATCTAACTACAAGTCTCCAGCAAACACAGAAGGCGGGGAAACATGTTAGATGCACCCCAGGACACAAAAGTAAAACACAGGGTGGGGGAAAAGCTACAGGACAAACAACCCAGGGTCCTCAACACATAACTGCAGTGAAAGGAGACAGACATATAAAGAGAGACATAAAGGACACATCAACCAATCACAGTGAGTGAACCTTATTTGGATACCAACAAGCTACAAAACAATAAGGCAGTTAGAAAAATGTGACTGTTATTAAGTACTGTTGTTGCTACAGACTAAATGTTTGCCCCCACCCCAATTCACATATTGAATCCTAACTCCCACTGTGATGGTGTTAGGGGCTGGGCCTTTGGGAGGTGAGCAGGTCATGAGAGTAGAGCCCTCAGGAATGGGAAAAGTGAGGACACGGTGGAAAGACTGCTGGCTGTGAACGAGAAATCAGGTCCTAACCAGACACCCAATCTGCTGGCTCCTTGATCTTGGACTTCCCAGCCTCCAGGACTGTGAGAAGTACATTTCTGTTGTTTATAAGTCACCCAGTCTATGGTATTTTTGTTATAACAGCCCAAACTGACTAACATAGTAGTTATTAAATTTTTCGATGTATTATGGTTTTTCCATTTAAAAACAGAGAACTAACTATTAGAGTTAAAAGATACTCACTGAACTACTTATCAAGTCACCTGTGCTCCCGGCACCCCAGCTCTCTCTCCACCACCTGAGCCCATCATCCCCTCAGAGCACCAACAATCACTTAGGATAATTAGTCCCTGAGGGAGCGTCACCGGTTCTCCCTCCTCTGCTTCATCACCCTCCAATTAAGCCTGCCTCTCCCAAAGGACACAGGTAAAACAAAAGAAACACTAGTTCTAATTCAATTTTATGTTTCTCTCAAGGTAATATGGTTTCAACATTGTAAATATATTCTAGCCATATAATCAGCTGAATACATTTTGGGGCTAACCTGGAAACCCAAATGCCACGTACGACATTGTTTCTGTGCAAATCCTTTCCCAATACCAACCTGATGCCTTACAAAGTATACTTTTGTCAAGTAATCTGAATATAAAAGTGAGCACTGCCTTTTACATTTACTCAAAGCACTTTCTGATTTCTTAAATTCAGAGTTCACATCTTTGACACACAGAAAGGGTTCTAGCCTTTACCCCAGTTCCTTCTCCATTCTTGAAAGTCTCAACAAGCAAAGGGGAGGGGCGGATGGGCCTGCACACTCCTGCCTGCCACTGCCATTACAGGGTGAGAATGCTGGCCCACACTGCCTGGCCCTCTCCAGCTCGTCCGAAAGAGATGAAGCTCCTATGATCAGCATCCTAGAAAGGCCCTTTGCAAAGGCATCCTTTGGAACGCTCACAGTGGGTTCCACGTGTGACTGAGGAGATGCACAGAGAGACTGACCACAGGGACAGGAATGCCTGGGAGGGGGTCCCATGGCTTAGGGAACTGGCTTTGCAGACACAGCCTTACAGATTCAGAGGGAAGAAGGCGGAAAGCCTCATGCAAAATTGTGTGCCTAAGCCTCTGTCCCAGAACCACTTCCCATAGCAGGATGCGGGAGCGTGTGAGTGTGTGTGTGCACGTGTGTGCGTGTGCAAGCGTGTGTCTGCACATGCACATGATGGAGTCTGGGAGACATTAATCAGGGCTAGCCCAGCCATTGACAAAGCTGACCTTTTGCTCTTGTCTTTATTTGGCCATGGTTGGGTTGGCTATTACTCTTGCTTGAGGGAGCTCTGGAGGGGAGATAGAGCAGCCAGAGTTTCTATGAGACTGTGGAGAAAAGAGAAACTTTTAGTTCCAGCCAAGGCTCAGCTCAGAACACTACTGAAGTTTCTGAAGCATCGACCACTGGAATGGCTTTTGCTTTCCTCACAGTCCCCAGTTTCTAAGCAAAGACTGTCCATCAGTTTCTTAAGCTGAAAGTGAAGACAAGTCTCATGTGGCGCAAAGACCACCGGAGGGTGATGTTTGCACCCTGAAGGTCCTTGCCTGCTTGGACGGGTACTTTCCTCTCAATTTGGCCACTGCTCTTGCTCGAGGCTCTCTCTGCAGGAACCTGGAGTGGACAGAGCCCACCTGCCTGAATGAATCATTCCCTTCCAGGTCCAGAGCTTTGCTATTATTTGTGGTTCTGATGTCAGAAAACAGCACTTTTCTTTTTATACATGTCAGCCTGTGTGGCAGGTTGCTAAAAGTCTCTCATGTGTCTTCCTATAAAACTTTCCAAAACTCAGGGTCTTCTCTCAGTTCTGTGGCTCACACAGGCAACTGAGTCCCTGTAGCCAATCATCACGCCTTCCCCTTGAGGGAAAAAGGCCCTTGTACTCAGTGTGTCATTCTTCTAACCATACAGTACCTCTGACAGCACCTGAAATGCAGGAATACAAAACAACAGAGCCTAAGCAGAATGGCCTTAAGCCCAATTATAGACCAAGGCTTCAGGTCACAGGGTTACACCGAGGAAGAATGTTCCACATGGGGCCGCCCCAAGTTAACACTGACGCCCTAACCTCCGGAGAGAAGCTGCGCAGGCCCAGCCGTCATGGACTCAAACTCCATCCTGGGCGTCCTACCAGCAAGATTTTACCGTGTCTGCTTCAGAAATACCCTGAAGCTTCAGGATGATGCACATGTCTTCTTCGTAAATCTAGTCAGCCACCTACATTCGCCAAATCAATCCACTTGAAAGTTGGGTACATTTCCCAATAATAAAAAAATTACCTTTCAAAAATATCTAGAGAGAAACAAGGTGGCGGCGTAGGGAAAACCTGCACCCGCCGCCTCCCCCAACCACATCAACATTACAACTAAAACACAGAACCACTGTCACTCAGAGGCCCCTGAGATCTGGCTGCACAGAAGCCCCACAACCAGGGAGCTGAAGAAGCATCGAGACTGGGAGGAGGGGAGGAGACGCGGGCGGATTGGGGCTGAATCGAAGACCCGGACACAGGCCCACACCAAGTGCCGTGGGTTAAGCCCATCTTGGCGGTGGAAGTTTCCCGGAGGAGCGAGGGGTCCCAGCCCCACAGCAGGCCCCCAGCCCAGGGCTCCAGGGCCGGGAAGAGACGCCCCCACAGCTTCGGGCTGTGAAACCAGCGGGGACTGTCGCTGAGGGTCGCGGAGGCTTCGGGAGCCCCAGCAGCTCCTCTAAAGGGCCCGGCACGGACTCACTCGGACGCTCCCTCTGAGCCCAGCGCCGGGCAGCAGCCTGAAAGGGCCTGGGACACTCGGGGAGGAACTGACCTGCCTGAGATCCGGGTGAGAGCTGGAGGGCGGCTTCCTCCCGGGCAGAAGGGCTGGCGGAGGCCATGGCTCCTGTGGCGAGTCCTCCCCGCACACAGCCGGCAGGCAGGCGTCATGTTTGAATCGCCAGCACCTGACTCCCACCTTTGGCCCCGCCCCTCCCCACCTGCAGCTCATCCAGGCCATTTCCAGGGGCTTTTCTGTGCAAGTGGCCTCGTGAGCCTCATGCTTAGGACTTTCCTAAAATCTCTCAAACAAGCAGCAGCTGCCCCACACGGCTGGATAAGCAGCCCCAGGCCTGGCACTAGCGGCAGCCTGCATTGGCTCATAGCTTGGCCTCTCCTGGACACCTCCAAGCCCAGCACAAGTAGCAGCCAACTACGGTTTGCTGTGTAGCTCATGCTGGGTGGCCCTGGGCACGGCACTGGCATAGGCTGACTTTGCACCCCCCGGGAGGCCCCAGAGACAGTGCACCTGGTGGTCAGACTCGACCACGCTGGATTACAACCCTACCACATCCATGAGTGACACTCAAGGGGCACACTTGGGGAACACCAAAGCTCCAATGAAGTAAATCCTGATCCATGGGGGTGTCTCCAGCACAGCAGCTCTTTGGCTGTAGTTGCAGCTGGTCCTCACAGCCGATTGGCCTGGGGGTCAATTCCTCCCAGTGATGCCAACAGCAACCAAGGCTCAACTACAACAGGACAGTGCACACAGCCCACACAGGGGAGCACCCAGAAGGCCCAGCTCAGGTGACTGGGGAGGCTGAGCCACTGGACCCTACAGGACACCTACTACACAAAGCCACTCTACAAATTCCAGGAGACATAGCAGCTCTACCTAATACACAGAAACAAACACCTGGAAGCAGCCAAAACGTGGAGGCAAAGAAACATGTCACAAAGGAAAGAACAAAAAAATCTCTAGAAAAGGAACTAAATGAAATAGATCCAAGCAAGCTAACAGATACAGAGTTTAGGATTTTGTTTATAAGGATGTTTAAGCAGACTATTAGGGAAATAACTGAGAAAATCGATAACATAATAAAGTACCAATTTGAAATGAAGGCTACAGGAACTGAAATGAAGAATAATTGACATGGAATCAACAGTAGAGGACGCTGAGAATCAAATCCACAATTTGGAACATGAGGAAACAAAAAACACCCAACCAGGAGAGCAAAAAGAAAAAAGAATCCAGAAATGTGAAGATAGTTAAAGGAGCCTCTGGGAGAACTTCAAGCGCCCAACATTCGTATTATTGGGGTGCCAGAAGGGGAAGAAAGAGACCAAGAAATTGAAAACCCATTTGAAAAAATAATGATAGAAAACTTCCCCTACTTGGGGAAAGAAATAGACTTACAAGTCCAGTAAGCACAGAGGGTCCCAAACAAGAGGAACCCAAAGAGGCCCACAGCAGGACACATCATAGCTAAAATGCCAAAGTTTAAAGACAAAGAGAGAATCTTAAAAGCAGCAAGAGAAAAGCAGTTAGTTACCTACAAGGGAGCACCCATACGACTGTCAGCTGATTGCTCAACAGAAACCTTGCAAGCCAGAAGGGAGTGGCAAGAAATATTCAAAGTGATGAAAAACATGGAACTACAACCAAGATTGCTCTACCCAGCAAAGCTATCATTTAGAACTGAAGGTCAGATAAAGAACTTCTCAGACAAGGAAAAGCTAAAGGAGTTCATCACCACCAGACCAGCACTACAGGAAATGTTGAAGGGTCTTCTTTAAGAAGAAGCTAATGAACAAAAGAATCTGATGAACTAAATAGATCCAGAGACATTGACGCATGCAACAGACCATCATATTTCAGAGGAAAGAGGGAAGGCGGTGGAGGGTGGGAAGAGATTAACCAAAGAAGTTATATGCATATATGCATAACCCATGGACACAGTTAATAACAGGGTGAAGTCCTGGGGAGGGGGTGGGAGTGAAGTGGAGGGGGTCAATTTGGGGGAAAAATGGGACACCTGTAATACTCTCAACAATAAAGATAAATTAAAAAAATATATATCTAAATGCAAATAACCAAAATCTCATTTTAATTACCAAAACAGAAATAATAGCAACCATGGGATTATTAGCATCTAATCTTTGTATGATACTTACAATGTGCCAAGTACTGTGTTCAGTGAAAATAATGACATGTTTTGACAAAGCTACTCCAACTTTGTATGCATTTTACATTCTCCACTCATTTCAAAACAATGCTCCAGTTCAAGCTAACAGAGGGGTGACAATGGATATGTAAGAGGAAAAACCTCACCCACAAGGCCCCCCCGACTGCTCCCCTGCCATCTGTTTAGCCCCTCTGCCATATGTAACTGTGCAGGTCCAGGGCCAGCCCTGGGCCCTCAGGCCTGTGTGAACAGAAGTAAAGCTTGTTGGGTAAGAACCTTCAAGTTGGATTCAGACAACCATGTATTCATCCAGCCCTCACCTTGAGCAATTTATTCCACCTCTTGCAGCCTTGTTTCCTCATTTGTAAAATGGGAATAATAATTTGTAGTTCATAGTGGTTTTTGTACATTAGGTGAAACAATGTACAAAAAGTGCTCTGCGAATAGCAAAGACTTAAACAACAGGTAATATTCTTATATCTATTCCACACGCCTTGTTGCAAAATGTGAAAACCATACATGAAAATATGAATTGCCTTGGAAACAAGAGATAACCACAAAGTATTCTTTCTTCCATTGATGGAGTATCCAAAAGTAAACATGTCTCCTGATTTTTATTATAGCAATCACATGCTTCTACACTATCTTCCTGTGCACCGTCCCCAAGGAGGCAGAAAGGAGGCGAAAGAAGTTGACGGTAAAGTAAAACATCAAAATCCAGAGTGAGAGCTGGCTTTTATCTGGCAACGAAAGAAGAAAAAATGGCGAAGAAGCTGGCAACAACAAAATCTACGTGAACCTACACGGCAACTTGTTACAAAGCAGTGTTTTGCATTGAAATATACAAACTACTAAGACTTCCACTGTAGGATAAAGGTTAACACCTGTTTTGTTTTGTTTTGTTTTAAATATATCTTTATTGATTTCAGAGAGAGGAAAGGAGAGGGAGAGAGAGAGACAGAAACATCAATGATGAGAGAGTCATCGATCAAGCCCGCAACCCGGGCATGTGCCCTGACTGGGAATCGAACCCCGATCGCCTGGATCCTAGGTCGACGCTCAACTGCTGAGCCACGCCCGGCCGGGCAACACCTGTTTTTTAAAAATAAACTCTTGAACACATTTGAATATTAAAATGTTTTAAATATATTCTTTATAGAAAATATCAGCCTATAAACATATAGTAACTTTTATTAACTTTTTGAGATTGTAGAGAGGTGTAGAGAGCAGGAAAGTACAAATTGAGCAAAAATGTAATAAGCTGAATAAGTTGGTAACCCATTTAGGGAACTTCCCATTTACGAGAAGGGCTTTCCTTCCTCACCCTGCCCCTAGCTCTGGGCTTTGAGGTCATGGGGACAGAGGGCCGTGGGAAGGGGCAGCGGAAATGATAGGAACGTGTCTGTCATGGACTGAATTTTTGTGTCCCACAAAATTCCTATGTTGAAGCCCTAACCCTGATGGTATCTGCAGGTGAGACCTTTGGGAGGTAATTAGGTTTAGGTGAGATTGGGAGGGTGGGGCCCCATGATGGGATTAGTGTCCTTGTAAGAGGAGAAAGAGAGACCAGAACTTGCTTGCTCTCTGCTATGTGGAGACACACAAGATGGCCATCTCAGGCCAGGAAGAGTGCACTCACAGGCACAGAACCTGCCGGCTACCTTGATCCTTGCACTTCCCAGCCTTGAAAAGTGAGAAATAGAGGTCTGTTGTTTAAGTCACCCTGTTCGTAGTGGTCTGTTAAGGCAGCTGGAGCTGACTAAGAAAAGTCTGAGCAGTCAGGGTGGAGAGTGAACTGAAGAGGAGGATTTGTTTTCAGCAATAACTTAGAGGTCTCCAAACAAGATAACAGCACATATTTTTATATCATTAGTCAAAACAAGAAACATAAACAATAATTTGGCCATTAAAAAGTCATTATTTTAAACAACCATCAAAACTGCTCATCTCAATTTGAGCTTACCAGGGTATCTCTAATGATGGCAAACATCTTAAACAGTTGTTACAGAGGGGCTTCCAGGGTATGGTCAGGACACTCTCCGCCCGGCTCTTGAAAGCCTCCATCAATGGGCTCCCCGGCCCTCTGGCTTCCAGCTGTGTTTGGCCAGAGGAGGTTCCAGCGTGGCTGGAGAGGACGAGAGGGAGGACAGTAGAATGGGAAGTATTTACTCCCTTGGCTCCCCTGCCAGGCCACAGGCCTCCAATCACCGGGCTGCTCCATAAGACCACAGCGTCTGGGGTCTTCCCTATCCTGTCGGTTTGGTTTCTCGGGCTCCCATAACCATTCCCTCCTGTTGCCTTTTCTAGGTTCCTCTTTCTAGTCTTAGGGTGCTTCAGCATCATTGGATGACTTTCTTTCATCCTGCTAACACTTCTGAAGTAGTCATTAGATTCATTTTCAACTCAACTCTTGTGGATATGCAATCTGTCTCCTGTTCAGACACTGTCTGATCGGGTGTGAGGAAGGCCTGGTTGGTTAGTTTTGCCTCACCTAGGTGCAGGCTTTACTTGTAGCTCTCTGATTGGTCACTGGTGTCTCCTGCAGTCCCCGAGCTCTTCACACTCAGAGGAGAGCCCCAAATAGAATGAAGTGAATAGCTTCTGTTCCCCAATCAGAAGTCTCAACCTGGTTCAACAGCTGTCACCTTTGCCGAGTCCCTCAATTCCAGATTTTACTTGCCCACCTGGCCCCAAAGTAGTCACCTGCTCCTCCCCAACTCTGCTGGCTTTCCAGACTCTGGACTCTGTCTTCCCACCTGGTTCTGCAGGGCTCACCCCTCTTTCTATTCTGATTCCTGGCCTTAACCCTTCACCAGCCTGGTGCCACAAGATCTGCCCTGCCCTCACCAGCATGGCCTGTCCCGCCTGGTAGTCAGCAGAGTGGGATTTGAGAAGAGAAGTATCATCCCTGAAAAGTGAGCAGCTTGCACTATGTTACTGTCTATTTTGAGGACTTATTTAACAAAGTCAAAAGGGAGAATTATCTGGTAGTCCTTAAAAAGTAATGTAACTACTAAAGAAAATTAAGAAAATTTGCTCACCGTGATTACTGTGTTGGGAAATGGGAGGGACTAAATTGTGATAAAATGAGCTATGGCAGAAAGTAAAGTTGAGTTTTACTAAATCAACGTGCAAGATTGGCTTGGGCTTACTAACCCTTATGCTCTGTTAAAAATAATGGTGCACAGGTCTAGCCAGAATGCCAAGAGCTGAGGCCTGAACACGAGTCTATACCACGGCACATTAGCCTCGTTTATAGCTCCTCCTTCGTCTGGCAACTTCCCACGTCGCAGGCACGGCTCCAGCAGGGCAGAGGCACAGGAGGCACCCCGATGGCAAAGCACAACACCGGCACCTGCCAACCCCGGTGGGTGCTGAGGGGAAGTCGAACCTCAAGAACCCAGAGTGGGCCACACAGTCCGGCACTCGCCCCCTTACAGACTACCCAGCCAGCCTTGGAGGCTCAGAGTTGGACTTCATGAATGGAGATGGAGGTGGCCCATATAAAAGTAAACTAAGGTGAAGGCAGAGCTATAACTATTACCCCAAATGCATGCAATGTGGTGCTATACGCTCTGCTAGAGGTGGCTCCACCTAATTCATCTGTCAACAGTCAATTTAGTGCATTTAAAAGCAGTGGTTCTCAAAGTGTGGTCCCCCAGACCAACAACACAAGCATCTTTGGAAGCTTGTTAAAATCCAAATCCTCAGGCCCCACCGAAGATCTACTAATCAGAAACTGGGGTTTGGGGCAGAATCTGCATTGTAACAAGACTTCCAAGTGATTCTCATGCACACTAAAGATTTAGTTTCAAAACAGTTCTACCCCTCCTCCAAATAAAAATCTCATAAATCATTTACCACAAGGTCAGAAAAATATCTATTGATTTTCCCTTTACATACAGTTAATTCTGGGAGGCCACGGGATGGATAATACAGAAGTAATTAGTCATTGGCTTACATACACCCTTTTGCGAGAGATTCACCATCCTCATCAGGCTCTGCTCCACGGATATTCCCTGAACCCCTAGAGCCTGGCATAAATGCTGGCTAAATGCATAAATCCACATGACGAATGGAGGAGAAGGGGGAACTGGCGACGCTGCCTATCAGCACAAAATCATTTTGAAACTGACAATCTTCTGTGCCCGATCCACAAAACAGTTAATAGACACGGCTGCCAGCTGACTGACTGTATGTGTTAATAAAGACTTTTCTACAACTGGCTGCCTGGTCTCGGACGCCTCCCTGGCTGCAACAGCCGGTATAAGAAAAGACTTGTAAGAAACCCTGGATCTTCCCAGAGAGAGGTTCAACCATCTCCTCTGAGGATTTCTGAACAAGAATCACAAAACTGGAAAAACATGAGGAGTGAGTATTCTGCAGGATTCTCCTGTTGGAGTACTATTTTTAAAAAGGCAAACAAGAGGGGGACAAATTGCTAGGAAGTTGCATTTTTACAGCAATTGGGAGACAAATCTAACTTCTTACCAGAAATGGAAACCCACACAATACCATTGTACTGCATATGAATTATTAATGTGGGGTTTTTTTGTAAATTAGGTATTCAGGAAGGTTCCTGTTGACATCATATTTGACATCATAATGCTTCATCATTCTAAAAGCTTAACGAGATGAATTATTGCCAGAAAAGAGAGAAAGAGAGATCAAGTACACATTTTTGTACTCTGGGGAATGCCGGAGACCAAGTAAATAATGAGGATATGGCTTATAATTGATGTACATAGAGGAAATTTAAAAAAAAACCACTATTATAACCCACCGCTGTAAAGAGGACCAAATAGCAAAGACTTTACTTTTCCATTCACAATTTTAGGAAAGGGGGGCAGTGGAGGTCATGACCAGCAACTGTTTTAGACTCTTAAGTATAAGACTTCTTATTCTAAAGAGAAATAAAAGCAAAATTTTAATAAAATTACCTTAACCACAAAAGAGTATGGAACATGTGAAGATTGAAAAATAAATAACACTGAATCCCAACACTAAATCCCAACACTAAAAGGATACTATTAAATATATTACAGCAATTCTGCAATAATCATTCTGTAGGATTTGTATAAATAATAATTTTGGTCTCGTATTTAACTTCAAATCTATAGTTTCTGTGATCTACACATGCAAATTAGTGCTGAATCACTAA
This sequence comes from Miniopterus natalensis, assembly GCF_054644295.1. Taxonomy (NCBI): domain Eukaryota; kingdom Metazoa; phylum Chordata; class Mammalia; order Chiroptera; family Miniopteridae; genus Miniopterus; species Miniopterus natalensis. Next base: position 39,126,902 of record NC_142083.1, on the reverse strand, counting down.
ACCAACAGTTTCATTCCCAACATTCCTAGTAATAGCTTGGAATGAATTAAGCTCTTATTTAGAAATCTTGTTGATAAAGCAAAGTGAGTTAAATTCCAATCCAGGTCAAGCCTTTTAGCACTTCAGCCAAGTAGCAATGATGTTTATACAAGTTTATACTAGCTGCTAATAATTGGGACTCACTTTCCCTCCAGTTTTTACTCCAGTTGGTCTCTAAGTAGCCTCTTGAGGGAAATATTAAAACATAGGGAATGAATTCATTCATTATTCTTCCTTTCATTGAACAAACATGGGGTAGCTAGAGTTGCCAAGTACTAAATTGGGAACCCTGCTACTCTGGAAGGCAAAATACACAATTTCTCTGCAGCAACCAAAAAAAGTTTCAAAGTTCATAATTTGTCACCATTCTGAACTACGGCCTCATGTCTTCCAATTTCCTTTTTAACAAGAAGATGTCTTTATAGGTAACATCCCAGTTTAATTATTTCACCAAAAATAAAATTTTATTCCCCTGAAATTTCTCCTAATGCCAACTTTATACGAACCAGTGTGTTAACCATCACCACCAACAAACCCCCACAAAACTTTACAAAAGAAAAACACAGTGTTCTGCACATGCCTCTATGACAAATGCTCAATGGGTAGGCTGTATGTCATGCATCCAGGTCTCTAGTCTTTGGAAATTCTATCATCACATGGTTAACATTCAAAAACTAGAAGAGAAAGCTTATATCTGGCCTATAGTAGCTGCTCAACAAATGGTGTTTTTTATTATAATGATTATACTATCATATCACATATATAATTATTACCAGAGAAGCCCTACAACCATAAATAAGCATCAGTTAAGCTTCATGTTACAAAATCAGATGCTGCTAAAATAAGTTCACAAAAAGAAGCTTTTGGTCTTCCAGACTGAAGCCAGCACAAGCCCACCCTCTCTTCACCCCCCCACTGGGAGCTGACTGTCCAGTGGAGACTAGAAGGCTCCTCACAGTAGACCAAGTGTTGAAACTGTTCAAGCATTAAATGTACCATTGTGTGTAATCAACGGAACGGCTCCTGGTAATCCACCGGCCACGGAAAAGCTGTGATTCTACCCAACATTAAGAGTCACGGAGATGCATTTTCCCTCCGCACAATAGGACTGCCACAGTCATCCTGTCCGCTACATGGATAGAAGGCCCAGCGGCCAGATTTACACAATGAAAACCCTCTTGGATTTAACTTAGTATTTTGGGAACATACGGAAGGGCACTATTAAAATAATCATTTTTCTTCTGCCACTCACTAATATCTAGTGACTGCGTTAATCATTAAACAATGTTCGGCCCCTCCTCACAGGTCCACCCTCCTGAAAGGCGAGATGTCCGCGCGGAGCGTTCATCTTCAGACAGCGGCACTGCCCTGGAGACCAAGTCCCCGCGCCCGGCCCCGCGGACCCCCCAAGTCAAGCAGGTTCTCTCGGTGAGGTCCAGGACGCGGCCAGCCCAATCGAGGGACAAACAACAGGTTCCACTCCGCTTCTCTCCCTGCGGCTCCCGCATAACACAGACCCCCTCTTTCAGTCACAGATCCCCAGGGCCTGCGCCTACGGCCCGTGCAGCTGGGCCGGTTTCCTCCGAGTCCGAGGCACCGGGTGTCCTCGCACCGGTCCGCCCCACGCAGGCACAGGCCCCAGGCCCGACGCGGGGACACGCGCCCCTGTCCGGCACTAGCGGGGTCCGGCTCCGCCCTGGAGGAGCCCGCCAGCCCCGCTCCGCGCGGCGCCCCCGAGCCGGCTGCCCGGACCCCCGCAGGGCTCTTTTCTGCCCAGGTTTCCGGGGCCCTCGGCACCCGCACGGATGGAAAGTAAACTCCTCCTCAGTGACAGCCCGGCCCCGCCAGGCCGCCGCGCCCCGCAGCGCCGAGCCCGCTCACCTTGCCGCTGGAGTAGCTGGTCTGCGTCTCGGCCTCCGCGCTGCCGCAGCAGTGGCGCCGCCGGCCCCCGCAGGTGGTCGCCGCCCGGGCCGCGGAGCCCGCGCTGCCGCCGCTGCCCCGCTCGGCGCGGACCCTGCGGACCCGGGCGGCGGGGGGCCCGGGCGGCCGGCCCCGGGGCGCGGCGTCGGCGGCGTCGGTCTGGACCAGGAGGCCGGGCGGGGGCTCCGCGGGGCCCTGCGACGCGCCGGCGGGGTGGTGGGGCGAGTTGGACTCGTCCGAGTCCCGACAGTAGATCACGCCGCTCTGCGAAACGTGGATGCTGGGGGCGCAGCCCATCCCTTGGCCGGGCTCCCCCGCGCGCCCGTCCGCGCCCCGGGTGCCGTGACCCAGCGCGCCCGCGGCCACCTGCAGTGAGGGGGCGGGCGCTTCGGCGGCGGCGCGGGGACTGCGCACCCCCCGGCCTGTCTGGAAGCCGCTCCGTCGGGCTCGCCACGGCGCCTCCCGCTGAGCCTCCGGGGGCCGCCCGCGTCACCCCAACTTTCCCTTCTGGGCCATCTTCCTCCCCGAGCCGCGGAGCGCGCACACACAGCGCCCCGCGCGCACCGGCGGCCGCCACCCTCCCCGCCGCGGCGCCCCAAACGCGCTCCCCGCGCCTCCGCCTGCCCCTCCTCCCGCGGCTCGGCTCCTCGGCCCGCGCCGCCGCCCAGCTCCGCCGCCCCGCTCCCGCGCCCGTGCCCGCAGGGCCAGGGCGCCCGCCCGCGCGCCTTTCCCCACTTTCAGCCCGCGCGCGCTCCTCCCTCCTCAGGGGCCCCCGCTCCGCGGCCGCTCGGCCCCTGCGCCCCAGCCCCGCCCGCCGCCCCGGCTCCCGGCTCCCGGCTCCCGGGGTGGGGCGGGCCTGCCGCTCGCCGGGCCGCGGGGCTCCAGCGCGCGCCGGCACCGCGCCCTCCCCTCCTCCCCGCCGTCCCGAGGCCCGTCCCCTCCGCCCGTCCCGGGCGCCCCGGCCCCGCCCTCTCCCCTCGGGGCACACGCCCGGGGCCCTGAAGGGCGGCGCGGAGCGGGGAGCCCGCCGAGCCTCTCACCAGCACCTTTTACACGCCCCTGCGCACGTCAGGACCATCCCGAAATCCCGGGGACCCTGCGGCCCGGTCGCCCCCGCCCCCAGGACGCCGGGAAGTTCAGGGAGGACCCCACGCTTCCCCGCCCCGGGGCCTCCGCTCCGAAGGCCGAGTTGGACGGCGACCCCTGAAGTCGGTCTCACGGCCCCTCGGCCCTGGAGGTTCGCGCGGGGACGGGGACCCTGCAGAGGAAGGGACACTTGAACACGCGGCTGCCCTGGCCCTCGGCGAGGTGCTCGGGGGCTCCGCCTCGCTCCTGGGCGCCCCTGAAGCCGCGCCCGGCCTCTGCCCCACCCAGCCCCGCGGCCGGCCGCTCCCCTGGCCGGGCGGGACAGTCCCAGCTGCCCTTTGCGCCCCGGGAAGCACGCGCCGGAGGCCGCTCCGGGAAGAGCGTCGGAGGGGCCGCTGCCGCCCCGCCGCGCTCGGCGACCGCCCGGCCCGCGCGGGGAGATGGCCCGGGAAGGACGCCAGCGCGCCGGCCCAGGGGGCGCGGGCGAGCGGGCCCCGCCAGGGGACAGGGGACCGGGGACGTCCAGCGGAACGGAGTCCTGCGGTTCTCACCGTCCTAGGGGGGCCAGGTGTCGCCCCAAACCCCAGCTCAGACACCCAGAGGAGAGAGCACTCGTCTAACCAAATTCTACCCGCGTTTGTCTTCTCAGTTTAACATTCCGACTTTTATCTTGGGATCAACATCTGGAAGGAAAGGAAGTCGGGGGAAGTCGGGAGGGGATGGGGGCAGAGAGGGAGGAGCGATTGGGGGGCAGAAACAGCTGGAAGCCTAAGGCTGCCTGCGGGGAGGCACCTGAAGCCGGGCCGGGCGTCAGCCGCCCGAGGTGGGGCTAGGGGACCGGCCGTTGCTGCCCCACACGGGTCAGTGGTCACCTGCAGGCCGTCTCAGCGGCCTGGGGCAAGGTGGCTCTTCAGCGGAGGCAGCCCCGACGGCACGGCCGAGCGAGGGCTCTCTGCGGGCAGCGCTCCGCCAGCTGCAGAGAAGCCCCCTCTCCGGGCGTCCCGGCCTCCACCCGCTCCCTTCCAGGCCGCCCCGTCCATGCTTCCCGGGCCCTATCCATGCCCCTAAGAACCCCACATTCAGTGGTCAGGCCGAGACACAGGGGCAGTCATTCATTTGAAACAGGCCTGAACCTGATGGCTGCCGTCTGCTCTACTTCCAAGGGACCATTCAGAATCTGGGCAAACATCATCAAGTTAAATTACAAAATCACTAGTCTCCACACCAATCCCTGATGTCATGTGAAGTCAGAAACGAATCCTCCCTAAAGCGTATCTAGGATTCTCCTATAGATACCCATTTCAGCCACTATCCTTCATGGAGCCTACCAATGGCAGCCTTTTTTAAATTAACAGCCATGTTAATTTTCAGGCCACATGCCTACTTTTTCAGGGGTTTCTCTAGGAATACAGTTATTATAATGAAACTACCCAGAGAAGAGAACAGGGCCAGTCACTCACTGAGGCTTTTGGAGGCAAGAAGACTTTGATAAAACAGAAATTACAACCTGTCTTCTGGTGGAAAACATTAGGGGCTCAATCCCCAAGAAACAAGTCACCCAGAAACAAATTTAGGTTGAACTTTCTACATTTAAAAAAAAAAAAAAAAAAAAAAAGACAAAGCCTTGAGAGTAGATAACCTCAAGATCAATAGTGGATAGCACTGAGCTGCTTAAGTATGTGAATTGGACATTTCATGTTGGGACCAGTGCCTTTCGCTGAATGCAACTCCTCTGCAGGGCTCGAAGATAGAATGAGGGAAATGCACCAGGTATATGTTTTTCCTCCCTCTCCCTGAGGAGCCAATAGTTTCAATACTTTCCTCAGACACAGCTTCTGCTGCCAATTCTGGCTGAGTGAAAGGGAAAAAATAATGCAGCCCTATAATCTGCACCAAGTGTTTGCAGTGGGAACGTGCACCTGCCCGTTGCTGGCACAGATCTAGCCACTGGGACACGTACGAGTGTGCAAATGGAGGAGAGATGGTCACTGGGACACGTATGAGTGTGCAAATGGAGGAGAGATGGTCACTGGGACACGTACGAGTGTGCAAATGGAGGAGAGATGGTCACTGGGACACGTACGAGTGTGCAAATGGAGGAGAGATGGTCACTGGGACACGTATGAGTGTGCAAATGGAGGAGAGATGGTCACTGGGACGCGTACGAGTGTGCAAATGGAGGAGAGATGGTTTTGCTGAAATCAGTCTCCAGCTTAGCTCTGAGGCCTAAGCGCTTGCTCGTGTCATTGATTTCTGGACCAAACCCCACATCACAATTTCAGTGCATCCCAGGATAACAGCAGTCTCCAAGCTCAGACACTGCAGATAAAATTTAGGCTCGAGTTACCCAAAAAGGCCAGGAAAACAAACATTATTAAAAAATTGAATTAAGTGAAAAAATTTAGTTACAGTCAGTGTCCAAGAAACAAATCAAAAGAAGGCGAACTAAATCAGAAATTTCTTCAAAAACTAAACCTCAAATATGTCCAGGGTCAGCTGAATAGCTTGTGGATTTTATACTAATATCAAATAAGAGCTTATTTCAGAATCGTGACCCAGAGGCACTGCAAGATTCTGAACAGTTAAGGTCCCTCCCATTCTAAGATGGCATGACTCTCCCAGAATTCCTTTAAAAAGGCAGAGAATGTGATTAATAAGTTCTGAATGATTCATAACCATAAAGGTTAAAACAACAGTGGCTTTCTGGTTAATCTTCAGATAACCAAACATTTAACCAACCAATCAACCTTCCAGAGCTTCTGGATTCAAACTACATTCCTAATAGTGGAAGTTACTGGAAATGTAACCACCTGATAAGTGATGTGATACAGTTTATTAGGTAGCCAGGTAGGGTGGACGGCTGTGGAAGGCTCATTGAACTCAGAGGGAGAACCTAGTGCTGCCTCTTCTAGCTGTATGAGCCCAGACAAGTCACTGACCCTCTGTACTTCCATTTCCCTGGTAATCTCCAAAGTCTTTAAATCACCAACAGTTGGGGAATTTTTTTCTTTTATTAAATTACTGTAAATTTAGAATCGTGGAATTTTTGAACTGAAAGAGTAGTCCTGAACCTAACGGCACATCAAAATCACCCTGAAGCCCTGGCTGCTTTGGCTCAGTGGTGAGAGCATCAGCCCGTGGACCCAAGGGTCTCAGGTTCGATTCCTGGTCAAGGGCACGTACCTCGGTGGCAGGCTGGATCCCCAGCTCCGGTTGGGGGGTGTGGGAAGGCAGCCAATCGACGCGTCTCTCTCACACCAATGTTTCTCTCTCTCCCCATCCTCTCCCTTCTACTCTCTCTTAATATATATATCTCTATCTCCTCGGGTGAGGGTTAAAAAAAAAATCACCCTGAAGAATTTGTGTGGAATACGACAGTTCCCTGGTCCCATCCCAGAGACTTGAATGCAAAGGTCAAGGACAGACCCCGCATCTACCTTTTCAAAGAAGGTGAGTCCAGAGCAGCCCGTCTACAGCTTCCTTTGGGGACCAGCCTAAGAGTCGAAGTCCCTACAAGAGCTTACAAAACCCTACCTGATGCGGCCCCTGCCCAACCTTCCTGAGCCTGCTTCTCTCTCCCTCATCTCTCTTGCTCCAGCCACTCACTGACCTCCTTGCTGGCTCTGAATGGCTAGCTTCCTCACTTCCCTTAAGTCTCTACTCAATAGCTCCTGTTTAAAATGTCAGCCCACATCCCCCTGTTGTCCCCCAGCCACTCCTGATTCCCTTCAGTCTGGCCTAGTTTTCCTTTTTCCATAGCACTTACACCCTTCAAACTTATTGCATAATTAGTTCACTTATTTTTATGTTTATTATCTATCTTCTCCCGTTAGAATATAGGCTCTATAAGGGCAGGGATTTTTTGTGTTTTTTAAATTGACTGATGGATCCCAAATTCCTAGAACAGTGCCTGGCACATAGTATTTGTGAATAAATGAAATAAATTTTTCCCCATTTCTTCCTCTTTTTGGCCTTTCTCTTCCTTAACTGTAGTAACTCAAAATTGAAAGGGTTTGGGGTTTTTTCCTTTTATTGTGTAGAGTTTTATGTTTTTAGTTTTTAAAGTTAGTGAATGCCTTTGACCCAATAATCTTCCCTTACATCAGAAGAATTCAACAAAATAAAATAATTTATGCAAAGATGTTTATAGCAATGCTATTTACAATAATGAAACTAGGGATAACCAAACATCAGACACTTAGGGAATGGCTAAACAAGCCACACTAACACTTCAGAATACCATTATTTAAATGTGTACACGTGAAATAATGTTAGTACATGTAGACTGCTTATAGCTCTGGCAGATACGTACCTGTTGAAGTCTGTAAGTGAGCGTAGAGTGACAGAGATAAGGCAGTGAGCCCAGCAGTGAATGCAAGGCTGATGTAAATGAATAAGCATGTTTCCTAATCGCGCCTCAAAAAACTTTTCACTAAACATATTTTCTTTTATGGATGGACTTCCACTGATTTTGTTTCCTTCAGACAGAAGATGAAAGATGAAAAAAATTAAAGATGGGAAAAATCAGAGATAGATAGAGACAGAGAAACTAGATGCATACACATTTACAAAGGAAATACTTACAGAACCAGACACACAGCGACATAAGGCACAGGGGCAAAATAAAGGGAGAAACAAAGACACGGAGCCACTGCCATGGTGAAACATTCCTACGAAGGGTGGTTACAGATACAGCTCTTTGACGAGAGTCAATATGAGTTATATTTTTTACTCTAGTTGTGCCACTTCTTGGACCCTTTGCCACAGACCAAATGACATTTAGGAGAGTATTTGGCCCAGAGGGCACTTTTCCCATGCCAGCTGCAGAATATGCAAACAGAGAAGGTGGAAGCAGAGATGCAGCCAACATCCAACGTCCTGCAGTCAACATCATCACACGCGGGATCCACTGAGCACTGGGCCCTGAGCCCCTGTACAAAAGTCATCTGTTCTTCCCATTAACAAAAACACCACGGGGGGGAGTAATCTACCCCCCGAGGAACTCCAGAATATTCTCGCTGCTTGTCTCAGAATCCTCCTGAACCCAAACAGTCAGGCTGTGGAGATAGAACATTCCCAAAGATCTTTTATATCCATTCCACAGGAGTATCAGGCATAAAAGAATATACAAATAAAACACAAGGCACAGTCCTGCTCTAAAGGTGCTTATAAAGCACTCAGAGAGAAGAGACTCACAAGAAATGAGGGGGTAAATGCCTGAGGGTCGAGGCATAAGAGCAAAAGTGAGTGGACTGTCAACTCTTTAGAGTAATAATGACAACTTGGGAAGGCTTGCTGGGGGGAGGGGGGGGGGACACGTCAGCTGGACCTGACCAGGAGGACTTTTCAAGCCAGGGAAACAGCATGAGCAAAGGCACAGGGACCTAGAAGACAGTGAGCCGGTAAAATAACTAGACAGTGCCTCCCGAGGCACGGATGGTAGGATTAAAAGAGGAAGAAAGAAGACAGAAGATGGAAGACCCTGAAACTTCTACAGGTAGTGGAAGTCACTGCAGGTTCTACTGCCCTCAAGAAAACTTCCCATGTGAAAAATCTAGATTTAGAAAACAAACCGAGCCCTGGCCGTTGTGGCTCAGTTGGATGGGCGTCGTCCTGTGCACCGAAGAGCTGCCGGTTCGACTCCTGGTCAGGGCACATGCCTGGTTGAGGGCGCAATCCCCGGTGCCAGGACGTGCAGGAGGCACCGATCGATGTTCCCCTCACATAGATGGTTGTCTCTCTCCCACTCCCTTCCTCTCTCTCTAAAAATCAATAAAAAATCTTAGAGAGAGAGGGAGGGAGGGAGGAGGGAGGAAGGACAAACAAATCCATTGTCTGGCAAAATAAATTTGTGTTTGTCAAATGATTGAACATTTGCTTTAAAAAAAGAACAGTGGCCTAAGTGGCTGCATAAATACTCTTGTCTATGAGTAAGTACCTTTAGGTTTTGGGTAGTCTAAGTCAGGGTGCAAATGATTAATTCATACCACTTTTGACTTAAGATATACAATATATAAAGCAAAGCACATCCATTTCTGAATTAGTATGACATTTCCTAAATGCCTCATGGATAATAATAAAAAGGTTCAGGTTTCTGAGCAGGCCCTCCTCTGCCTGCATGAACACTTTACTAGGCATACCATCTGCTCCAAAAGATTTCATTGCACTACATGATGCCAAAGTGATCCACTCATTCATTTGTTCAGCAAATATTTCTGAGCGGTAACCACATACCTAATGCTAACTAGGCACTGAGGAACAGAGCACAAACAGTCTCTTCAATCTATGGAGTTCAGAATATTATTGGGGGCAGGGGAGAACAAACAAACAATAAAATTCTGTGGCAGTGAGGAGGGTTATACAGGATTCTAAAATGTTGATGTGATATAAAGAGACTTGGGTAGGGTTATAGACATTTTCTCAGGAGATGAAAGTTAAAATTCTCAGAAAACCTTATCAAAGGAATATCATTCTCTCTCTTCCATCTGCCCACCCACCCACCCAATTAGAGCATTGTTTGAGTTCCCGCCACTGTGCCAGGCACTGTGAGGACACAGAAAAGTAAAATCTTCAGTACTGGCTCTCAGACAGTTCCACTGGGGACACAGACATACACACATGGAGGTGTGTTAACACTTACTTTGAAAATATAATCCAAGCCCAGAGAGAAAGATCGCTGTGGGTGGAGATGGAAGCGATGTGGGAGATGTTACTGAGGAGAGGGAGTGTGGCACTTGGGAAAAAGGGGAGGATTGAATAAGTAGAAAAGAGGCTATTCCAGAGAGACTAATGGGAGTGAAGGCTCGAGTTGGGAACATACACTGGATGCTTGAAGGCAATGAAGTAGATTATTCAAAAGGCGTGGGGGTTGGGGAAGAAAACAGCGTTATTTGGGCTGACAAGGCAGGCTGTGACCAGGGAACCAACCAAACGCAGGGCGATGGAGTGTGGTGAAATTCTAGTCATTGGGAATGACTGACGATTTTGAATAAGACTGTATGTTACAAGTGCTCTTTTACTGAGATAAATCCGGTTGCATATTCAAGGGAGTGAGGAATGAGGATCAGTAAAAAGCTATAATAATCCAGAATAGGATAATAAGGACTGTTACGGGCTGAATTGTGTCCTCCCCATAAATTCATATGTTGAAGCCCTAACCCCGAAGGTGACTGTTTTTGGAAACAGGACCTTTAAGGAGGTAATTAAGGTTAAATGAGGTCATAAGGGTAAGGCCCTGATCCAAGAGGACTGGTGTCCTTACAAGAAGAGGAGGAGACACCAGAGCTCTCTGTCTCCCTCTCTCTAGGAGCACCCAAGAGACAAGGCCACAGGACCAACACTGCGAGAGGGGCCCCATGTCAGCTTCCAGATCCCAGTGTGGCTAAGGAAACTGTCTATTTGCCAAGACTTCTTTGGGTTTCTCTACAGTCAGGTCTACACAGGAGTATGAGTTTCTTGCATCAAATCCAGATTGCTAAATTCAGTCTTTTGGTACTTCTGTTTCAAGGACAGCTTTTAAGCCTTGGGCTTTTACTTCTTAACTAGCTAAAGGAGCCTCCAGGCTGCAGCTAAGCCCAAGGGCAATGCATTTGCACCTTCTGTGGTTCTGATGTCTTAACCCTCTGCCTTTGGCTACTGAAGCTGTGAAAGGAGGTGTTCTAGAAAGCTGCTAGAAGGCTTCTAGAAGGTGTTCTAGAAGGTTTCTCCTTCTCAGAGTTTGACATTTGCTCAGCAGCGTGGCACTTCCCATGCTACATCATGAAACATCTCCAAGGTAACAGTAGCTGGGGGCATGACTGATCGCTTCTTCATACCTCATATGATGTGGTTTGTAATAAATTAAGTTAGATATAGGAGTCTTTCCAGGGAGCTCCACACCAGCAGCTGTCAAACTTTAGCATACATCAGAATTGCCTAAAACACAGATTTCAGGACCTGAGAGTTTGCATTTCTAACTAGTTCCCAAAAGATGCTGATGCTACTTACTGATCTTAAGTTGCACTTTGAAAACCACTGTTATATATAAAGTAAGATATTGCAAAACAAAAACAATGACCCAAAAACAAAACCTTTAAAGTTCAAAAAAAGTCAATCAATGTGCAAAAAAATGAAGTTGGACTCTTTTTTCACACGCCATATATAAAAACCAAAAAATGGGTCAAAGACTTAAATTTAAAAGCTAAAGTTATAAAATTCTTAAAAGAAAATCTTCATGACCTTAGATTTGGCAGTGGTTTCTTAAATGTGACACCAAAAGCACAAACAACAAAAGAAAAATAGATAAATTGGTCTTCATCAAAATTAAAAACTTTTATACATCAAGTGACACTAACAAGAAGAAAAGACAACCCACAGGATGGAAGAAAATACTTTAAAATCATATATCTGATACGGACTATCTAGATTATATAATAAACTCTTACAATTCAATTACAAAAAGACAAACAACCAAATGTAAAATGAGGCAAAGAACTTGAATAGATTTTTCTCCAAAGAAGATAAACAACTGATCAACAAGCATATTGGGGAAATGCGATGGTCACTTCACACCCACTAGGATAACTATAACTTGTAAAGAATAACAAGTGTTAGCAATGATTTGGGGAAACTGGAACCCTTATACACTGTTGCTGGTGGGAATGGAAAATGGTGAAACTGCTGTGAAAAACAGTTTGACGTCCCTCAGAAAGTTAACCAGAGAGTTACCACACGACCCAGCAATTCTACTCCTAGGTATATACCCAAAAGAATTGATAAAGGACGTTCAAAAACTTTTACATGAATGTTCAAAGCAGCAGTATTCACAAGAGCCAAAAGGTGGAGACAACCTAAACGGTCATTAGCAGGTGAATGACTAAACAAAATGTGAAATGTGGTATATCCACATGATTGAATATCATTCAGCCATGAGAAAAGCATTGATACACAGTACAATGTAGATGAACCTTGAAAACATGCTAAGTGAAACAAGCCAAACACAAATGGCACACAATGGTTCTATTATAATAATATCCAGAAGAGGCAGATCGAGACAGAAAGCAGATTAGTGTTGCCAGGGGCCCAGGGAAGGGGTGAAGGGGGCAGGACTGCCTAATGGGCATGCGACTTCCTTTTCAAGTGATAAAAATGTTGGAACTAGATAGTGGTGGTTGCACAACATTGTAAACATACTTAATACTACCACATTGTATACTTTAAAATGGTTATAATGGTGAATTTAATATTATGTGCATTTACCACAATAAAAAAATCGATCAGTAGAGTTCACCATTTTAACAGAATAAGGGGGAAAATGCCATCAGCTCTACAGATGTAGGAAAAACATTTGACAAATTTGCTACCTGTTCATTACAAGAACTCTCCATCAGTTGTAGAAAAGGAACGTCTTCAATGAGATAAAAAGCATCATGAAAAACCTACAGCAAGTATCAGACTTAAAAGTGAAGGACTGAATGCTTTTCCCCAAGATCAGGAACAAGGCACAGATGTGCACTATCACCATGACTGTATTGGAGGCCCTGGCCAGTAAAATAAAGAAAAAAACATACTCAGATTAAAAAGGAAGAACTTTGTTTATTCACAGAAAACATTACTGTGCACGCAGAAAATCCTAAAGACTACAAAAACAGCTGCTAGAATAGGTGAATTTAGCAAAACCACAAGATACAGGTCAATAAGCAAAAATTAATCATATACTCTATACTAACAAGGAACAATTGAAAATTGAAATTTAAAATACTATTTACAATGATATTAAAAAGCATAAAAATTTTCTCTAGATATTCACACTGAAAGTTACAACACACTACAAAAAGAAATTATGAATTCCTAATTAAATAGATGTAGATATATAATGTTCTTGTATTAGAAAACCCAATATTGCTGAGATGTCAACCTGCCTCAGTTGCTCTACAGACTCACTACAATTCCAACCAAAACCAAAGCAAGGCTTTATTTTTGTAGAAATTGGCAAAGTAATTCTAAAATTTGTGTAGAAATGCAAAGGATCTAAAATAGCCAAATGAGTTTTAGGGAAAAAAAGAACAAAATTGGAAAATAAACAATACTCAGTTTTTACATTTAATATAAAGCTATAGTAATCAAGACAGACTGGTACTGGCATAAGGATGGACAAATAAATCAATGGAACAGAACAGTGTCTATATATAAACTCATGCTTTTAGGATAAATTAATTTGCAATGAAAATGCCAAGATAATTCAATGGAGAAAGTATAATTTTTTTCAACAAATGGTGCTAGAATGACTGGATAGCCATATGCAAAAACAAAACAAACAACCCTCAACCCTTACCTTACACCATACACAAATCTTGAGTTGAAATTATCACAGAACTAAAGAAGCTAAAATTAAAAGATTTCTAGAAGTAAACACAGGAGACAACCTTTACAAACTTAAGGTATGCAAAGATTTCTTAGAAAGAGTGTAAAATTGTATGGACCATAAAAATGAAGATAAAATTGGAATTCATCAAAATTGGAAAAATCTGTTCTTTTAAAGATAACTTTAATAAAATAAAAAGGCAAGTCACTGACTGGAAAAAATATATATTTAAAGGCTGATATCAAGAATATATAAAATTTTCTTAAAATAATCAGAAGACAAATAACTCAATTAAAAACTGGACAAAACATTTGGAACACATTTCACAATATAAGACATTAAAATGATTAGTAAGCACATGAAAAAAATGCTCAGCATCATTAGTCATCAGTGAAATGCAAATAAAACCACAATGTGATATAATTATATATCCATTAAAATAGTTTAAATGCAAAAGACTGACAATACCAAGTGGTTACAAGGACGTGGAACAACTGGAACTCTCATACCTTAATAATGGGAATGTAAATTGGTACCATCACCTTTGGAAAACAGTCTGACAGTGTCTTATTAAACAATACTTACCAGACAACCATGAAATTTCACTTCTAGGCATTCACCTAAGAGAAATAAAAACATATGCCCAAAGGCTTGTCCATAGCAGCCTTTAAAATAATAGGCCCAAACTGGAAACAACACCAACGTTCATTACCAGGTGAATAAATAAACGAATTATGGCACATTCATAAAATGGAATGCTACTCAATGATAAAATGTGGCAAATTACTGATACACACAGCAACATGGATGAATCTCAGAATCATTACACAGGGTGAAAGAAGACAGCCACAAAAGGCTACATGTATGGTGTCACTGATATGAAACTCCAAAAAGATAAATCTAGTCTACCAGAATAAAAAAGATCAGTGGCTACTTGCGGTCTATGGTGGGGCTTGAGAATTGACTGGGAAGGGGCACAAGGGACAGGATGGCAGAACTGTTCTTTATCTAGATTGTGGTAGTGATTGCATGGACATATTATATGACAACTTTGACAAAACTCACCAAACTGTACACTTTAAAGGTATATATTTTATTGTACGTAAGTTATACCTTAGTAAGGTGATTTTTTTTAAAAACCACACAAAAAACTTGCATTTGCCTGATGTTATGGGCTGAAGTATGCCCCCCAAAATTAAAAGGTTGAAGTCTTAACCCCCAATATGATTCTATTTGGAGACAGAGCCTTCAGGGAGCTAATTAAGGTTAAATGAGGTTATGAGTATGGAGCACTAATGCAATAGGACTAGTGTCCTTATAAGAAGAGGAAGAGACACCTAGAGCTCTTCATTGATGCACAGAAAGAAGGCATGAAAAGAAGCCTCAAAGAAACCTTGATCTTGGACTTCTAGCCTTCAGAACCGCAAAAACATAAATATCTGTTGTTTAAATCACCCAGCCTGTGGTAATTTGTTATGGCAGCCTGAGCAGACCAATGCAGCTCAGCATCAAGCCCTAGAAAATAATAAACTCGTCATTCCTTACTAGTCATTATTCTTGGGCCTATTTTAATCTTTAGCCAACTGAAGTTCTAGAACATGTACTTAGAAACCTGCAGTGGTTTTAATTCTGTAGAAGGCCTTAGCAGTGGATCAGACAGCCAGTTCACACGTGAAGCCCACAGTGGTGACGGGAACACAAGTTTTAGACCTGTAAAAGCAGTCACTGAAACCGGACAGACACTTGGGCCAAGTGAAAGGAACATCGCAGGAGCACCTCCGTCACACCCCGGTTGTGCCCAAGATCAGTATGAGTGAAAGAACTGCTTTCTCTTAGCTTCTGGTGAGCCTCACTTGGCAGTGGCACCAAAACCATGGATCATGGGCTTCCCTCTCTTTCTCTATTATCCCACCTATCAGAGAAATTTCTACAGGTGAGAAGGCAGAGGGGAGAGGTGACCATCCTCAGCCCCCTGCACATTCCTCCACTGCTCACAGTTCTCACTGACCTCCAGGTCTTGCGTGGACAGACGAGGCCTGCAGATGGAGCACGTGCCCCTAAAGACAGGGCTTGGGAAAGAACAGGAAGGCCAGCTACACTCAGGCCAAGGCGGAGGCCATCAGGGTGCCTGAGTCACCCCATGGATAACTCAGTGGTTCCCGCCCTCCCTCCTCTGAGGGCCACACTTTCCACCCAGGCTTCCTCCCCAATGTGCTGATCACGACAGTGTGACAGGATAGCGATTCTCTCAGCCCTGGGCCCCCGTGCAGCGTGGAGCAGACCCAGAGCCGTGTTCACCAACTGCAGTGCCTCAGACAACACCGTCCTTGTCCTCTGGACGCTGTGATGCAAAGGTGCACTCTTCTTCCTCCAAGAAGCCCTCCCCTCTGCTCCTTTCACTGTCTCCTTCCACCTTCCCACTCATTTTCCTCTTGTTCAATCCCTGCAGCCACAGGAGCTGGGTGAGCTGTGGCCGTCCCGACAGAATTTATTCCCACGGCGTGAGTGCCAGCGTGTTGAGAACTCCAGTGCATGCCATGTTAAGGGATCTGAAATGCTCCCCGCTTAAAGGAAAAGTCTGCTCAGTAAAAGATGGATGGTGAAAATACTTCAGTGGCTACTGTGCCTAGGAAAATGCCAGTCTGGAATGAAACTGAGTTCCTCCTCCTCCAGACCTGAAAATATGCGTTGCAAAATGATGTTCTTCAGGCAGAAATGCTGTCCACTGGGCTGTTTGACAAAGATGCTCGTAGGAAACCCTCTGTCAGTATTATTTATCTCAGTCTTGTTAATGTTGCTCCATCATCAGCCAGGACAGGATCTAGAGCTCCTGAACCTTCTAAAGCCCTCTTAGGTTACTAAGAGAATCTTTTGTGCAGCTTTCAAAACAGAGAAATTTGGTGAAAGCTACCTGAGGAATTTGATTTTTCCTCTTTATATTCCATTTCATTGCAAGGAAGATGGTCTTGAATTTTCTTTAAAAAAACCCAAAAAACAACAAACTAAATGGAACTAGAAAACAGATCTTAAAAACATAGGGAAATCATTTGTTCCCTATTTTTAATCAGCGTTCTTAATCAGTCATGGCTAATTGAGTATACGACAAGGTAAAGAACTCATGCAGTGTTAATACATTTACTAAGTCACTTTCCCAGCCATGTCCCAAGCATTTTCTTAGTAATGCTCTTCCTAGATCTTACTCAGGAGTAATATGTACAGTGGAGGATATTGGCTGGCCATGTGTGCTAGATGATTGCTTTTTCATCCATTTGTATCTCAGTTTAATTTTCTCAGTTGTCTAGGGAACATTTTGAAAACTCGAAGATCAACTAGAGTAAGGGTCTAGAGTAAGGCAAGTAAGGCAGCGAGGCCACAAAACGTAAGGAGGTGCTCCCCCCTGATGCTGACCCTGCCCTTGAGGGCCTCCTTAAAGTTTGCACCCTAGACTCCTCACACCCCTAAGGAGGCATGCAATCTCTGGATCATAAAAGTGACCTACGTCACCAATCTGGAAGCTGGGGTCAGACAACACCTGGGTCAGAGGATGTGTACCTTGGCGTAGGCAGGAGTAAAGTAGACTGCTTGGGAGACAGGAGACCTAGCTTCCAGTCCCCGCTTCACAACTTTTGCCATATATTATCACATCTAAGACACCATTGATTATACAAAACACCACCACTAAGAAAAAAATGCTGCCCATTAAACTATGATATAATGGCCTAATGATAGTCCTATAAGATATAAGAACTGGTCCCACTAGCCTCTCACAGCCTTGAACTTTTTCATATATACTGAAGAATTAGGTCATTTCTCCTGTCTTCGGTTTAGTTCTTTGACACATGATAGGTAATCCTTTTGCACATATCTAAATAACAAAACATGAATCGAGCTTTATGTACTGGGTACCTTTTTTTAATTAAAAGCACTTGGCTGCTACTTTGCAAAAACACAAAACAAAACTGAAATTGCGTCATTCCTCCAATGACAAATATTTGCTTTATCAATATGGAATTCATGTACCCCATGGTCTATTTCCTTGACTCTGTGTAACAGTGTAAACAATATTTTGTTTCAAAGCCAAATTGCAGTGTAACTTTTTGAAGTCATCTTAATCAGCAATTAAACTCAACACATACTAGAAACAATACACCTACCTCGATTGAAATATCACATTTGTTGAAAATATTAAAAGCTAAAACTAAGTGGACACGTTCACAGGCAAGGACAAGTACATCACAACTACTGCCTGGCCAAGAACAATTGATAAGATGCTACCCCACCAGCAGTAGTGGTCACAGATTCACACCGGTAATCAAGTCACAAGACACATTTGGCTTTAATCTAGCACTTTACTCAGCTTTACAATAGGAAACAGGACAGGAAACAAAGTACGCATAGTATTTGCTGTCTCATAGGAAGGCTTAGCAACTACCCACAATGCAGAGTCTTTGCTTCCCTCCACCATATGGGGGATGCACAATTGCTGGGGCTGAGGTGTATGATTCACCTGTCCCAAGGAAGCCACTGCCTTGGCTTCCTACTGGCCTCTACATTGCTCCAGCCCTGCAAGCCCAAGGCCACATGACAACTCTGAGCTCTCCCAGTCTGTGTGCAATCTCAGGAATCTAGAGTTTCACAATAATCGAGACAGATAATCCACCCCAGGTATTGAGTAATTCACACTTATCTTAACTCCTATGTTTCCAAGGAAAAGATGCTGTGAGAAGGTAGGTCTGTGGTCGTCTTCCCAGGCAGGAGAATGGGAAAAGGTTCCAGGCCTAACTTTCAGGTGCTGTAGACTGTGAAACACACCCTGATTCCAGGGTCATTACAATGGGAAAGGGCACATCTCAGAAAAAACAGAAATGCTGTTTTTACAAATCATTTTAACTGTCAACTCTAGTTGCCTCAATTGAAGTGGATGATAATATTAAGGGGCTATTTAAGGAGATCGTCTCTTGTTTTTCTTTTCTGCTCTCAAATCTAATTGTGAACCTACGACTTTAATGTGTGCACTGTTAGAGTTTGAGCGGTCATGCAATGACGATCCTACAAGGCACACATGCCTCTCAGGCACACATTGGGAGCCCTGGCAGCTCAAGTAGCAGAGCCCCTGGGTTGTCTGTGCCCATGGGGCATGGTCTGGGGCAGTCACATTGGGCCTGAAGGAATCCATGAGTTCCTGAAGTTGTAAATATTAACAGCCACCATCTCTGACCTCCTAGAATATACCAAGTACTTTACCTACATTATCTCATTTAATTATGACAATAACTCTGAGAGGTGTTAGTCTCCCCATATTACAGACGAGGAAACATTGTTGGTATAGATGAAAAAATACTGTATGGAAATTAACCTCCAGGGTGATGTGGTCATAAATTCCTAACTGGGCAGGTCATGGTGGGTAATCATGCCCTAGACATATAACGTTTTAGTGAAAGGTTTATCTTTGCCCATTGTTTCTGTGCCTCTAGGTTAACACACCTTTGAAATAAACCATAACTACCCTCAAGAGAGCCCATAATCTTGGTAACTATCCTTAATCTAACCACCACCTTGCCTTCTCCCACCTCCATGTAATCTTCCTTACCTCCCTCCTTAACTTCAAATGCGTAAAAGAAGCTGCAAAACTGTCCTTCCCTGGAGTGTCTGAGATCTTGCTTCCCAGCATACATCATCAGTTTGGCTCAGATAAACTCTTATCAAAATTCTCTGCAGGTTTGGGTGGTCTTAAATTGACACTGGTAAATGGTGGAGGTGGGATCAAACCCAGGCAGTCTGCTTCAGAGTTCATGCTCTTAACCCCCAAGCTCACCAACTCTCATCTACAGTCACCCTGTCTCATTAGATTCAATGCCATTAATAAAAGGTTACCTGATGCAAGTAGTAACATTGGGCCCCTTTAAATAACAACCAGGGAACTCAGTCATTCAATAACCCCATTGAATAACACTTTTGTTAGTGTTATGTGGCTTCAGAAACAAATTGGCCTCCTCAAATAAAAACAGGGTGACTATACCTCAGTATGTGCCATCCGACAGAGACAATGTGTTATGGGCTGAACTGTGTCCCCCAAAATCATAGATTGAAGTCCTACCCCCTAGTACTTCAGAATGTGACTGTATTTGGAGACAGGGCCTTAAAACAGTTGATTAACATCAGCTGAGGTTATTAGGGTGGGTCCTATTTCAGTATGACAGGTGCCTGTAGAAGAAGAGATTAGGACACAGACACACAGAGGGAAGGCGATGTGAAGATAACAAAGGGTAGCAGAAGGCGCCACCCCAAAACATGCCTCTTTGAGCTGATCATTTTTTAAGAAACTGCACTGAAGAGAAGCTCTGAAAACAGAGTAGAAGTTACCATTTTGCAAGAAAAAGTTGCATTAGAAAGGGGGCCTGTACCAGGAAGAGAGCTATTACCAGAAATCACTCATCTGAGAGGCTTCTCTGCATGGCAGGGCAACCTCTGTTCACCAAACATTTGTTCACCTTCTGCCCGCTCGAAGCCCCAGATCCGACACCTTTCCTTAGCTCAGGATGGTAGGTACATAAGCCTCCATCGTCTGCCTGCCTTTTGAGTCTTGTATCTTTGTGGGGGCTCCGGTACGTAATTAAAAATGTTTTTCCCCTGCTAATCTGTCTTTTATTACAGGGGGATCTCAGCCAAGAACCTAGAAGAGTCGAGGGGAAATTATTTTTCCTCCCCTACGATGGCCACCCAAGGAGAGGCTCTGAGAAGAAAGCAACCCTGCCGGCAACTAGATCGTGGACTTCCAGCCTCCAGAACTGCGAGGAAATGAACGTCTGTTGTATGAGCCACCCACTCTGTGGTACTTCATCATGGCAGCCTTAGCAAACTCATACACAATGCTCAATTCACCGCACCGCTTCCTCTTTCTAGGCACAGGAAACATTTCCCAGTTTCCATGCATTGGAGTGAGGACCATGTAACTAGTTGTGCAAAGGACTGCAAATAAAAGAAGTATGCATCATTCCGGACTGAGGCATTGAAGAGGAGGTGTTCATTTCCACAGCCCCTCTCCTCCCTGCCATGGGACCATGGAAACTACATGACCAGCGATTTTCAACCAGTGTGCCACAAGAATTCTTAAAACATGCACTATTTAGTCAGCAGCACTGACCTCTTTTCCCTGAGATTGTCAAATTTTAAAAAGACAACAGCCAACACAATAGCCATTCCAGTGTGAATCAAAATTATACCTATTTTTTTTGTCAGATTGGCAAAAAAATTTTTTTTGGTGTGCTGCAGAATTTTAGTAATCGTTTATGAGCCATGAGATGAAAAGGTTGAAAATCGCTGCACTAGAAGTGCAGCTATGATATGGCAGAGTACTGCCAATCTAGCCCCCTACATGACTATGTGGAGCTGGGAATTCTGCTAACCTGCTTTGGATATATAATGTAAATGAGAAATAAACTTTTTTTTTTTAGGCAACTGAGGTTTCAGGGTTAATTTGTAACTGCAGCCTAGCCTAGCCCCATCTCACACATAAATTTATCTCAGAAAAGCCAGAGTACCAAAACCAAATATTTCAGAAGTTCATGTGCCATTAGGTGAAAGCGCGCTAATTTTCCATTTTTGTAGGTTAAAAATGGTCAAATAGACCGTCTGGGCATGGCTCAGCGGTTGAGCAACGACCAAGGATCCAGGAGATCTCGGTTCGATTCCTGGTCAGGGCACATGCCCGGGTTGTCGGCTCGATGCCCAGATGGGGACGTGCAGGAGGCAGCCGATCAATGATGACTCTCTCATCACTGATGTTTCAACTCTCTCTCCCTCTCCCTTCCTCTCTCTGAAATCAATAAAGATTTTTTTTTTCATGTCAAATAGCCCTGGGTGGTGTTGTTCAATGGTTAGAGCATCAGCCTGCACACGGAACTGTTTCAGGTTCGATCCCTGGCTCTGGTTGGTGTATGTGGGGGGGGAGGGGGAGGAGAGGAGAGAGATGATCAATGTGTCTCTCTCCTTCTCTCTCCCTCTCTCCCCCTCCTCCTCTCCCTCCCTCCCTTCCACTCTTTCTAAAAAATCAATGGAAAAAATATCCTCAAATGAGGATTAACTAAAAAAGGTCAAATATGGAAAATTTAATTTGTTCAACCTCTATTTGTACATATTCCCACAAAAGATATTGGCAACAAGTCATAGCATCCCTGATTTACAGTTGATGCGTCTGAGACCCATTCAGATTCATTGATTTACCAAAAACCCAAAAATATGTTAGTGGAAGAACTGGAGCACAAACCAGAAATTACATTTCTTTTTGTGAAGGCAAGTTGGCAGTATCTATTAAAAAGTTCATATCAAATAGTAACCACGCTCTCTTACATAGCAATTCCACCCTGAAGAATTGGTCTGCCGGGAATATCTGAACAGGTACACATAAATATATAAATAAGAAGATTCACTATGCTAGCACTGTACATGTGACTGTGAAAATTTAGAAATATCCCCAATGCTTGTCCAAAGGGAATTAGTTACCTAGGTTATATGGCTCATCCATCTGTACTCAAATCAAGTGTTAAAAAGAAAGAGGTCCACCTCTTTGCTCACGTGAAAAGATAACCAAGTCATATTGATAAGAGCAAGAAAGGATAGACTAGAAAAAGAAAAGAAAATCACCACTCATAAAAGACCTACTAACCTCCTTGCGCTGACCCTTAGGAGGCACCTTTTGCCCTCCCCTCCTCCTCTCTCTTGCATATTGCTTGGATCATTGTAAATAAACCCAAGTAGCTGGTCCAGCTGTGTAATCTCAGGCAAGAAGCTTCAGATCCCTCACCTGTAAAACTGAGAAAGATAATAGTACCTCCTTCAGAAGATGCTAGTGGGGTTACATGAGAATATGTACCAAAAGTGTGCAGGAAGATGCTTGGCACATAGGAAGTGCTTAATAGGTATTCACCATTATGGTAAAGATGATGATATTCATCTCTGGAACCTGAAAAAAACAAGGTTTCTTGTAGTGTATGTTGTATTTAAAAAATCTTTTAAAATAAATTATCCAGTAAGAAAACATAATAAATCATCGTGCTTATTTCCCTTACTGAAATTAAATAAAAAGCAGTGCTTACCCCAGTCAGCTCTAGCAATATTAGGCATGCCAATATGTAATGTAGATTCTAAAGAGAATTTTATTAGTTCATTAGCAAACTGATAAGCTGCTTTTCAGAGAAGTTAATATTAATGGAGTCATTCCCATGTAAATAAATTGTTTATCGGGTACAACCTAAGGTGCCTCCCCGATATTTGCCGCACACTCAACCCTCCTCTCCTGCGGGATCAACGTGCCGCTGCTCCTCTGCTCACTTGTGTAACGGGGTGGTTATGGGAAGGCCCTTCAAGTGCACAGAAAGGACCTTTTATGTAATCACACTCTAACTTAAACAGGGCTTTCTCTTTGAGTCCCTCACAGTGCGCTCTAAGTATTAACTAAACCAGCCAGGCTTATTTCCACAGACCTTAAGCCTGAAAGATTTGAGTAGCTCTAAAAACAGATTGGAATTAAAATTCAATTCCGCCACAGCTGTGGCCCAGCATCGCTTCAGTCCGTGGGTGCGCTGCGGCACCAGTGCCGTCTAGACTACAAAGAGCCGGTGAGCACGGGCCGACTTCCCACGCTTGGCCAATCACTGCCACGGCGGACCCGGAATCGAAAGTTCTTCTGGAGCCTTTCGTGGCAGCTGAGGCCCAGGCAGGTTGCGTGGCTTGCCCAGAGTCTCACCGCCGGTCACGGGTACAGTCAGGGCTGGAGCTGGCTTCCCGACGCATGCTCTTCCACGGCTGGCGATTATCGTTCTTCCGCTCTTTGCTTCTTGGAAAACCGAGCTAAGTTAAAATAGCTCATTCAAGGTCGCAGGGGCAGTCAAGCAGAACTTGCAGTGCCAGCCCGCAGATTATAAAATCCTAGAGGGCCCTCCTCTGCCCCCGCCCTGTGCGAGCGGTTCCTTGACCGCCTCCCGCGCACTGTTTGCAGGAAGCCGCCCTCGGTTAGCCCCACGCGTTTAGGTTCAGGTTCCACCCGCCTCCCCGCGGCGGGCAGGCGCCCCCTAGCGCCCGGCCTGGTAGCGCCCCAGCGGCTGCGGGGCAGATGGGCGCCGCCCCGCGAGGTGTCTCGCAGCCCTGGAGGCCCGCGCTTCGCCCAGGGCAACTCCCGGCGTCCCTGCTCTGTGCTGGCAACCTGGAGAGTACACTGGGGTCGGGGGAACCAGAGCAGAGTGGGCGGCGGCTCATCCAGAGGCACACAGCAGCCTGCGGAAGGCTGAGGACCCCTGCCCAGCTTTTGAAAAGGCCGGCGTGAGCCCCGCCTC
Source organism: Miniopterus natalensis (assembly GCF_054644295.1). NCBI lineage: Eukaryota > Metazoa > Chordata > Mammalia > Chiroptera > Miniopteridae > Miniopterus > Miniopterus natalensis. The sequence goes on along the minus strand of NC_142083.1, from coordinate 39,103,184 downwards.
CCGCAGCAGCCGGGGGGTGGGGGGGGGGCACGGCACTCGGGGTAACCGAGCGCACCGCAGCGACACGGCCCCACAGGAAAGCGCCCCGAGTCCAGGGCGCCGCCGCCGGTGCAGCTCTCCCCGTGGACAAAGCGCGCCTCCCCAAACCTCAGGCTGTCCTCGTCGGCACCTTCCACGCCCCAGGGCCTGAGACCCTTCCCGAACCCATGCTCCGGCTCCCCAGGGCGGCGGGGAGCGCGAGCCTCGCGCGGGCCTGTGTGCCTGCCGGGGGCCCCGAGCCGCGGGCGAGCTGGGTCCCGTCGGGAGCCGAGGCGAGCGCGCAGGGAGGGGCCGCGGGCTCCGCGCGGGGGTCCCGCAGCCTCACCGCCCGGGAGCACCAGGAACGCGGGGCCCCGCTCGCGCTCGGAGGGCGTGGGAACCCGGGCGCCGCAGAAGCCGGAGCCGCGCGCCCCGCAGCGGCTGGGCTAACGCCGGGGCAGCGCTGCGGCCGCTGGGCAGCGCCGCTCCGGGGCGCGGGGCGGCTGCGGAGGGCGACTGTTACTACTCGTGATTTTAAGCCTGGTGGTTACACCAGGCGCTCGAGGTGCTTCCCTCCTCGAAAGGAAGAAGGGGGTCGGGCACCGCGACACCCAGAGACTAGTGGGAAAAAGAAAACAAAGCACCCCTCCCGAGCGGCGGGGTGCCTGCAAGGGACCCAGGGACACCTCGCCCCGAGCGCCCGGTGCCCAGGTGGGCGCGGACCCCGCGCGGGACGCTCACCTGGCGCGCACTTGGCCCGCGGCGAGGACGGTCCATGCCGGCAGCGGCAGCGGGCGGCTGCTGGGCGCCCTGCGGTGCCCTTGCCCGGCACGGGGGCACGGGGCTGCCGCACCCGCACCCAGGCTGGGCGACCACGTGAAGGGTCTGTGGATCGGACGGACTCTGGCCGCTGGCCTGAGCCTCTCTGAGCCTTCACTCCGAGGCACGTCCGAGGCCGGAGGGTGCCTGGGTCCTAGCGCCCCTCCCGGGGCCTGGAGCCCCGACTTTGAGCCCGATTAACGCCCCGGCCCAGGGGCTCCGCTCCCGCAGCGCCTCTCCTGCCCCTGGGGAGAACTGGAGTCTTCACGCAGCTGCTGGACCTGGAGCCTTTTTGGGGCCTCGGGAGTAGCGCGAGCCAAGCTGCCTCCTCACCGCGCCCACCGCCTCCACGCTCCCCTCCTGGTGCCCACGCCGCCAGGAGCACACTGAAGGGCCAGACCTTCCTCATTCCCCAGCGCGGATCTGAATACACTATTACTTAAAAAGATTCTAAAATCAGAGACATTGGTCATAAAATATATACTATATAGCAAAGATCGTACTTCCTCAAAGCAAAGGAGGACTTTGGTATTCAAACGAATATATACACACCCGTGTGCGTGCGTGTGTGCGCGCGCGTGTGTGTGTGTGCGTGTGTGTGTGTCCACAGATTACCCCTCAGTCTCAACCGTGTGGACAGTTTATGGAGCTGAGTCATGTGTGCGTCAAACCAAAGGTGCTGCTCCCTGTCCTGTCCCCCTCCCAACCTGTTTAAGGAGCTGGGATGGCAGATAGGGCCCTTTCAGGTACTTTCAAAAAGTAATAAATGGTAGCTAACTAAATGCCTCAGCTGTAAATAAACCTGGCATCTGCCCCTGGTTATTACCATGCCTGCCCCATGCCTGGCTCCTGTAGGGAGGAGTGACTTCTCCTGTAGACCTAGCA